>NW_020448041.1:138112-446971 GCF_003343035.1 Apteryx rowi | reverse complement strand
CTAACTTCCTCCTGGAGAGTTTCTTCCATCGCTCTGCGGCTCCGGGCGCCGGCGAGCCGCCCGGGGGGACCCGCGGACACCGGCCGGTCCCCGCGGCGCTGCGCGGCGGCGGGACGGGGCTTTCGCCGCGGGGGGGCCGGGGCACCCGCCGTGCCCGGCAGGGGAGAGGTTAACCGCGCCGCCCCCCCAGCCTCATTAGCCTCGCGAGTTAACAGTCTATTAAGGGCAATGGAGACAGTTTGCACCTCTGCCGCTGCTGGCACCCGGGTCCCCGGGGGCGCCCCGGGACACCGGGCTGTGCACAAAGGCGCCGCCACCTCCTCGGCCCCGCGAGGGCAGCGGGGAGCCCGGACGGAGCCCCCGGCAGGGTCGTGTGGCACCCGGGCCCGCGGGGGCGGCGGGGGGGGCTTCAGCCTCCGTCCGTCTCCCCCGCAGGGACTCTGCTTCGTCACAGGGGTGGCTGCGGCCACTGGAAAAAAAGTTCTGGGTAAAAATATAAAAAATACCCGCCCGCCCGCTCCCCCCCCCCCAGTCTGGAGCAGAGAGGTGATGTCCCCTCATGTGGGGGAAAAGGGAGGGGTTGGGGCTGGGGTTGGGATTGGGGAGGGAACAGGTTGCAGCCCCTGTGACAGGACATCTCTGCCCTGACCCAGGACGTCTGAGCAACCCGGGTGGGAAATTTGCCCGGGCTCAGGCACTTCATTCCCAGGCCAGATCTTGGCCAGCGCACAGTGATTTAAGTGCGCATTACTCTGCCTGGCACCCCAGTCCTGCTCCTGGAGCCCCTGGCAGCCCCTGGGCGCGGCGCTGAGCCCCATGGCGGGGAAGGCCAAAAGCAGAGAGAGCGGTGAGCAGACAGGAGGAAGCTCAAGATGGTGCTATTCTGCCTTTCCATTTTTCTCAGCCAACCCCATTTCCCTATAGGCTCCAGTTAGCTCCTCAGGATGGGAAACTCAGGTACATTTAGCCTGGGCAGTGAGCACAGTCTTAGAAAGCAGGAGACTTTAGGAAAGCAACATGGGAAATAACACAACAAAAATACGCTCCTTTGTACATAATCAACAGTGAAACACTGTTGTTCATGTCCCCTCACAGAACTGAAAGTAGCTTTTTTTTCTCCTCAGATATGGAAGAGTTTCTTCCTTTTCCTGCGATGAGCTTCAGTGAACTTCCTATTTATTCTCCACTTCTTCATGGATATTTTATCCTACCGGACCGAGGCTTCTCAGCCTTGTTTATGCAAGAGGCAAGCTGTGTATCAGCTCACTGGAGAACTGAACATCACTATCTCTCTAGAATATTATGTTCTGCAGCTATTGAGAGAATTTCACTCTCCTATCTAAGAAGATTAGAAATGTGCTGTTCTGACCTTTACCCTGGCAACTCACTTATTTCTTTAACCTCCAAGGCTTTCCGTAGTGTGAAGGACTTTGGGAAGAAACTGGTTGGCTGGAAGCAGAGAAATCCTGCTCAGATCTGTGAAAGACAAGTACATCTACTCAGCAAATTTTCTTTTAGCAAACCATCTTTTAGAGGACAGTGCATTCAAGAAGGTATACATGTAAATAATCCAAACTCCAGCTCTTAAGAACCCCTTGGAAGATTCTTCTATTAAAACTTAAAACTTTCTGCCTTCTAATAAAATTTAAAATCTTTTGTTTCTGGCAGAGCTCAGACAGAAGTCTCTGAAAGCAATCTTTTCAAATATAAAATCATTTTATTATCTTCAAGAGCACCCCAGAATATAGTACACATGTTGCAGACCCATAGATAGATATGGTTTTAGCTTGCTGGGAGTGGTTAAAAGAATTATATTGGTAAGGACCTGGTGGTATTTGAAGTCACTTTATTACCTGACAAATTTATAGGCCACAACTGTTAGAAACATAGTTCTTGCTCCTTTGAGAAAACTGAATCTTCAGTTGTCAGATGTTTGGGTAAACTCATGGTTATTTTTTAGGTCCACCTCCAAGCTTCCTCAGAAACTCTATACCAGGACTGGGAGCCATGAAGTGACTTTACAAAGAGAAGAGTCCTGCTTCAAAGCATTTTAATTTAGGCTTGAGTCAAGAGTAATAGGTACAGTAAACTTCAGAGTGGATTTTGTGAGTACCACAGGTCATCACTTCTCCAACCTCAGAACATGTCTGAAAGTCCAGGCTGCAGAAACCTTGCGTTTACTGCTCAGTCAAATTCCCAGTAGAGTTAATGAAAAAATTCCTTCAGTGTTAAAATTAACTGGGTTGGAACCAAGCAGAGCACATCCCTAGTAACTGAAACATGAATCACAAATGGCCCCAGATCCTTAGTAAGTAATTCATCAGACTGTATCCTCTTTTAAATGATCAGCTTGATTTAATAAAAATATAAAATGCAATCAGTTGAAAGGGTGTTTTAGCCATCATCAGAAGACAGGCAATGAACTGTTTTTGGGGATATCCATAAAGACTATTGCAAGGGTTTGCTAAGCAATGAAAGGCACATCCTGACTTCACTTCTCACTATTTAAAAAAACAGTGACCATGAAGCTTAATTAAATTCACTTTGCACTTTTGAAATCTTTAGATGCAAAATATTCTTTGCTATAAGTGCAAATTAAGTTTTATGAAATTCAGTCCTTCCCCACACACAGCTGGATTTCATTTAACTTCTGCATGGTTTTAGATGGAGTCAATAAGATTGAAACTACGGTCACTTTACATCTGACCTTCTGGATCATGACAACTGCTTGCTGATTAGTGTAGCAACATTATGTCCCAACGTTGTATTGTACTGGCTAGTACGAAGACTTCCAAGAGAGAAACAGTTTGATTCTGTCTTTTGAAGGGATAGACACTGAGTGCTTTATGAAATGGCTTTGAATTTGTTGGTCAGATATAAATGGTCTCTGGCTATATTTACTAGACATTTCTCAGTCCCTCCCACCCTGTATACTTAACTGTGTGCAATTCAATACAATGCTATTCATACTTGCATACCCTTGAAAAATACAAATTTTCTCCTTTTTCTTTTTTAAGATCTGGATGCAACACTTGCATCTCTCTCTTTTTCTCCAGCACTCCAGCATTTTTAAAACTTAAGCTCTCAAATGCCAGTCAAATAATTTTTATTCTATATGTCCTATTCTACTTGTATAATGTACAGCCTCTGATAGGTTTGAGTTCTACTTTCTAGCCAGTATGTCTGATATTTAATTTTTCTAGACCTAACATAAAATTGAACAAGGACATCTCTGGGTTTGCAGAGAAGTACCTGGTACTGCTGAATAATCTGTCTAGTGTATGCAGTTTTATGACATTTTTATTGATACTTTTCAGATTTAGCCCAAGTTTCATTTTTTGAAGCAAACATCCAGTAGATATTTTCATTTCCCATGGAAGCATTTCAGGCATAGTTGATTTCCCATCTTGCATGTCTTTGAAGGTATAAAAAGGAAACAAAGCATTTTATCTCCTACTTTTGAACTACTTCAGCTTGCAGTTTATTTCCTAATGAAGTTGTTTCTTCCTCAGCTTTTCTTGTAGTCCTCAGCTGTACATGTTGGTCAACTCTAGTTCATTTTCTCTGTGAGCACAGGGATGCACACTTTAGAAAGCTACATGCTTCCAAAGTGCACGCCAAAACTCTACCTTATTTTTCTAATAATTTCATTTGCTGGGGGCATGCCTTTCCTGTCTGAGAGTTTGTTGCTGTTACTGTCAATCTGGAGACATTTCTATAAATACAGTGGAAGACTGTTCTCTGTCACGATCTTAAGCTTGTGACCAACACAAAATGAAGGTCTTCCTCATCCATCTGTTGTCCATTTATCTCTATTAAAGATTGAATTTGTTCTACTCCCATGTATTTATGGCACATTTTTTTTCCATTCCACATCTTCACTTGATCAGCCCAATCCTCAACTGATGTAATTTGGCTGGCTTCATTGACTCCAATGGATATACCGCTAATTTAAACCATCTGACTGGCTCATTCTTGCATCTAATTGGGTTAATAATCTTTACCAATTACTTTCAGTAGTTTAGATTTTTCTTCTTGTACTTGTAGGTGCTTATTCATTGAAATTATGTATCATTCTCTGTTGACATTTTCTATAGTATATTTTTAAAATTCAAGTTTCTTTTCTTCTACCCTCTCTGCTCTTTTTCTGCTTACCAAGTTTCCTTATGCCCACCTTGTCTTTCTATCTTTTAAACTATAGTATTTTATTGAGTTTCTCTCTGCATTAATTTATTTCCATCTGCTAAATTTCAAAGGTGCCTTTCTTCTTCTATAATATCCCATCTAGACTAGTACTTTGCCATTTATGAAATAGACAGTAGGTTTCCAGTTTTCATCTTTAACTAGCTGTTGTATCCTCTAGAAGTGAACTATAGAGACACCATTTGTAATGTAAGATTCATATTTACACTGTTGCCCATGAAATATTGGTCAAGTCAAGAGGTGGGCAGTTACATACCCACAAAAAATAACTGCATATGTAAAAAAAGATAGGTGCTACAGTGTAGATTTCAAAATATATTTCATAACCTGTAGCATTCTAACCTGTGGCTTGAGACTGCCCATAATGAAATTTCTGCATTAAAGTTTGGAAATGTTTTGGTGTGTTTTGCTTCCTTTTTGGCAGCACCATTTCAGTATGAGAATTTTCAGGCTCCTGAAACCCAGTCTACATCTCAGGTTTCAAAGTGACTGGGTGGATCTTGTTAATAGGGGGAAAGAAGGACAAAAGAAAGAAGCAAAGAAGAACACAAAAGGAAGTCCATAAATAGTACCAGTACACTTGGAAAAAATCCTCACCTATAATTACAAAAAGATTTCAGCAACCCATTCTGCCTTCAGAAAGGTAACAATTATTTATACATATCAGTCTCTATGTAAATGCCACCTGTCCATTCAATATATTAATATTTGAATTAATTTCAAAAGAAGATGGCAGAAAAAACATCGTTTCCTCGGTAATGAACTTATTTATCTGAAAATCTGACAACTGCAAGTGGGTGGTATTCTTTTCTGTGTAGTCTTACAAAAAATACTGCTGCAATCAAGCTGGTACTTACTATTCTAATAGTAAAGCATGCCGAGCATCGAAACTTGACATGGAATGTAATGAGAAGTGATATGATTGAACAAAAATTTAGCAGATATGTTAGTTCCATGACATTTTGCTTAGGATCTTTAAATCTTTCTACACAGACACACAGACACCTTTAATGAGAGACACAATTTCTTGGAGAAAGTGTACCTTAAGGAAGGGCTTGGAAGAGAAAAGAAAGGAAATATGGCCAGTAAAGGGAAAATGCTTTGATTTTAAATAGCCAAATGGAAGATGCTGTTATGACATATGCACAGTGCCTAGTTCAACAGGATCCAGTTCCACTTAATCTGGTCCTTCTAATAATATACTGCAAGCAATTAGGGAGAAGGAGTTCAGCCCTGTCTGGTCCTTAAAAATAAGTGGGGTGGCGGAGGGGAGGGAGGCAGAAAGCATTCAAGTGCCAAAGAAAAGCAGCGTACTGTTTAAAGGACTAAGAAAGAAAGAAAAGAAAGCAAGCTTCAGATTTTATATGAATGTAAGTACTAACCAGAGAAAAGGATTTAGGAGAGCACTGAGATGTAGTTGGAATGGCAGACTGATATTTGGCAGTAGTATTTGGGACAGATTGAAGGGGACATAGCAGGTATCAGGAAATCCTGCAGAACAGTGATTGTAACAAAAGTAATCAAGCCGAAGGTTTACAGAACAGGCACAGAGAAATTAACAGCTTCAGGGAAAACGGTCAAGATTCATGCTTTGGATAAATATAAGGGAGAAAAAAGTTGAGGTCAACAGCAAGGTTACAGCTCTTTAGAAAGAAGAGTGGATGGATTATCTATGGAGGGGACATAGTCAGATCTGTGCTGGAGACAGTTAGATCCAGTTCAGTGGCACTGGCATTAAAAATTGCTCCTTGGTACTAGACTGGCTTATCATTACTGTTGCTGCTTGTCTGTGCTGTTCTCTGGTGGTAATTTTTCCTGAAGGTGCTATTGCCTATGCAAGCTTCTCCCAGACGCTCAGTTGTGCTCCAAGGTCCAAGTGAGCATGTTGTGTAATGTGTTTCTAGCCTTTGTGACCGCAAAGGAAATTCTGATGAATGTAACTCAAACACCAGCTGATAAAGTCTGAGTCTGCCGAGAGCCTGGAGCAATAGCTCCAAGAGGTTTGAACCTTCCTGTTCATCTCAATAGGCTCTTAAATTGTCATTCTTCAGCTTCTAACTTAATCATCAGCTTTAGAGGTGGCTCCACATTTTTAACCATTTCTCTTTTGATCATTTCAGCAGAAACACTGCAGTTTTTTATTCCCTAATTTCAAAGTGTTTCCTGTGCCCTCCAGGTGAGAAAGTCCAGAGCTGCAATGATGTCTACTTTCCTTCTTGACAACTTTTAAGCTACAGGTGGGAATTGCCAGTGCAAAAACACCTGGCATACCGAAAAAAAACATCAGGGCTACAGTACATTAGTTGATTTGCCTGCCTACTTAATTGTCCCAAGGATTACTGGGCCAAATGATTAATTGCCTTCATAGTTAGTTAATTGCAGGCATCAATATCTTAAATCTAAAAATCAAGCTACCATGTAATTTCATGCTAGCAAGAATCCTTTGGCAGACCAGCTCAGGTCTGGTTTGCTGGCATGGACCTCTGAACTTCTTTCTCACACTTGATCTTGCACTCCAGAGGTCAGAGTGCTGTTGTTAACCAGTTTTGTTCCTTCAAAGACTACATAATTGCACTGATCAAATGTCAGTTCACAGTATTTTGGTGGTCTACAAGTTTATTCAAATATCCTCCTCTTCCCTTAAATTAAAAAATTGTTCTTCATTCCCTGGGCATGAGAACATAAGAATGCTAGTAGAAGAAGTATGAGTCGTAGGAGATGACCACTGTGGTTTCTGTGAAATGTGCAGCTCTGTTTCAGTGTTCATGGCCAGAAGAACTCATGTTTCCTAGCTAACATGTCCACCTGTCAGAAGTTGTTTTCCTTGGTCTTCCCCAAGAAGCAGAACAGAAAGCCATCTTTGGACTAACCAGCTCCAGGGTCACCACTGTCTAGTCTGATTGAAAAGCCCAGCCAACCTCACTTCTTTCCTTTCTCATAAAGATTTCTTTGCCTTGCTAAAGATTTGTTTACACTGGGGAACTGACCAGCCAAGCCATAACAGTATCATTATTTCATCATAACCAGTCCATTTCCTGTGTAGACATGTCTTTAGACTAATCTTCTTGTCTGACCCATGGCCCCAGTTGCAGACACCTTGGAACACCTGTATGAGTCTTATTCCACTCCTAGGTTACAAAGCATGCCAAGCCTTTTCATTTTGTTCAAGGCTTCCTGCCATTTCAGCCCTGGACCCCATCTGATTTCCAGATCTTTTGCCAATCAGCAAAGACTCTTCAGCCAAGTCACATACTTCCAGCCACCAGGATGCTTCTGTTTTTGCCAAGTTCAAAATCCTTCTCTGTTCTTCTGTCCATGGATCTCTAACCTTGTTCAAACTTGAACAAACTGAGCAATGGACAGCTTGAAGACAGAATGGTTGAACAGGTTTATTCCTATTCCTCATTGCTAACTTTCACACAGATGGATGTAGAGGTCCCAACTCCTGTATGTTATGAAGGAACTGATACACTCCACTGTCTCTAATGTTACCTGATGAAATCAAGAAATTCCATCACGCCTCTTCAATCCTTTTCGTTGTTTAAGCACCAGACACTGATTTCATCAGCTCACCTCTGTGAAAACAGCAGGCAAAGATGACATTCTTCCTTCTGGACTCTTTATTTCATGGTTTTCTACCTCTCTCTATTTTTGCTTTACGTTATTTTACGCATGACATTATTAAATTATGGGAAGAAAACACCAAAATATCTAACAGATTTGCAGTGATATAGACAGATGTGTTTTATGAAGACACCTAAATGCAAGTACACAGCACAGGGTGGATTTTTTTATTGGTTTAGTGTAATTCAGTAGTAATTAGCCTCACACAATATCTCCCCAATTTTTTTATAAAAGACCATTAGCCAGAACAGTCACAGCTTAATGGAGATTTTAGCATTTTGGACATGCATTATAGAAAGAATAGACACACAAGTTCTACTGTATAACTATAATTCTTTTCCTTGCTGTGTAAATTTCACCAGTAGGTAAGAAAACCACTGTTCAAACCCTCTCAGGTAGTGTGTGTGATAACTCATGAAGCCTGATGACTTGTCCCTTCACCCAGGAAAATAGTCATCACAGCATAACATCCGAGATCACAGTCAAGGCACTTTTCCTCACAACTTCATCCGTATTTCCACCACAAAACTCACAGCTGTAGTATTGTTTGGGCCTTCCACTGAACCCCTAAGGTCTCCTAAACCTCCACTGCTGTCCTCCCGATTGTCACCAGGCTCAGCCTGCCAGTTAATGTCTTTCCTCTCTCACATGCACTTAGCCTTTGGGGACCACACAAACTGGCCTCACTTGTCCTTTATTAGGATCTGATTTCAAACAGGGCTGGTTAGCCCAAAGGCCTAAAAGGAACCCACACACCTGTTTGAAGTCAATGAAAGGATGTCTCCTTACTTCTGACCACATTTTTCATCCTGCTCTACTAACTGTTCTTTGGTAGCTTGTTTTTCTCCAATGAATACTCAAGGTTGAGAGTCAGGGTTAGGAAGGACTTTGAAAACCACAGAACTGACCTGGAACAAAGTGTTGAAACCAAATGCTATAAAGCTGAGGAAATGTATGCTTGGATTTCAGTCTAGTCTTCTGTCTCAGAAAGAGTATATGAAAGGTAGAAAAAGCTTTAAAACTTATAAACTTGAAGACTGATGGTTATTTTTTTGGGCTTACTAAGAAATATTCTTGCAGGTGAGGACAGAAGTCTAGCTAATCCCATTTGTGCCGTTGGTAGAATGACTCTCTTCTCTGTGGTCTTGTGAACAGAAGTCATTCTCTAGTCTCTCCCTTCCTCAGAAATGCAAGAAAACAAGATGCAATGGCTTGCAATTGATCTTCTTGAGAACAATGGGTATATTGGATTACTTTAGCCATGCAGTGAAACCCAACTGAGCCTATTTTAAAGGTTAAAAAATACACCATGAAAAGCCGCTGGTGAATTTTGGCACTCCTTATATTAGGGTTCCTTTCATAAATGGGTATGCTATGTTTAATAAATGTTAAATAAAGTTGGCAGGAAAATGCAGTTTTGATTTCATGAGAGTTTTGATATTTTGAAATTGTTTTTTGCTCTAATTCAGTATGAAAAGTCAAAAATTCCTATGAATATTTCAACACATTTGGTTTCAATGATTCATTTTCCGAATAAATACTGAATTCATAACAGTCATAATTTAACATGGCATTTTGGTAAAACTGCATCTTCCAATGAAAACTGTTAACTCAAAAGTCATTTAAATAATTCTACTTATATGCATCTATGTATATGTCTAGCAGTAAGCCATAAATTGATTACTGATGATCCAATTTTAATAATAATTCATTAGCAACATATAAATGGAATCCTGATAGCTTGCTGGTAACCACATAGGTTTTAAAAGAAATTAGACATCTTCAACAATGGTTTAGAATAGAAGAATAGTTTCACTGGAATATCTTTGTTTTTATAAAAATTCTGTGAATACAAAGATGGGAATTTGAAGAGTTTTTAAATATAGATTGAATATTTTCATGCTACTTTGTTCACAACCCCTTAGAAGTTTTTAACATCACAGTTTATTAAACAGATTCATCCACTAGTGTATGAATTTCAGAACTGTAGCCATAGTAATTGAGATATACCTAATTATTTAAGTGGAATTTATATTTCATTGATGATGGTAAATTTGATACAAGTATTTTTATTACAGATAACTGTAATATACTTCAGTATAAAATTGAACTAAGCATCTTAAAATAGTGGGTAGGCACAGCAGAAACTGGAGACAAATACTCACTGAACAGAAGTTTCCCAAGGAAGTATTGTAAAAACTAGGTTGCTTACCAGTATGTTCAAAATAAAGAGGGAAGAAGAGTAAAAACGGGAAGGTGAACAAACTCAGTTTCAATGACCGCAGTTAAGTGGAGTTGTAATAAGGGTGAAACAACACAAAAGGTAAAGTGAACCTTTCAATACCAGTGTTGCCTGAGGAAACATGCAGTTAGCAGGAAAAGAGGGTCTGTACTCAATTTAAGGCATAGGTGGATTTGGCTGGGTAAGTGAAGAAAGAAAGAAAGAATCACTAATTATGCTACTTCTGGCAGCTGTAAGCGCTTTACTTTTACTACGTGTAGCAAAGAGCAGCACAAACCAGTGCTGATCTGCAGGCTAATAATGTAGATTGCTTTCTGGTACAAGTCTGCAAAACTCCAGTGTCTGTTACTGCCTCTGACAYGTGAGTGGTTGTGATGAATCCTGTGCTTACAGCACCTACAAGTCCTATCCTTAGGGCTTTGCTGGATGAGGAATGGAAAGCTTGCTGGAACCCAGTATAGGAGGAACTTTGTGAGAAACTGAATGTCTTATCCAGTCTGATCAATCAGGAAACCAGGAGAGCAATGCTTCATAAAGAAAACAACTGTCCTAATCTGTGCTCTTGTTCTCCACCCAGAATTTTCAGCCCTGTCATTTATCACTCACATTTGGGTTGCACAAGTGAAACCAATGTAAGACTATGCCTTGCAGGGGACATACCAGCTGGATTGTGCGTGTATCCCATATTGTGAAGGGGGGGTAAAGATTTTTCTCAAGGACCAAAGCCTTCCTGTAGTGTAATCTATATATAAAAAAGACTTCATACACATTGTGAGCCTGCAATTTTGTAATATATTCCTGTCACAGGGAACTGCTTACTTACTATCATCTAAACAACATATGTCATGAATCATTCATTTATTCCATTGAAATGAATGGAAAGCTTTCCATCAACCACAATGGGGTTTGACTCAAACCCTGAGGGCCTCGTGCATCTAGTCTTTCTCACACCAAATGGTGCTTCACTTTGGATGTAGTCCCACTGTTCTTATTTCCAGCAGCTGCCACCTCTTCTTCAGTACAGCCTCTTCTTTCTTCAGCCATGTAAGCTGGAAACACAACTTGTTTCAGAATTGGAGTGAGAAGGGAAGAACATCCTTACTGGTTTCCAGTATGGCCCACTCTGGCCTTAACTTCATAAGCAGAGGCAGAATACTTCTGCTCTCTCCTCATCCATGATCCTGCTTGTTGTCTCACCTATGAGGACAGCCTRTCAAACTCCTCCATACACAAGACAGCAGGACAGGCAGAGCTAATGAGCTGCCTGTTCGGGTTTCATCTGCATTCTCATGTGGTTCTTTCCAAAAGATTAGCACCTCCCTGCCACCCATCTAAACGAATTGACAAAGAGCTGCCTTTCCTTCTAGAAGCATCTCCCCTTTTCTCTTCATAAGAAGATCCTTAATTCTTCAAAGCAGAAGGAGGTTTCATCCAGGGGATAATGTCCCATGGGATTTTAGTAAGCTTTCCCTCTCTTTTCCAAGGTAATAATGTCTTTCATCCCAATGGCAGAGTGCATCCTCACACCATAAAGGCAACATTTGCTGAACAAGAGACAGCACCTTCTCAGGACTGGAGTCAACATTAAGAAATGGTCTCATAAGAGCAATTGCAAACTATACCACTGTTCAAAAAGGGAAGCTTGTTTCTTTGAAATTGCTTCGTCTTATGCAAATGTATAGCCGCAAACATCTGAATATGTGAAGGCTATATGCATGCAAACACATACAACTCTGTAAATATATACTTGCCATCGCACATAACCTGTTGAAAGAGGATAAGAGAATGGTGTGCAACACACATCAGCTGGCTTCCTTAATGCACTGGTGGAAATGCTCAGAGACCCTAGTGATAAGCATGCTATATGAACCCCAAGCAGAAAAGAACAGAAAGCTCTTCAACCAGTCATAATAAGTTGATTTTGGCTGGGCTACTAAAGAACATTTGATAAAGTCAAAGTTTGGCAAGCTCCAGGCTTCTCAATCCAAGCTCAATATAGTGTGGATTGTTCTACAGAAATGAAGGGATTGCCTGTTCTATTTTGGCCAAATAGTTCACAGGGTTGAGTATTAGTAACACTTGGGTTTAAGACTGACTGTCATCCTCACAGTGTTAACTCCCCCAGAGGCCCTCAGATTCCTCTGTGTTTAGATCTTCCACTGCACAGTGAGTAGTCTGATCCCATGTTGGTTTTGCTTCTGTTGCTTAGATGTGTATTTTATCTCATTCCCAGTTAAGTCCATTTTTCTAAGGGGGTGGTTCAAGCTTCCTGGGATAAATATAATCGGCCTGGAGAGAGCTGAAAAGTTGAGCTATGTGCAATGAAAGGAGAATGACCTGACAAGGTGGTATTCTCTGATACCACATTCAAAGACTTCATTTTTAAAGCTCTGTTCTGGGGAGCATCAGGCCAGGTATTTTTTCTTGGGTTTACTGTCCTGTAAAGCAGCTGCTGTTCAAAGGGAGAGGCTGGAATAAATTGACTGGAAGCCCCTTCCAGCCAATCATGCGTACTACTGTGTGTAGGAATGAATGCAACTTAATTCCCGCAGCATGTAATAATATATTCAGGTTTGTATAGGCTTATCTTCCCAAATCTGGAAGTCTGTAACAGGAAAAAATGTCTCTGCAGCTGTTCTGGCCCCCTATTCCTTCCTCAAGAATCAGCTAGTGGTCATTGTCAGAGACAGGATTGGTCTGACTTAATGTGACAGATCTTATGTACCTTGGCTAAATTCATGTTTTCATTTTTGGCTTGAGATGTTAATGGTTAAACAAAATGGAGCCTTGATCTTGCCAGATGCTGTTAAAATAAATAGTATTAGTAAAAAAAGGACAATAGATCAGTTTCTAGTACCTTGGCACTATGACATCTGTACAGTATGAATTTCTGCATTAGAGATACAACTGATGTACAAAACTGATCTATATATTAAGCTAAGCCAAAATAGGCTTCAGCTTTTCCATGGAGGTAATATAGGCTTTCTGATGCCTTATTATTTATTTAATCGGGGTGCTTTGTGTTTCAGATGAAATTCCTAGTTCTTAAACTCTTTATCTGGAAGAATACATTCTTTTATATCTCCAGGTGAGGCTATGAGATGGGTTGGCAGGAAGAGCCTCCTATTTCTATTTTATCAGGCCAAGCAAGCAACCAAGCAGCCTTTTAGAACAGAAATTTGAGGCATTCTTGTGATGGCAACAGAAGCCACCTATATTTGTTGCGGGCACACTGACAATGCTGTAGGGAATAAGGGTGCATGAATTTGCATTTACATTCCCATATCCTCAGCCAGTATGTAACAGTGTGGTGCCATTGGCTTCAGTGGAATTTAATTGCACTCATTAAAGGAAAGCCCATTCCTTTACAGGAATCCAGACACTTGTAGAGAGTGATATTGGCGTATATGATAACTTGTAATTCCAGAAACTTCTGTGTAACAGAGTCTCTATTGACATGCCTCTGCTATTGATTAGGCACAAAGGTCTAGACATTAAGGACTGAAAGTCTACCTACTTTGCTTCTCCCACAGAAGACCTCTGACAAACTGCATTTTTCATAGGCCCATCTTCAGTTTTCAGTAAGTTTATTATGTCAGATATTAACTATTAGACCAGCAGAACAATCTTCCCTCATGACTTTTTAATTACAAAATTGTAATTTCTACGAGGTGAAATCGTTCACATGAAGTAACAGTTAAATCTAAACTTGTCAGTCTTTGTTAGAAAGCTAAATTCCAGACTTTCTGGGTTTTTTTTGTTTTTTTTTTTAATGAAAACAAGCAGAATATATTATCTGTGATTGCATTTTTCATGAGTGAAAGAAAGAAAATTATGAACAGCTATATTATAAACATGTTTAAGTTTTGGAATGTAAACATTCAGAAGAAAAAGAGTTTTAAGCTTTTCATTATCATGAATACCGGAAAGCTAAGTAGGACTATTCCTGTGTTTCCCACTCCATTATCTTCTGTTACCTAATTTGACAGCAGGCGGTAAAAATGTGAGGCATGTATTTTGCACAACATGTATAAATAGAGGCATCTCATGTATTGTAGAGAAGTTGTCCTTATTTTTAAAGGAATCCTTCCTGGAGAGAGGTGGGTTAGTGACAGGAAGAATGGAAAGACACAAAAAATGATTCACAAGTGCTGTAAGTGGAGACATAGTTAGATGACATCTTAAAAGGAAACAAGAGCAGAAGTCTGAACTGAAGTAAAAGGAATTTAAAGCTCTCTTGTGGCCTCAAGACACTTGGCTTAATGAAGAAAAAAGCCCTCCATGAGCGGCAGAAATAATGAATTTTGGTTTTCAGTATCTTTTTCTTGTATGGATTTTCTCATCTCTAAGAAAGGGTGAGGTTATTAGCCTCTCCCAGGGAGAGAGGAGAGAAACATCATGCACACACACAGTTATATGGATGTCTTTTCTCTAGAAAAAAAGGATGAAACTATGGGAGAGGCTGTGGAAGCAAAGTAGAGCCAAAGCCAAGAGCACCTGTAAATCAAATAAAACATCTCAAGTAAAATTTTGACCTGTTGATGTGAATGGCAAAGATTTCATAACTTCAGTAATGCTGGGATTTCACTCCATTTTTTAATTGGCTGTTTAAGGTAAGCAGCTCTGTGTCCTTTTCTTAAGGATAAGATACGAAATGTTTAATAGCCTTTTGGTTCTTGATTAGCCAAGATTTCCCAGCCATGTGGGGATGAATTAAGATAATCTAAAATTAAAAAGTGCCCCAGCTATGATGTTGGCTAGCAGTATCTCAGGGTGAAAGATCAGAAGGCTGCAATGCTGGAGGAGAGGCTTAGCACATCGACTTTTCTGTTAAAAAAAATAGTACTTCTGATGATGCAGTGATAAAGCTAACATGGTTATGAAGGCAAGTGACTACAGACTTTGCAAGCTTAAGGATTAAGGTTTTAGGTTAAGCAGTCCTTCTGGCCAAAAAGAGGAAAAGATTAAAAATCAGAAGGAAGATCAGCTGTCTCTGTTCATAATATGGGTGATAGGTAAATTGGAAAAGCATTGTTAAAATATATTGCAGTTGGAACATCAGTGTGAATGGACAGTCACCCACAGAAGAGGGTGAGTCCTCGTATGTTAAATCCTGGCTGTGTGATAAGGAGTTTTCACATGACATGGAGCTAATCTGTTTACAGCAGCAATGCAGATGATCGCTTTTTTTGTTGTTTTTTTTTCTTTTCTTTTCTTTTTTTTCAGGGTAACAGACTGGCATAATCCATAGATCTGAATCTGCAGAACAAAAATTAAAAATCTCCTTCTGCTTCTCAATCCTACAAGCATAGTCTGAGTCCTCTCTGAGCTCTCAGCAAGAAAGAAATGTTCATTTAGAAGAGAAAGCAAAAGAAATCTGTCTCATTATTTATGCCTCAGAATTTTTCAATGGCCAAAAAGTGGACAATGCAAGAATCCTTGTGGTGTGGGTGATTAACCATTCTTCTTTGTTCTGCCGCAGACATGAGCCCAACTTTCATCTTTTTCCTCTTACACTTGGTGTGCAGAAACTTGAAATTTTTACAGAAATTGATTTTATTTTTGCTTGAACTTTAAAAGCACCCAAAGTATTTTTATGCCTCACATGCTTTATTGCACAAAGGGTGTTACAGAATTTGTTACCAGGGGTCTGGGGGGAGGAAATGTGGGAATTATTTCCCATCATCTTGAGTATTTACAGGGCTAGAAAAATCAGTGGTCATTTCGTATTGTTATGGAAAAGACAAGCAGGACCATTTAAATTTCTGCTACAAGACATAGTGAATAAACTGTGACTTTTGGGAAAAATAGAATGCTACAAAGGCTGAGTTATTATAATCAGCTCAGCAGGGGTCATAGCAGGTTGATCCAACAGCCATCCTCATTGAGGTCCCTGTTCCACACAGCATTTAAATGCATGCTTAATTTTAATCACATACATAAGTCTTGCATGACCTTAATGTTAAGCATGTGCTTGAGTGCACTGCTGAAGTGCGGATGGAGAAATGGTTTCATGAGTGCTGGAAGCAGGAAGAAGAAAGAGCCTCTTGCTGTAGATCTCACTTATAGGACTCACTGCAGGATCAAAGGCTGCAGAATCAGTTCCAAAGTAGAAAATGTCCTTATGATACTGTGAAGCAGAGAACAAGGGCAAATAATTTCTAAGGGAAGGCATACTACAGGACTGCAAAGCATGCCCCATGAATTGACAATGCACCCTTTTTATCTATGGGTTGTGGTCCATCCTATGGCCCTCATTCTGCAAAGACTTCAGCAAATGCTTACTGTCAATGACCAATCACTTCAACGAGACAGTTAATGGCTGGTAAAAATTCAGCCCTTGCTCTGTCTTTGCAGAATAGGAGTTTACACGCACTGCTCATTGGTATGGGGTTGAATTTTGCCATCTGCTTCCTGTCCTTCAAACTTTGCTGTCATCCTTCTAGGGATGAGTTTCCCTACTAGGGAAAGGTTTTCCTTCTGACACAAGTAAAAAAGCCCACCTTCCTAGCTCAGAATAAAAGGTGGGAAGAATTTTCCTGCCAAGATCCTCAGACTGAGATCCCAAAGGTATTCAGGTTTCTCAGTCATCTTTGCTTGCCGATGTTGCTAAACTATTATAAATATCTTGGTTTTTATACCCAGAACTTTTGCAGCTTTGCTGCTCTGAGCAAAGCTGTGTTCCAGAATAGGAATGCTCACTTCCCATTATTTATTTTCATTATTATGACAATTATAGTTAACTGTGGGCAGAGGAAGGAGACTTCCTAATGGGATTTTAACATTAGCATTGTATTCACTGGGCCCCATTCCCTTCTTTCTGCACTGAGACTTCAGCAGAGTTTTACTCACACCAGTTGGAATGGGAAAGCAACCAGATCAAATAGCCCTGAAAATGAAAACACTGTGTAGAGGACCAACATTGGCAAAGATGAGGGTTTTCCTAGTTCAGAACCTAGACAGACAGTCTGGAGGTCAGTTTTTCACTCTGTTATGGACTTCATGAGCCTCCTGCACAAACTTCTCTGTTCCTTTTATTCCCCGTTCCTCCATGCATCCCAGAGGGAAAACAAGATCCTCCTTGCCTTACTAGTAAAAACAGGAATAGGAAGGAATACGTCAAGCCCCATAAAACTATTTTCTTCTAACAGCGTGTTGAGGATAGAGGAGGAGTTAGTGTGGTTCACTGTTCACCTCCCATTTTTCAGTGACACTGGCCAATGGGCTGGCAGAACACATGGACTTCTTCAGCAGTCCCACTATTTGGCCTCAGTCAGAAAGCCTATTCATGACTTGAGCAGATGTTTCTGCTTTTAGGAATCAGTTGTTTCCTCTTTTCCAGGAGCACATGCCAGCACAGTCAATATCTGGAAACCTGCTGCTTCACAGTAGGTCCAGAGTCTAAACTGGTACTTTACTAGAAAATGGTAATAAAGCAGTTTGAATTGCTTTTCATCCTTCGTGCTCTTAATGGCTTTCAGGTTCATGTGAGACCAATCAATTAATCCTGCTTCAGACCTAGAGGAATGGGATGTTTCTTACCCTCTGAACAGGAGAGAAGCCCATAACAGAGATTACCAATCTACTTATTAAGACTTATGTCAGTAGCGTAGTCTAACAGAGCCTCCAGCTGGGGTTGGGACTACAGATTTGCAATCTTGTATAAGCCTAATGTTCACTAGTCATATGCTAATTAATTGCCAAATCACAAAAGGCAAATCATAATTATTGTTTCAGGTTAGCAATTTTCCCTGACCTGATTGCGTGCTTGCTGTTTTGAAGAATTAAGGAATGAGGCTCATTTAGGATCATTTACCTGTATAACCTATGTTCCTAGTTCTGTTTTTTCTCATTTGCAGATGCTGAAAAATTCTTTTTCATTTGAACAATTCTTGGACAGATTCTGCTACCCTTAATCATCCAGGGAGATCAATCAAGAAGTAGGATAGTACTCCGGAGAGTAAGAGCACATAGCGTTGAACAGATTATGGCTCTTGTCCTGTGAAGATTTACAGTGGAATGAGTATACCATGTGGTGGTCAATCCCACTCAACTAAATGTGTTCAGAAGGGGTTCCTTACGGTTTCACATTTCAGAGCTTCTTTTTGGGGGCAACTGGACATTTTGATACAGCAAATTCATGCTTTCCTATGTTCTGTATTTATTTTGACTTATCTAGCATTAGTACTTGCTTAAAAGTTTTTGCTGTAGTTGTAATTTGTGGGCTGGAGCACGGAAATGATTAAAGGGTTTACCAAAAAAGCCCACTGAGATCAGAAGCAAAACTCCCATTGACCTCAGCCATACAAAATCAAGCTTTTATTTAATAATTGGTAATGGCATATCTGAAAACAAGAGATCAAAGTGATCTTCCCCAGTTCATTTGTCATCAGGCCCTGGGTGCCCAGAACTCCCAGGAAGTCCATGGGACATCAGGAAGCCTTCTGACTCGCAGTCAGACGTATTCACACATGAGGGCTGGCTGACATGTGGCTGAAGTCACAAGGACACAGAGGATACTTCTTTGGCTCAGAAAGCTCTTACTCAGCTTGCTATCTAAAACTGTCCCAAACCATCAAGCCTAACGTGTTTAGATCTCTTCCAATCGTTATCTTTTAGTAGCGTGGTGAAAAGGTTGACTTGGCAGCTTTGAAATGACAGTTTAGAAATTGGAGTAATTTCCTTCCTAGGATTAAAGTAGTTCTGGCATTCCTGAGAGTAGCTACATAGTAGAGACAAGACTGCTGTATAAATCCCTACTCTGAGGTTATCTCAGCAACAAACAGACATTGATCTGCCCACTGTTCTTAGTCATAGTCATATCCGAAAAATGTTGATGGCTGTACTGAGACAGCCAGAATTAAGGAGTGTTGCTCGGTATTGCTCTGTTTCCTGGTTTTAAGCTAGAATTGCAAAGGGAAAAGCCCTGGCAAAGCCCCCCTTTATGTATTCTTGGAGAAAGAGAAAACAACAAAAAAGGAGCTGCAGCTCCTGGACAGTAGACAGCTCAGGAACGCTGAGAGAATTTTCTAGCCAGTGAGAAGCTGCTGCAGATGAAGAAGCATTTGCGTTTGATTCCCTCCACCCTGCTGTAACTCTAGCCAGCCAGCGAATCAACACAGCAGACATTCAGTGGTACTGGCCCTGGCCCAAGTCTCCGTGCCAGATTCCTAGCACACCTGTTAAACAGATTCCTTTCACCCAGCTTTCAGCTAACATTTCAGCTCTAGCTGGTGATATGTTTGGTCTGCTGCAGTCCTATGGCTGCTAACTACTCTCAGCATCCATTACACTTCAGTGTTGATGATGGTGCTAGGATCTCAAAACCAGGCTGAGGGCATTGTCACGCTGAGCCTTGTGGGATAAACTACCTGAGTGGTATAATGTTAAATGCACAGGGAATCTGTATTTGTGTTGGTCTCAGCAACCTGCCTTCAGGCCAGCTCTAAGGAAGGATGATACCTTCCCAGCAGACTGAAACACAACCTCTCCCAAAGATCCTGCCTACAGTCCTTGGTGACCCATTGGTTCAGGTCATGCTGCTTGCAGGGACCTTCCTGACAGCTCCCTGTCTAGAAACCCCACGGGGCCATGCCATCCTATCTGGGGATGGTGAGATACTCCAGGGCATGTGCAAATGCTGCAGAGACCAGCACTATTCAGATGGGCAGGTGCTGCTCTTCCCTTTAGGATGCTGGACATGGGCAGGGTGAAGTTTGCTCTCCTGAAGTTATATCAGCAGTGTTAGATGGGCCAGCAGAACATGCAGAGCTGCAAGAACAGGTAGGTGGAGCACGAGGGGCAAGGCTTCAAAGGGAAAGTGCATGGTACCCACCCTCCCTCGCTGCTATGCTGAGTAGCTTTGAAGTTGTAGTTTAGAGGCTGGAACAGGAGTTTATTTACAGTTCTCATGAATTTCTTAAGAAGAGAGGAGTGGAAAGGAGCTACAGGGAGCATAGAAGTGGCAGCAGATGCTAGAAAGGACAACAGGGCTTCAGTTGCCTTTTGAGTCAGCTGTAACATTTTAAAAGGCACATCTTCTGAGACTTTATGCATAAACAATGTCCTCTTCTCTTTTATTATCTGTTTCACCATAAATGCAGACAGAGGGTCTCCACCTTAGTTTTTGAAGAGAAATTTCCAGGTTTGCCCTCATCAGTTTTGGCCCAGCGTTGTGAGCCAAGAAGGTTATACTGGCTTCTCAAACGGTCTCTGGATGGTGGTTATTCACAGCCTGAAAGTCTATTCAGGAGTTTCAGTAGCAACTTCTCACAGGGACAGCAATAAACATTTTCATCTGAACTTCTGGCTTAGTATCAGGGCTTTTGGAAAATGAAAGGCAAAGAGAAAAATAGAGGTGCAGAAAGGAGGACTCCATGCATAAAGGTAGGATGGTTTATTCCATCTCTATATGCAGCTGCAGATGCTAGTGTTTGAGTGTAAGTAGTTTTTTTCAAGTACAGTTATTAAAGCCAAAACTGGTCTTGTTTTTATAAACCTGGAGATAAAGCCACAATATTTACAATATAAGAGAATTCACACATAGTAATGGATAAGATTCACAGCTACTTAATTTCAAGCATCCCCATCTGACAATGCACAGTAGGGAGTTTTATGGAGGTTCAGTCTGTCCCTAACAAGCTACAGAGAAGTCATTCTCTAGAGTAATTATCATGGGGCTTAGACTTCTCTGCTGATCTTGATCCAGCTGAGTTCTTGATCCTGCTCCAAGTTAATGGGGCTGGAACTGGCTCTAAAATCTTTGGCTTGAATACTCCTTTCTTATATTAAGATCTTTTCTCTCTCTGTGGTTATTTAGCACAGTGGCTGTTCTCTTACATGGAGAATGCATTGCTTGTGTAGGCTTCACTGTGGTGAAATGGAAGTCTGGTTCTTTTAGTCAGCAAAGTCATGTGTGAGATGTTCACTCTTAGCAGTGCTCAAGGGCAGTGCTAATTTATTTTTATAACAGTCTTTTTTAGCTGGAGAAGTTGGTGACAGCCATAATTTATTCATGGTGCTATGCAGCATAGCATAGCATGTCATACTGGCCTGCAGCAACTGGAAGTAGTTATTTTCCTAGAAAAGAATAGATACCAAAACTGATAGCACGCAGTGACGTACAGGAATCAACTTGTGTTTGGAGAAGATAATGTACATCAGCAATGGGAACTGCAGATGGTTAGGAGTTCTTGTTTTCTTCTGGACTGGTCCTCTTTCATAGCTTTCCTGATCTGGGTGTGTTTGACTTCACAATAAGATGTTCACAGCAAGTAGAAATTATTATTTGCATACATTCATATTGGTGTTTACAGTTAATACAGTCACAGAGAATTGTGTTAAGAGCTTTCTCCATGATTCCTAGGAAAAAGCATTAAGATGTAACCAGGTCTGCTCTATAGGGATGAAAGCTCAAAGTCACATCTGCTCTCATTAGGTTCAAATTTGACTATGCTGAACACATGCCATCATCACAGTCATTTCCATGGTAACACATTGCGATATTATACTATTCAAGTCATGTGACAGAAGGTCAGGCTGAAAAGAAACCTGGACTGGGAGAAATGAAGCACTTGTGTCTTTGGTGGTGTTAATAAACAAAACAGCTACTGGCAAAGCAAATTGGCTTTTGTATAAATATTCCCTTCCTCAAGCCTGCCTGAATGGAAAAGCAATTCTCTAGGCGTTAGTCTATCAGTTTAGTCTGACTAGGACTGTAGGCTGCTTGTTCTTCTTGTATGAACTCTCTACAGCTAGAGTGCTAGGTTCCCACAGAATTGTTTGGGGGATCTAGTTTCATTTTGCACAGTCTCTATCAAATTAAGAAAAAGAGATATTTTGGACAACCAGAAGTCAGTTTCATGCAATTTAGGAGAGTTAACAGCTCGGTTCAGCTGATGGAATGCCATAAATTATGTGCCTTATTTTGTTCATAGATAGAGTGTCTGTTCTTCTATTCGAAGAGAGGGGTAGAACCGAAGCATTAAGACTGAAGGCTCATATGAATAATTTGAATTTATATAAGCTTTTAAGAACATCTGAATTAAAAGCAAATCAAACAGAAAGATGAAAAATTCAAATTTAGGACTGTTGTTCTTATTCATGAAGTCCTGAGGTCTGTAAGTGTCCTTCCTTTATTTCAACAGGCCTTATCAAGACTTCCAACAACCATGGTGTCCTGATTCTTCCCCATGATAGACAAGAAAAGCAACCTGAATATCATGATTTGTTACACCCAAAAGAATCCTCAGTGTATTCAAGTCAAGAGTTGATTATGCCACAATTTACAAAAAGTTTTGGAAAGCTTACCTGAAAATGTCATGCTGTGAAAATTCAGTTCCACCATAAAAAATCCCAAAACATCTAGTTAATGTTTTGTCACTGTAAATACAGGAAAAATCATTTTCAAAGACAATTCTGGCTCTGTTTCTATTTCAAAAATTAAACAAAAGCTAATTAATTAGCATATATCATGTCTTTGAAGTACAGGTTAAACCAAATTTAATCACAGAGGGCGAAATCTGCAAAGGCACAAAGGGGAAGTTAAGATGTGAAACTCAGGTTTGTATCTTTAAAATCCTGCCCCTCCGTATCATTTTCAAGGGCAGTCTTTCATTTATATAACCATTTCCCACTGAAAGAAGGGCACATGGAAAAAGATGGCAAAAACATTAATTTACTCTATATGCATTTAAAAAAAAGCCAAACAGAAAACCTCAAAGATGCCCAACAGCCATCGAGAAACAACATCCAAAAAGATTTGATTTTCAAACCACAGATATCAAGAAAAAGGCTTCATTTGACTTCAGTGGTTGGACTGGTTTCATAGTGTCCCACTGTGAAACTTAATGCCAATCAAGATAAAACCATCTAACCCCTTTGCATTTCTGACTGGAAAAAATTAGACTGCTGAAGAGCATTCTTAAATATTTTTTGAAAAAGCCATACTCACTTGCTCTTTTCAGCTTGCATTTTTTTAAGAAATGGAAGTTGCCTTACTCAGGCTTAGAGAACATTATATTAATGCCAAGATAGCAAAAAAGGCTCTTTATTTATTCATTCACATAGTCTGTTGTCAGATTTCTAATATTATTACATGCTATAAAACCCCAATAGCCTAAATATATAAGATAATAACTATAATGATAGAATAATTTAGGTTGGAAGGGACCTCTGGAGGTCATCTGATGGTTCAACACCTGACTCAGAGCAGGGCCAGCCAGGTCAGTTTGCTCTAGGTCTTGTCCAGTTGAGTTTTTGAGATCAAGGATAGAGGTCCCACAACAAATCTGTATCCCTGTTCCAATGTTTGACTACTCTTGCTGGGATTTTTTTTTACCTATTATGTAGTCAGAATTTCCCTTACTACAGTTTGCATCAATTGTCTCTTACCCTATTGCTGTGCAACCTGAAGAAGAGTCTGGCTTTATCATCTCTTTACCTTCCCCTTAATAGTTGAAGACAGTGATAAGTTCCCTCCTTAGCTAACTTCTCTTCTTAAGACTGTACAACTGTAAGACTGAGCGAAGTAACTCACAAAAGAGTTCTGGAAGGAAAAGCATGGGCAAAAGAGACTTGATATGACTTCTGCTCATCATTATTTGCATGGGAGAAGAGCCTAGAAGCACCAATTATGAGCAGAGAATCTATGATGGGCACCAGGAGGAACAATGGCTGTCTGCACTCAAATGCACCAAGGGACAGACAATAAGCAGACAGGAGATGAAATAAGGTAGAAGAAAGTGAAGTTCTGATCACATTAACACATTATGAATTCACTGAAAGGAGCAACATGGTGGCAGATGATCTCGCAAGTCATTCTTGTTTTCCTCCTGAAATACTAAATCAGGCCACCAGAGCTATAAAAAGCTGTAGCCAAGGGAAGAATAGAGGTCTCCTGTACAAACAGAAATGTGGGCTTCCTACTTATATGCACATGGTGTTATTCATATTATACATTGCTAATATATCTTGGCTTGAGTGTGACTAAAACATCACTGGGCAACTCTCCACTCCAAGCACTTTGTAAGAGAACGTGGATAGCACCTATTCAAATCAAGATGTCCACAGCAAGGAGTCTTGTAATAAACTATCAGTGTAACTGGAATTATTAAAACCATCAACTGGGGTTGTTTCAGCTCTCATATTAGGAAGAATTAAAGAGAATTAATGACTTGAGTCAACAGTCAGACCCATAAAACAATTAAACCTACATGGAAGGTGGAGGAGGTTGCCTGGAACTGAGATAAGAAGGGGAGAGCCCACGTCAGACCTTGGGTCTGGCAGTCTTTGCAATAACTGTAGAAGCATCTCCAGTCAGCAATATGCAGGAGGATAGCTGCTGTCAGTTTTGTACATTCAGTAGATATGTGCCTCACTGCTAGCTTCAGAGAGAACTGAGTTCATTAGTGCCAAATTAGAGTTCTCCACTTGAATTGCAGTTTGTCCGCGTGTGCAAATTCTTTTCTGGAGCTGACTCCAAACAGAAGATGAAAATATATGCTTCTGAGGCTAACAAACAAAACCCTGCTAGCTGGAGGGCAGACAGGAGGTGAGAAGAATTTCTTTTTCCTCTGGATATGTCCTAACATGAGTATTTTTTTACAGCATTAAATGCCAGGAAGGGTTGCCTTGAAGAGAAGTGCTGAAACTAAATTGTTAAAAAATATATAGACAGAATTTTAGTGATTATATTTCTCATCTTCCTGGAATTAAGCAAAGGGAAAGTGTAAAATTAGAGCTCTTTCTCCTGCCTCCCTCACCCCCACTCAAAATGTTTTTCCTGTCTCTCCTCTCATGTTGCTTTTTTCAGCTCAACTGTTTCTGAAGAATCTTTTTGCAACTTACACTTGCTCCACATTTTGTTTTCTTAGTAAGACTGTAACATAGCATGCATGTCTACTGGAGTGGACACAACATTTCCCTGTGATTGCATTTACTTCTACCCATTGCAAAGAAGAGAAATTTCAGCATACACTGAAAGCAGACCTACTTTGGGCCTGCTTCCAAACACTGGTAGCATCAGAAATCCAACCTGCTGGTAGAGCTTGGGCCATAGTCCACTGATGTAATGAGAAAGCCTATTGATTGCAATAGGTTTTTGATACAACATCTGAAGCAAGAAACACAGAATGGAAGATACTTTGTAGAGAAGGTAATTAACTGAGTAGATATGGGAGAGTTGATTTAGCTGTTAGGCATCAAGTTTACTCATTGAACATTAAAGACAATGGAAAGGACACAGTCCAGTTGGCTTTCTGGGCTGGGGACTTTATTAAGCAACTTGAGAGGGGCTCACAGAATTGCTGGACTTTTGCTCTTGTAAACCTCCAGTGGTCTAAGCCTCAAAACCCTCCTCTACTGGCCCTCTGACACACTGTCAAAGCTCTCCTGTGTCATTTCTCCATAGAAATGGGACATAAAATCCAGCAGGCTTGGAGCCCCGGAGCAATGCTGGCCATCCTGACTTCCCAGGACTTTGCACTGTTTAGAAGCATCAATAACTGAGAGCAGAAACACCCCTGCTTTGTGAGAATGATGAGCTACCATTCCAGCACTTTAGCTAGCAAAAAGAAAACACAGCTCTAGACCAAATCAAACATTGTTCTGCCTAGTTGCCTCACCATTCTTGATGCTTTTTGGCCCTAGGCATCCATTAAGAAGTTCATGATGTTCCTTCCTCCTCATGTCTCCTCCTCTGAATCATACAGTGGCTTCTCTGCAACCCAGCCAGTTTCCCTTTCTCTTGGCTGATCCTACAAGTAAACAAAACGCACCTGCCAAGTGAGTACATCCTGCTCTGGGGACCTCATCTTTGAGCTGCTTCTCCAACTTCTCATCTCTTATGCTTTTTAAGGGGCTGTATCAATACCTGGTTTCTTTGTTCTCGTTCCAGGAAAATTCCACTGCCTGGAGCCTGCCTTCAGCATGGACTCATGGCCTCAACCATTAAGCGACTTTTGCTTAAATGGAAGATGTTTAAGTTAATGATCTCCCATTGTTAACCATGTGTCACCCCTCTGTGCAATTTCAGTTCAAAATGGTCGTAAGAATATGGCCAGGAGGGATAAATGCCTACTTTCAAAACAGAGTTTCCAGCCTGCCAAAGAAAGTTCTACAATATCCAGCAGAATTAATAAGAAGTTCATGCTATTTCTAAATTTGTAGCTGTGCCAGTAGACTCTGGTTCACATCTGATTTCAGAGGAGGTTTTCTGAATGGACCAAAAGCCACATAATTAAGTTAATAGCTAATAATCTATATACGTAGTTAAAAAGAGGTTTTTAACAAATACCTAGATAAAGCTGATAAAGCATCTTGAAGAAAGTTAATTAGGTCACTGTCTTCAAATCTAATTTTTTAGTATACTTGTGTACTGTGGCTGGAAAGAGTCTTGGAAACCCCTTCATATCTTCAACAGTTAAATAAATATTAGGGCTTGCAAGCCTATCTGAGACTGAGATAACCAAGCTGCATTTGGAGAGCACCTTGGAATTTACTTATTAAATTTCATCAAGTTCACATCAATTCACTATGCTCTCAGTTCCTCCCTTCACCTCTTTTTGCTAAATTAATCTTTTGGATAAACTTTTAGGTCATAAATTTTAGAGCAAATAATTCAAAACCTACACCATGAGTTCTTCAAAATTGCACAGCACTGGCCAAAAGATGCTCTCATTGAAGTCAGTGGTAAAACATCCAGTCACTTCAAAGGAAGCGAAATTAAGCCAATACAAAGTCCTTATTAAAACCCCACCTTTAGTGCATTAAAAAGAAGGGGAAGTTTAAAAGGATTGACAAAGGAAATTCAATGCCCAAATCCCATTGTAATTCAATAGGGATGGGGCGCCAAATTCCCTTAGGCTGGTTTGCAAATCTTCTCTCACAATGGATGGCAAACTGGCTCCCATAATGGGCCAGTCATTTTGTTCTGTCAGAGGGTCAAGGTGATTGCTGAGTGGTGATATGTGGCCTTAGCTGAAATAATGTGGTACTGTGTAAGTATCATGTTTCCATCATTGTGGGCCCGTGAAACAAAATCATCTGTATAAGGTTAGAATGGATTAAGAGTGACCCAGCTTGCAGAAGCAGAGGATGGGGCTGGTTCCTGAGTTTAAAATGGCCATTAAGCATCTCCAGGATTGCTTCCCCTCCACCTCTGAGGACCTTCTGAGCCCTTGAGAGAGAAACGTGGCAAAGGAGTTACGGGCAAGGTGCTGAAGTCTTGAAGTACTGGTTTGATTGATCACCCAAAAGATCAAATCACATCTTCATGCTTGTCTCTCCAGATCAAGTAATGGCAAAGGCTAGCTGCTTCCTCAGCCACCTCTTCTTGAGTGCACAGGCCAGGAGGTGTTGTCTCTTCCTCTCCTCTCATCCACAGGCCTGGAGAAAGCACTCCGCTGCAGCAAAGGAAGGCTTTAAAAAGCCGCATCTGTCCGTGAATGGCAGAGCTTGTACCCCGTGTTGAGCCCTTCTGCAACAGTGTCAGCACCACTCTTGGTCCTGCAGTGTTTGCGATAGAAACAGGAATGATCACCAGTGGCTCTTGTTGTTTGCAGCCTGGTATGCCAGCTCCTTCTCATGATCTGTCTGCATTTAGGAAAACTCGCCTGTGTGGGAATAGTGCTACTGTAGGGAAAAGATGTTGACTCAACTTCACACCCGAGGTTTGAATTTATCGAAAGGAAAAGGCTTGTAATAGTTCCCACACTGACCTGAGTCAAGAAGTCATTTTCATTGAAGTTTATTAATGCTTCTTTCATCTTCAAAAGGAGACCCATCTTCCAGAAATTAAAAGAAAAGCACCCTCCCTCTAGCCCCCTGCCTTTAAGATTGGTGAGCTTCATGGGCTGGACCAAGCAATTTATATGGCTTCTTTCATTTGGTCTGATTAACTCCACATGAGCTTGGATTCTTAGAATTTTTTTAATATACAAGACTAAAGGAGTATATTGTTTTGATAATTCAGCACTTTGAATAGTTAGTCCAATTTTTGCAATAGATGAACTCCCTTCTCTTTACCTCAAAACTACCTACCAGAGACAGAGGAAAGAACCCAACAGTGCCTCAAGAGATCATTTACTTCAAGTGGACTTGTCAGGGGTCCCTTCAGAGCTGTGTTCCTCATGCTCAAATTATGTCTCTTGGTGTTGTTTTTAGCAGGCAAATTCTTATATTATGCATGATTTGGGTTTGTTCATAGTGTTAATCAGTCCACAGGCACTGTTTCATTAGCTATTCCCAGCAGCAGAGATTTCCAGTTTGTTGGTATTATTTACAACAGAGTAGGTTAATATTACATATTAGTAGCACAGCATCATGTGTCACAGGGTTATGGTTTTCCTTAGCAATGATGCATTGTTCAGAGAGGGTCCAAAGCAAAGCCCATGAAAGTTAACAGAAACACTCTAGTTGACTTGGCTGGGAAAAGAACACTTGTCTAACATCAGAAAAAAACTCACAGTGTTTACAACCCACTGTACAGAGTCCAGAACTGATATTTTTATTTTTTCAAATGATTTGCACTTCAAATTTCCTGAAAACAAATCTGAGAATTACAGCTGCTAAGATACAACAATTACCTCCTCTCCCAATACGCAGCAAATCAGTCATGCTGCAAATGCTGCCTACAGTGGGCTTTCCAGGGGACTGGATCTGAAACATTTCTCCTATGGGCTGTGAAGCTACTAACATGTGAAGGGAATGGCTGACAGAGCTGTCTAGGCTTCGTTTTGGGGTTACCACAGGAAACAATTCTAACCACAGTCAGCTGTGCACTTTTGGATGAAAGCGTGGTTTGAAGCAGGACCCCATATTTGAGGTAATCTAGTCTTACATAGGAAGACAACCTTGGACATTCTTATTGTTTTTTTGTAAAAACAACTTGTAAACAAATATTTAGGGTTAGTTCTTTCTCAAGGAGGAGGCAGTGAGGGCTAGTGGGTAGGAGACTGGACAGCAACTCAGTAGACCTCAAGCACTCATTTTTGTAGTTTACCTTAATCCTCTTTCAGAGTAGCAAGACAAAAATTAAATCTTTTCCATTCTTACAGTGAAATGGAAGAAACCACCACGTTTTTGTTTCACCTTGCCCCAAGAAGTCTGAGATGCAAATCCCTTATCCTCTCTGGTCAGAATGAGGACAGCAAATGGTCACTGTCACAGAGCTACTGTTCTTCCAAAGAGTCCTCCTGTCTGCAGCCCTGCAACCCCAAAGGCCTCCCATGAACATAAAATGCAGTCAGAATTCCAGGTCTAATGCTTAAGTCCTTGTGCATTAGGACCTTGATGAATTACATCGAATAGCTTTTCCCTTCAGGTGTTTGATGCAGATCTGTTGTCCTGTAGCACAGCTGGAATTGGGCACAGGGCACTCAGGCCTCACAGGGAGGGTGCTTTCTCCCACAGCTTATATGTAAGCTTCCCTGAAAAGTCTGTGATCATGCAAAAGGAGTTTTGTCTAGCAGGAAGCTATTTAAATTAGGCAGGCACCACAAACAAAATCTCCCAGTTGATCTTTCCCCGTCTGTATGTGCTTCTGCCTGCTCCGCTAAACCCTGTGGACATCTTATGTTAATTGCCTCAGAGTTATTGTATTCAGTGAGTCACAGATCCTCACTGACATGACCATATAACCAATAATTATAATCATATACCATTTTATCAGCCATTTTGGATTTTCTGTTGCTAAGTTTCCAGTTACGGTGCCAACCCTTCTTCTGAGGCTGCATACACCTTTATATTATGCTTCATATTTATATTATTCACCAGAAATGCCAAAGAGAATATAAAAATATGCTTCAAGTAATTCATAACTGAAACTAGGGCTCTCAATTCATTTATCTATGTCATTTGAGGACAAGCAAACAAACTTCTAGACGAGAGTGAAATGTACACTTGTCAAAGTGGTTTTTTGAGGGAAAAAATACAGTTCTTCACAAATGAATCCCTGGTGATGCACAAAGGCAGCTTCTTTGCTTTGCTTTTGCATTTGATATTGTGTAGATGCTTAAAACATTATCATGGTATTGCTGCATTCTGGGCAAGGACCACTAAAATAAGACATATCCTATCAGCAGTATCACCAAGCTTATATAAATTGTCATATGTTTTAAAACATAACTCACCCACACTGGCCTTGTCTAGTTCTGTTTTCTAGTATCAGTCATCTTTGAAGGTCTTTTCATGCTGTTCCACTACAAACTCTGCTAAGTAGATATGCCCAGTAATACTTCCCTGGATATTCTTAGAAACCCACCTTGCGTGAGTCTCCCACACAATGCTTTCTTGTCCTCCTCCACCCTCCCCAGCCACTCAGACAACCAGCCAAAACAAACGTGCTTTCTGGGAGCGGAGTTATCTGTCTCTCCTCAGTGTAACTCAGAGGGAGGAAGCTCTGTGCGTATGGGAGCAAAGGGGTCCCGATACCCTGTGCATAAGCTTGCCTCAGAGTTTCCACTGTTGTCGTCAAGCATGCTCATTAAACACGTGATTAAGGTTTTATGTAAAAGCGTCACAAAACTGGAAGTTTTTTTTCATATTCTATTATTTCTGGCAATTGGCTGATTTGCTGCTTCTTTGCAGCTTTTCATGGATTGTGAGGCACACAAGGACAAGCGCAGTCACCTGTTTTTTTCCTTTCTCATGAGACAATCCACAGGATCTATCACAAATAATTTCACTGTCAAATCCAAAGCTTAAAAATGTTTGGAAAGAAGAAACCAGCAAATCCCTAAAATAAGCTGTTCCACTGATGTTCTTCCCTATTTCTCCTCTAATTTTGTCAAGCTTCATGTCCCAGTCACTCAGTGTTGCTATTTGCCTTCTCTGCTATGCTAAAGAATGTACCAGAAACCAGTGTATGGTTGGTGGCAGACTTGTCTACCCGCCTCAGTGTGTGGCTAAATCTGTCTTGCTGCTGACTTTCTTCAGCATGTCTGTGCCTCCATACATCTATTTGTCTCAATGCATTTATTTTTCTACCTACGGCAAATTTTCCTCTTTCTTGGGCAAGAGGAAGAGGAGGAGGAACCGCAGAGGTGATTGTGCTCATTCATGGAGATAGACTGCTAAGTTCAAATGCCTTCTTTGCTGGTTTCCCAAGTAGAGGCTTAAATGCAGCTCTTTTCCTGCTCACCAGCTTACAAAGCCATTCTCTCTCTTTTCGGCCCCATACATAGCGAGCTATTTGCAGAAAGCTGAACAGCTTTGACAGAAGAAATCAAGGCCATACTTCGATGAACACTCCCTTCTACCAAAAAGGATAACTTGTTCGTAGTTATTCCTTTACCTCTCACTCCTGCCCACTCAGTTGTACCAGCTCAAGTTTGTTGCAGCTGAACAGAATGAAGAAAATAATCTCAGTTATAAATGGCCCCATTTTTTAAATTTTTTTTTTAAATCTCTAACCCCAAACAATTGCACAACTGGAGAAGCAGCAAGGAGGGAGAGGAAAAGAGCAGCAAGGTGGGTATGGGTTAAGCCAGCATTGTTATTGAAGGAAAAGTTCATCAAACTGTGAGCTCAAACACCCTACAGCTCAGTGGACGGCGCATTCTCCCAGAGAAGGGAGTGAAGGTACTAATTCTCCATTTCATCTTCCCAATCCAAGCACTCCAATAAAAAAAAAGCCCAAAGTAAAAAATGAAAGCAAAAAAAAAAGTTCCCTTTCATTTGGAAAATGTAGCAGAAACCCTGAAATTCAAGTAAACTGTTTTGGATTGAATGAAATGTTTCATTCAACCTGAAGAGGTTTTTTTTTTTTTTTCTTCTTCTTTTTTTCTCTTGAGTAACTGAAAGGCAGCTATGTTATCAAACAGATATGCTACTCTACACTCAGCAAGTCTACCTGCCCTGAACTCCTCCAGGTCTTGTCAAATGGAGTGTAGGCACAGAGTGAAAATTATTGGCTCAGTGAACATCACTCAGGTCAGATCTGACACCTACCTGCATTACAGAAGTCTAATGTTACAAAGCAAAATGCTAATGTCTGAAGCAGAATTCTGGCAGTCAGCAGCTTTAAATTAACCAAAATGCGTCTGGAGTGACCAGTCCGCAGTGTTAACACACAAACATAGCAAAAATTGTTGGCTTCCAAAGGAACTCTGCTGTGATTAGGAAGAAAAGTCATTCTATTAGTTATTCATGTGAATCAATGGGAGTTCCCTCCATTACTTCCCAAAGCAAGAGCATCCCTTTAGTAGGATCAGTGCTGTGTAATTTTATCCTAAACGCATCCTGAAAGGAAGGAAATTTTGTCTTTTCACTAATATAGAAAAAGGCATTTGATCGCGTTGGGTGACTTCTTACTTCTTGTAAGGTTGCTTAGCTCAGAGATAGGTTTGCTTTTTAATTTGTATGAAATTTTTAATTTTGGCTTTGTTTTAACTGAAGAAATGAGCTTTAGCAATCAAACAGCTTCTCTTTTCACCATGAACAAAACCAAAATGCATACTCTAAACACTACAGTGTCCCAGGCTCTCCAAGGACTTTGCAAACACCTCTTCTGAGGGAGGTTTTGGTACTATCCGTGAGGCAGATACAAGATGTGGTTTTCAACCCAGAGCCAGCCCCTGAGTCAAAACGGTGTCTTGTTTCTCTCTCTCAGTGTGCACCATTCCTGTAACTCTCCTGACACTGCTGGCAGAGTTAAGCCAAGATCATTCATCACTCTCTGCCCAGCACATTCAAAGGACTCAGAGTCCTGCTGCCCTCCATCAAGTCTGTCACAAATGCTGCAATGTGGCATGAGCATATCAGTCTTTAGGGGCCAGATTCAGGCACTGGACAACTTTTTAGATGGTTAAGAAACATGTTCCTTGGGAGTCTTCCTGCTGTGAAATAGGAAGTAATCATATAGGTGTACGTCAGTACACAACACAGGGTGTTTGACAATGATGATAGGCAGGAAAGAGAAGTGATGTTATATGTGTAACAATATCTGATATTACATATTACAAATGTCTCAGACAATTGTCTGCTCTCTCTCTGCCATCAGCAGCACTGAAACCTGGTGGGATATTGTTGCTGGAAAAATAAAACCAAGAAGCAAAGTCAAATGAATACAGGATTCATCAAAGATCAGTTTTCCTGATATGAACTGCTCATGGACAGGTATTTTTAGATAGGGACATCCCAAGTCCATTTGACTCTCTGCAGATGCTTCCCACAGCAAATGGATCCAGCTCATGTAAGAGGCAACGAAACCTCCCACCAACACCCCTCCAAGCTGGCTCAGGGCCCATCGTGAGTCGTTCCTCCTCTTCCACTCGGTGCTTTAATTCAGACTTGACAACCTGGGATGCAGATTTAAATCCTACTTTAGGACAACTATTAATAAAATGAAGTACGTTGAGGATGAGAATTCTCAGCGAATTTAAAGCTGAGGGATGATTGCCAAGAAAATTTGGCTCTCCATCCCCTGTTGCTTTGATGCCCTTGCTTTCCATTCTCACAGCCTAAGAAAACACTTTTTCCCTGCTATTTGCTCTCTCCCTAATCTCCCCAGGTATAAGCACTGGAGGAGATGAAGCCCTTTTTCAACAGCTGCCCAAGTCTGCCTCTCCTCACTCTTCAGCCAACTCTTCCTGCCTTTTAAAGGTGCTGGCAACATCTTACTCTCCACAGGCTCTTTTCCCACTGCTGCTGCCAGCCCAGAGAGATGGCTGGAGCTGCGGTTGGAACAAGGCAGGAGAGACTGGGCCCATGACTTACAGGGTCCAAGTACGTGGCAGAAGAAAGAGACATCAGCAGTGCTGATGCAGGGCAAGGCAGCGCCAGGCCCCTTTGAACACCACCATACAGCACCTCAGAGGGCAAGTTGGTGTCCAGCCTCCCCATGAAATGTACACGGTGGTCTCAGGAAGAATGATAAATGCAAGAGTGTAATAGAATAATTTTAAATCAGCAAAAATTTTGCCCTCCAGATTACAAATTTTCAGGTGACCAAATATTTACAGCTTGGGTCACAAGATGATGAATTCAGCTAAATAACATTGTTTGGGGAGGAGGTGAGGGAGGATTTCATTTTGTTTTTGTTTTGGGGTTTTATATTGTAACACTCTGTTCCGGCAATTTGAATGTGAAATGCTTTTTTTCCAGAAAGGCTGAAATATTTTGTTTTGACAGGCCAGAAGGAAGAAGCTGGTGGATCTTTTGTTCTGAGGAAGCAAATTTCATTTAAAACATTGACCTAAATTAAAAAGGAGGAGGAAGCTAAATCAAAGATTTCTACAATCCAAAATACTAAGCAAAACCTTTCCTTTCAAGGCAATTCATATATTCTGGGTTGAAGCAGACTGAAATTTGTTTTTCCATTTGTTGTCTAGTAAAAAGAAGAAAAACAAAGTCAGAAGAATCTATTGGATTTGAATCAACATTTTCCCCTCCAGTTTTCTACCCATTATTTGACCAACTTTAGTAGCCACTGTGGTTCCCTGGAGATTTTCGACATCTTGCTGTGAGCCAAGGACTACCCATATTCTGAAGTCTGCACATCCTGTGGCAGCTGGGCTTTACAGAAGCCAACCTCCAAGTAAACACTAGCCTGCAGGTAGCAGAGGACAGTCCTGCATCTAGAAGCCTCCTCCATAAAACATGTCTAAGTCATGGCTATGCCTTTTCCTATGAAGGGCCTATTCTCCTCCTCCTCATGCCTGTGGCAAAACTCTCTTCAGTCTCAATGGGAGCAAGATTACCCTGCCAACATTTCACTAACCAGCAGGGCCAGCTTGAAGTCAGCTTTCTGGCACTGGAGGGAGAGTTTCATAACCGTGCATCACTGTGAACTGTACCAAGGAGGATCCTCCTCCCTGCCTTCATCTTTGTCTATTCTTCAAGGAACACAGCTGCTCACAGGCACACCAGGGACATGGCTGGCAAACAGTGGGAGATGCTGTTTCACTGCCAATCAGAGACTGGACTAGCGTGTATTTGTTTTTGCTTGCTTCCCATGAAATATTATTGATCTGAGTGTGCCGTCAAAGAGCTGGAACGGTAAGCCGTGAAACTGAAAAACCTACTGCAGGAACTGCAAGGCCATTTGAAGTACTTGCCTTTCTCCGTCCCTGGGAGATGGGTCACCAGGTCAGTTGTGGAGCAATATGGATCAATCCTCCCTCATTCTTTGGCAGGACTTCTGCTGGCATAGCTGAGTGTTGCAGCTTGACTGGTGCAAGCTGGTGAGTTTTCCCATCTGCTATCCTCCTGCAGCTGACCTCTGATCCTGTTGAATCTCCCTCTGCTTCCTGCTGGAGAGTAATTCCTTCAAACAACACCCACAGCACAGACCAAACAGACCCCCAAAAGCCAGCCAGCTGAGGAAACAATACCTAACTAGGACGGAAAGTTTCAGGGTTAACCTCTCCCTGCACTAAAAATACATAGTACACTGGCTTCACTATCCAGATGTCCTTTTATGAACAAAGACCCTGCTCCAGCAAAGCACTTCAGCTCCTGAGTACTTGCCTCCTCGTATGCTTTGAGTCATTCGTGGTGTCTTAAGAGTGTTGTTGGATCAGGGCCTACTTTTTCTTAGTTAGCCCAGTTCTCAAATCCTTAATTTATTTATTAGGTCCTAGATGACTTTTCTTGCCTAATTGTCTTTTCTCTGCCTTGAGTCATAATGTTGCCATTGGTTTTTACATCTTAATTCCATTGATTTCCAGGGCAGCTGCGGATGTGGGGGCAGGAGGAACAATGCACAGCCATTTCACCATGTGCTACATCCACTGGTGGAAGAGGAAGGAGTGTAACAATCCCCCTAGTGCCTCTTCCCTCCCAGGTAATTCATACCTGGTCTAAACATTTAAAGAAATTGGGCCTTCCAGCCTTTGCTGAGGAACAGGTGGGTGCTGGCTGAGGCTGGTAAAATTGAAGTTGGGGAGAAACAACTTTGAACAGGCAGCAAGACTGCTAATGACTTTGAATATTAGGGCTGGTTTTGAGCAGCACTGGTTTGTCCTGTTGACCTTACTACTTGTGCACTGAATCCTTACAAAATGATATGACTAAGACGTAGAAAGCAAGCTGTGAAAGCTGTGGCTCTGCATGTGCCCGCTGCTTTTTTTTCACACTCCCACCCACTTTTCCACAGTCTGGTGTTTCACCACGGAGGGTGAGGATATCCAGCCTTGTTACAAAGCCCACTTAGGAAATGGAGCAACACTGAGGGTGGGTAATCACTAGCAGACCCTGAGGAAGAGGCATGCCTCTCTTCAAAGCATTTGGAGTTTGAACAGCCAGGATACAGAGGAGGAGCACACAGGCATGAAAAGCTGAAATTACTTGTGTAAGATCATGACACCCTGTGGCAGTTGCATATGTGCTGCCTACAAAAAAAGGGGGAATACATGCATGTGCATGTTCCCTGGGATGTTTCTTTGCCAGTTTCCCCTGCTTCTTCCATGTCTGTTCTCTTTTGCCCGCTCACAGGACCATTTCTTGCTCTGGTGGTTCACCAAGTACTGTTTTAGGTTTTTGTATTTTTTTTTTTCCTTTTTGTCTTCTTCCTCTCTATATTACATAACTTTTGTCAAGAACAGCTCATGCACTGTAAGCTCATGATTCAGCAAGAATCCCATGATGCTTAAGTGGGTCACAAGGAAGCAAGGTGATTTCACCCAGCACCGCACATGACTGTCAAATGCTTATGATGATCTGCTTTAGAGAGTGTTAATGGCATCTATGAAGATGTGGAAGATATCTGAAGCATCTAAAGCACATGGAAGAAGAAAGATAGCAAAAGAATAGAGAGAAGTCTTCTTCCACCTTTTATCCCAGGGCAACCTTTCATTTCTTGCTCTGGCTCTCTCAACTTAGTAGCAGAGCTCTGTAAGGAAACTTTTATTTCTCTCAGGAAAGTATCACAAAAAGGCTGTACTTCAGCCCCAAAATTCTGCCAAAGCAGGAACACATAAACTATGAAGTCCAACCATGGCAGTGACCTCCACAACCACAGAACTGAGCTCTTCATGATCTGTGGTTGGTAAGACTTAACTACTCAGCCAAACAGATGAAGAGGTTCTTAATCAATTGTTTTCATAAAACCTTGTCCTGCCAGACAATGGCATCACATTAACTCCAGCAAGTACTGAAGGGGAAACCCCCAAAAGGGTAAGGATTGCATACTGCAGTCAGTTAGGTCCATGCCCTGTGGACCTACCCTGATTTACACCTGCCTAGGATCTCATCCATAGCAAAGCATTCTTGCCATCGTGGCACAACACTCCCACAGAGACCAGCAGTACCTTCTCTTCTACTTTCCTAGCAATTAAAGCAGGGCAATCTGGTCAAAGAGAAGCCACATCAGTTTCTGATAAATTAGATACAGAAAGCTGTATTGTAAACCATCTCTCAATGCAGGCTAGAAAGTGGTTTTCTTCTGCATATTCTTACCTTTCACCTAGCTGCATATGTGGTTCTTTGTCAGGAGGCCATGATTCCATTTCCTACAGATTATATCTTTGTTCAAATCAGCTGTTTCTCTGATAGGCCCAGCTATGTGAAGGGAACAACAGTCTAGGGCTTTGAAGCAATCTTTTTTTTCTTTATTCTTCACTACCAACAAAACTGCAGCTTTTTATAAATTGAGGAAGGAAGACAAACCAAAAGCATCCGAAAAAATATAAAAACAAGTTTTAAAAACAATTTTTCCAATATCTATGTCTGTGTGTATATGCAAGTCCTGAACACATTCTACTGTTGTGCAGCTCCATAAATTATCACAGGGACCATATTGCCACACAGAGGATAAATATTCAGCTTTGTAACTTTGCCTTCACCATGTCTGTACTTAAACTAACAATTTGCAAACAGCTTCAAACAGCTGCATCTTTCCTAATTTTCTCCTCTAATTTTGGAAATTCCACTGAAAGTAGCTCTTGCTCAATTTGAATTCTCCTGAGGAGAGCCCCAACTTAGGGCCAATAAGGCTTTAAAAGTGAGAGCATATACTTCTGCACATATTTAAACTCTCAGATGATGCATTTCTCCACAACATGCTTTGTGCATACATAATAGCAGACAGTGGTGAATTAGATAAAACTATTCTTCATTCCCAAGGTGGGGAAATCTGGTACCCAAACAGACTTAGAGATTACTGAAAGTATTGCTAGAAATTCTTTCCAAACTCCCTACAGCTTTCATTTTTTTTATTCTGGAACATTAACAGATCAGATTTCATAGGCTTAGATGAATTTATTTGCAATTTCTTTGCAAGAACTATTGTCCTTTATTTGTAGCTTTAGCCCTGATGTGCTATTTTTTTTTTTAAAGGTACAATATATTTTAGGAAAAAAGTTTTGAAAAAATGACAATTTTTTTTTATGTTTTGTAGAAGCATCATAATTTGGATCACAAGTATTAAAAGCTTCACTAAAATTCTGGCATTTGGAATTCTATTTAAGGAAATATTTTGAAAAGCTCCATACTCAATGGAAATTATTTTTAAAATGACAAAATGACTCCATTCCAAACTTCCAAATAAAAAACAAGGGAAAATATCTTTTCAGTTTATGTATATATTATTTTCTGATCAGCTTTACTTTCAGCTGATGTAGCCATTTCAAAATTAAGCTGATATGACTTTTATACTTTAGCAGGGCACACACATAGTTCACAAAATTTCCCAGGATCATGTCCTCTGTGTACAAGGCATCATGTAGTGGGGTCCAAGTCTCTCTTTAGGCCTTTATCATCTACTGGAATAGAGATTAAATATATGTAACACAACGCTAATGATTATTTGTGGACTGGAGGAACACAGCTGGTGTCAAGCTTGCGGTCAGAGATGCCGAGCTTCCCTTCCCTATGAGTGTTGCTATCTATAATCCATGCTAAAGGTCTTTACAGTGCCAGCTATACTTGCTTTCCTATATCCATAGCCAGTCCCTTACAAAGGTGATACACACAGAAATCAGTACCTATATTACAAGAAGACTGGCCAAGCACCAAGGACCCAGTGCTGCGGACACAGCCTTGACCCAAAGACCCTGCAATATATGCGTATTAGCACTAAAGGCAGGCAAAAGTGTTTGAGATCCTATAGATGGAGATGTAATGACGTGCTTGCTCAGAAAGAGACAGTCTGGTCTGCAGGTAGACCCCTGGCCTGAAAAATGGGCAGATGTTGGTGCTGCCCCCCTCTGCCTTGCCCATCCAACTGCATGATCCTGGGTAAGCTCCCTCACACTGGTGGCTTTGCCCTGCATAGTCTAGTTGTCCCCTACATAGTCATTGTCTACACAGTGAGCAGAGATGTTCCCCAAATGGGAAGAATTTTGTGACCCTGATTTTCCTCTTTCTCTTCCCGCCCTGCTACAAATTTCTCATTTTTCAGTCAGCTCTAATTGTAATTCCTTCAGGACAGAAACTCTCCCTTACTGTTTCATTGTCTGACAAACAGCTGTTTTAGAAGGAACCATAAAATTGGTGTTGTCTGTTAAGTTTCATTATTACTAGTCGTGGCACCATGCTTTATGGCCTGATATCATTAAATATGCAGCAGCACAGAATCCAGTACTAGCTGTGTATTTTTATAACAACTTGGATCTTTTACACAGCCCAATGATTATTCAAATGATCAACACAAAATCATCTGCCTTGCTCATTACACTTTTGTTGAAGAAGTGATCTACTCCCTTTGTTGGTTTCCAATATATGCATTCACCTATGGTCTTCATTCACATTCAGGTAATCCAACTGCCTGATTAGATACATATGAACAAATAAAAGTGGGATTGTCCTTTTTGCATCTTGTCCCAGATGGAAAATAAAGCTGGCTGAAAGGATGTTAAGGGATCATTCAAGATTATCTCCTACAGTATACTCTACTAGTAATGTATTCAATTTTTTTGTTTTATACTTTCATCTTGAGTGTACAGATAATCTTTTAAAAATATGAAAATGTAGCCAATATAATATTTATCATGCCTGCATTCCTTCTTAGCCCTAGGACTTCCAAGAAAATGAGATGTGACATTTCATGATACATGTATTAATTTTAACTTGAGAAAGAAAAAATGTTTTCAAACAAATAGGTAAATAAATACAAAATCACTTCATGAATATTTTTCTAGGTTTGATGGAAAGTCATATCCTTCTGCTGAAGTAATGTTCCTCTTTCAGAGATTTCACCGGAAATTGCTTGGTGCACTACACTGTTCAGAGGGAAATATTTAGAGAAAATCAGAACTAATAAGCTGCAACTCTAGATCCTGCCTTTACAACAGTCAAATCATCTGCTGACAGAGATTTCATCAATCAGTAGCCCTTGCTGATTTCTGAGCTGAAGACTGTTATATATACATTACTATGGATTTCTACATATGAAGGGAAGAACCTGACAAAACTATTCCATTTTATCTCCGTTCCAGGAAAATGGGCCAATTCTCAGCTGCAATACTTTGGAGAATTTCCTGTCTGGTAGTTCAGAAACTGCCAAAAGCAGGGCAGAGAAGCCAGAAAGTACGCTGCTGTCATTGGCCCAAACAAACAAACAAACAAACAAAGATTCCCAACAAAAAAATAACCCTCCCTGAAATAAAAATAGTTCTAAAAGATCAACAAAAATAAAAATGGACCAGATTTTAAATGAGAGCTTGTGTTTTACATATCATGTGGCTAGACATAGTTTTTGGAAAATATCCAGCTCAGCCCACTTTTCCCCACCATCTGTCAGCAGTAGGTTTGCTGACTGCAAGAGCTTAGAGGCAACGCATAAAAGGAGAGTGTTAGACAATCAAGTTTAAACATGACAAGAGCAGAGAAATTCAAAGGCATGATGATGTAATGTGCTAACACTTGGGTGTTGTGAGAAAAAGAGGAGGAGGAGGACAACACGTTACAGAGAACAGGGTCGTTCACCTTTAGGCTGAATTCTCTGGCTCTTATCAGTTTGTAATGAGACCCTGACATTATTTAAACATGCGGTTGGAAGTGTTTATTTTAGACATAGGCCAAAGACATTTGGGATGGGGATTTAGATGTAGTCTAAGGCCCAGGGTTTAGACCTGCCAATACGCCAAGTCACATTCTAGACAACTGAAAACTTCTGAGATCATGAGATTAGTTACAAAGCTGAGAACCTCCAAAAGATGATCCAGCTTTGAGTTTTATGCCCCTTGTCCATCTATCAAGCAGATCTGTAGCAAAGGCATCTGGCACCCTTGTGTTAATCCCCTTCATCAACAAACACCTCTAACAAGTGCCCTTTTCCCCATCTTTTCCGTGGACCTACAACAAGGACCAGATCAAAGAGATAATCATTTGCTCACCTGTAAGTTCCCTTGACTTAAATGGATAGAACTACTCACATGAATAGAGATGAATAAAGACGAGACAGTCTAGCCCAAAGGAAGCTGTTCTCATACACTTCCTTGGAGCCAAAACTCTGAAAAACGATCAGGACAATCTGGTTTGCTCCAAACAGGACTTGGGGGAAAGGACCCACTCTCAGGTCCAAACGGACACATCAAGCTGTGAACCTATGCCACTTGCAAAATGAAAGAGTATTTGTATTTGATAGTCCAACCTTGACTGATGTTTTGCTTTTTTCTCCCCAATTCCCCCCTGAAAGAAATACTATAGGAAAGAAACTTAAAACTACAGCATGGATTTTAGGAGAGCGTATCTCAGGTTTAGTAACAATTGGGAGATTGCAAAATGTGCACTATGAACAAAAGGATACCTACGAAGGTTGCGGTGGTGATTATAGTATTGTATCTCATTTGTTTTGGTCTAGAAATGTCTTTGAGAAATGTGCTTCTCATCTGGTCTTGAATAACAGGCAAGGGGATTTCTTAAACTCTTTTTGAACAGGGCTATATTGGAAAGAGTCAGTCTAGTCTAGTCAAACTGGCTGCTAAAATTACAGCCAGTTTGGGAACTGTCTATTAAAAACTCTCCAACAAGCTCCATTTCCTGCTGCTGGTCATTGCTTGTCTGCTGGGAAGCCTGTGTTTGGCCCAGCAGACAGCTCTTCCTTTTCCTTCTCTCTCAGCCACACTGCTCTGGCTCATTCCCAAAGCTGCCACTGCATTGATGTATCTGAACATGAGGAAAAACTTCTTCACTGTGAGGGTGACAGAGCACTGGAACAGGTTGCCCAGAGAGGTTGTGGAGTCTCCTTCTCTGGAGATATTCAAAACCTGCCTGGATGCGATCCTGTGCAACATGCTCTAGGTGACTCTGCTTGAGCAGGAGGGGTTGGACTAGAAGATCTCCAGAGGTCTCTTCCAACCTCAACCCTTCTGTGATTCTGTGATTCTGTGATGCTCAGCCCTGGACATACCACATCTGCCCAACTCACGTCTGGTTTTTAGTGGACAGTAAACCCCCCTCTCAAATGCTATTTTCTGTCTTTTCCAGTGAAGACATCCAGAACATGGATATCCCTGTCTTACTGTCACCAGAATCTGTTGCACTTCAGAAACAAAACACGCATTTGAGGGACAACATCTTTGCATTTTTGGTTTCTTGGCAGAAGAAACTAATTGTAGCTTTTAATTAAACTGTCAGTGGATTTGCACCATTGGGCATGACAGCAGAGTCCAGCCCTGGAAGCCACAGACTACTAGAAGTCTTTTGAGTGTAATGTGAGGAGGGGAATGGATCGGCACCTGTGGACTGATTATAGATTTTGATGTGGTGCCATGCCTAGGATCTGTGCCAGTAAAAATCCTTATAAAAAGTGTGGACAAAATTTACTGCATACCTACTGTAATCAGTTTTAAAATTACAATATTTTGCTTGGTTTTGGTTGTTTTTTTTTTGTTTTCAAAAAATGGTAAAGGGCAATTTCATTTTTAGATCAAAGTTACAAAGTCTCAAGAAACCATCTGAAACTTATAAACTCTCCATTTTGATTTACATTTAGATAATTAAAAAATACCAAACTATATGTATTTTTTAACTGGGATTTAAAAAATTACTCCCAGTCACATACCTTGTAAACTAAGTTTCATTGAGCAGTAAATTTTATAATGCTCAGTTGAAATAACCTTTGAAACCCCCCCTTTTTTTATTAAATAAAATACTGACAAACTGTTGAATATTGTAATTAGGTAGAAACTACTGCCTGAGAAAAAAATCTGTATTTGAAACAAAAAAGTAAAAGTTCTTTGTTGCCATTAATATATGTTCCTATTTTGTCATAACCTACAAAAGTCACCATGACAAGTGACTGAAATGCAGAGAAGAGGCTTCACCATTGAATTCTAACCATTTAAGGAGTCCCCAAATAGCTGTGCTTTCTTGCCTCTAGACATACACATATAGTAGGTAGGATGGCTCTTCTGAGCAAGCCCTGCTCCGGAAACCTCTACCAGAGCATTGTGAGGGACAAAAGATGACTCTGGTTCTTCTGGCATCCAATGATAAGCCACCTACTACAGTCTCAGAGGGAATTCAGACACGCTGAGAAAAAGAAGCACACCCCTGCATTAGCTCCCCATTGCGAGTGGGACGTTTTAAAAGAGTACAACACACTGCTGAAGCTTTCCAGCAAGCAGCCAGCCCTGGGCCAGCCTCCAAGAGCTGTCAGCATCATCGTTTGAGCCACATGGTTGCATAATCCCACGCTGGTGGGCTCGGTAGTGTTCTCCTGAGGTCAACATGGCTCCATCAGAGCAAGAGAAGGCCAAGCTTGCCTGTACCAGGCTGTGTCTATGGTGAGATATGCAGGACTTAAACCCCATCCATCACTAATTTCTTGCTCGCGCCATTCTGCTCATTTGTAACGTCCCCCCAATCTACCTGAGAGCCAGGCCATGGCATCCACTGACAGCAGGTCCTCCCTGACTCTCATTTTTTTCACAGACAAGCTCTTCTAGCCATAGCTATTTAGCAGTTCCTAATATGCTTTGGTAGAACCAGTGGTAAATCACCCAGTAAACACAGTAGTCTGGCTGAAACCAGGTTGAACTGATTTTCTGCAGCATTGTATATGTCTGTATTGTGCTTTACAATTTAAGAGAGGTTCAACAACTGTCATCTCCCTTCCTATGTAGCTTTCAGCCCCTACCAAATTTCCCCTAACTTGACAAATCTATACAAAATTGCTGAGCTCTTTGAAATCTGGAATACAGCCAAGTATCATTTTGTTGTAAAGTGGGAGACAGAGACATGTAAGATTCATATACAGATTTCTAAACTATGCATTGCTTAAATAGCAGAAGAAAAACCTAAGTGCTTGCTGTTAGTTAACCTGGAACATTCATCATTTTTACTATTTATTTCCAACATTTTAAATGTTTTAATTTTTAATTCCTTTAATTTATTAAAAAAAACAACAAACATAACCACAGCTTGTGAATAAGATCATAAAAAGCAGTAAATCTGAGGAACTATCCAAGAAACCAACAAAGCAATACCAAATTTTTTCTTATAAGAATCCTACCTGCAACACTCACGTAATTTGCAAGATATGTTGTTTCAGTGTAATCGCAAAGTAGCCAGCAAAAAAACCATGCAATTGGTGGGTTAATCTAGACTAAAAGGGAGTTTTTACATATTGATTAATTTCCATTGCTCACTGTGTTCCTGGACAGGAGAAACAGGGAGTGAATGAACAGTCTTATTTTGATCAAAAAGAGTGGGCAATGAGAGGAATGAGTTGCAATGGTCAGAAAACATTAAAAGATTAAGACCAAATTATCCAGAAATACATACCAAATTCTGTTGTAATGTGCAAAAATGTGAAGCATAAAACTAGGGCAGTCCTTTTGAAGAGTCTTCAAACCTCTTCTACATAGAGTGCTGAGCTAGTGTTGGCATGATTAGAAACAAACTGGAACTTAACCAATAAGCATCAAAAAAAAAAAAGGGTACAAAGTTGTCTGACTGAATTTTACATGTGCAATTTAGTCATATCATGTCCCCTGACACGGTATGACTTTCTCCAGCCAGTTGTTTTGAGAACTAGTCCAATTCTGGCCACTGAGATTTGCAGGAATATGAACTTGTCCATGCTGCACACTCTCTGCTGTTGTCACTTCTGAGTGCAGAGAGCAACAGGGAGACTTTTCCCATTAGCGTAGTTATGCCACTTCTTCAAAGCACATGGATTAAGCCAACAAAAACTCTTCACTGTCAGCATGGCAGCATCCATTTGGGAGATTTTCTTGATTAATGGTATGAATGAAAGAGTGAGAATTTATCTGTTGAAACAGTGTAGTGCAGATGAGGTGTATGTGGAAGAGCGGTGAAAGAAAGAGCCATGTAAGTAGTAAGGTTCAGATGAAATAAGCTAAATGAAAACTATCGTGTTATTTTATGGAACTTGCATCAAGTAGTTTGTAGTCCTTAACACTGTTACAGACTGTCTGTGCACCAGGACAGATTATAGTAATTGCCCTGCCATTCATTTCTTCCCAAGTAGTATCACTGAGTAAAATATTGACCTTAATCAAATGAAAAGGTGTTTGGCCAAGAGGCCTGGGATTTTGTCCTCTGGAAATACTGAAACTTCTGAAGAGTGAAGTATAATGAGAACTGAGTCAGGCTATCTGAATTTGACTGAGGAAAGACCACATAAATAGCTTCCTAAACAACTGCTGAAATGTGTCATCTTCCCTTTCAGATTACTGCATCCCAAGAGTTTCAGTTTAGTGATATAAATGTAGAAGGCCATGCTTCAGGGCGTGCTTGCTTTACTTCACGCTGCTTTAATCCCAGCACTGCTGTTTTCTGGGCGAGCACTCCTGATCCACATGATTGCAAGGCAGAGCTGCTACCACAGTGAAGGGTGGCTTAAGGGTCTTCTGAGAAGAGTCAGGGAGACGGATAAAGGGAAAGACAGCTGCCCAAATATGTTGAAAGAAATACGCAAACCAAAGCTCCAAGGAAAAAGTTAAAAAACTGAAACTTCTGTCACCTCAGTTTTCAGGAGGACACCAGTGCTCTCTGGCCAAGCTTGAACCAAGAGCCAGGAGCAAGGAGAACCTCAACAGATTTCAGTGGTGGGTCTGGAGCCAAAGGTCTTGATGCTGGACTGTCTCTTGCAGTAAATCCAGGGCTGAATTCTGGGGTAATCGGATCTTGGTTGGGGTCTCCTGGTGATACTATGATATAAATAACTGTGAAGTGATACACTGGCAAGCCACAGAGCATCTAAAGAGTTTTAGGCAATCATAAGTTAAAAAATTAAAAAAAAAAAGTCCAGAGGGTGAAATTATCAAAAATCCCTACTTTGCTAGCTGTGCAGATATGTACAAATGCCACAGTGTCTCCCTACTATTTACTCCTCAAGTCATATATCATAAAGATGACAAATGCCAGGGAAAAATTGCACGTAATTTAGAGTTGATCCCAAAATACTTGCAGGGGTTTGTTGTCAACCAACCCGTTCTTCCAGGTGTGACAGTTTAATGTGTTTTCCTGGTTACCTTGCTGTGCATTGCAAACTCAAATGTAGCTGTATGAATATATTTTTGATGTCCTGATGAAGAGGGGGACACTCAGAGGCTTCTCAGACTGATTTCCTATAGCAGCAGGAAGACAGATTTAGTTTTCAGGTGGTTGTAACAGTCTGAATGAGATGACAGTTTCATGCTGTCTCATATGGATTGTTTATACTAATATTTACTGTAAATAAACCTGGAGGTGTGAGCCACATTTTGGCCTGCACTTTCTGGTAGTTTCTGATTTCAGCTGTGCTATATTAACCAAAAGTGACACCTGTAAAGCCAGTGTCGCTGCACTACTTTCCCACTGGATTAACTGGGGTCAGAATATGCTGAAAAAATCGATATTGCATATAAAATATACACTGTATATAATATGATATATTATAACATATGCATATTCATTGTAGCAATAATGATCTTGAACGAGCTTATTTCTTTATTGTGGTTTAAATGTATTCAATAAGAACACTTCTGGATTTGAGAAGAGCCAGCCAATGGCCAGGTGGAGGACCAGCAGAGAAGGCTAGATTAGTAAAACAAAAGCAGTAACTTGTCATTCACCACCCACCCAACATATTGCTGCTATGATTCCCCATTCCTGCTTCTCCATCCCCTTCTCTCAAATGTTCATTCTTGGTCTGTGAGCAAGAGTTGGTGCCCTGCTGAGTATGTCAACAATCCAAAGGCTTCTACCATGTAAAATAATATGAGAAGAATTTGGAATGTTTAATAACGTGGAAATAAATAATATCAAGGGAAGAATTTTGAAGGCATGGGCATAAGTACATACCAAACACATGGATGGTGGTCAGTGGGAGCTGGATAGCTACCAAACCTGTGTGCCCTTGTGATCCCCATTTAGGTAAAGACATCATTTTGGGCATAAACATAAAGAATGCTGCAAGTAGCCACAGGCTTGCACTCCTCATGCTCTGTGAAGGCTGAAAGCCCTAAGAAAGCATGAACACAGAATCATGACCAAATTAATAGCCCCTGTTGGAGTTGTAGTACCAGGCAAAAATGACCACATGAGGCTTGTCATGCAGGGGGCTCATACTCTGCTAATTCAGAGTATGGGCAGAATGAGCTGAGGACTGCCAGCCATGCACTGCAGATATGGCCCTTGTCTTCTGCTGTTTGGGACAGCCAGAGTGGACCATGCAGGGAGCTGAAAGAGCAGAAAGGGGAGGACTAAAGCCACATGCAGAGCCTGGCTTCAATATCCTATCCAATCTACAGCCATTTGCTGCTATCACCTTCTTGCAAAATTATTCCTGGTTTGCAACAGCATAAAGAAGAGAATAAAGTCTTTTCCTTCTAGATATTATGCAGCCTGAGAAAGATCGGCAAAGGAGAGGAAAGACGAAAGGTTTTGGAGGAGGAGGGGAAGGGGAGGGAAGCTGAAAGGAACTGGGTTGCTGTGAATGCAACCAGGTGGGAAGCAGTGGGGAACAGTCAAAGAGAAAGCTGGTCACACAACCACTCTGGAAGAAGAAGAGAAGCAGCTCAGCAGCGCTTGCTGCTCTAGTTAAATGTCAGTGAGGTAACTTCCACCAGAAGAATGCCTCCTGAGGGGGGAGAAAACTAGCACAGTGTCAGTACCAGCTGGCAGCTTGAGAAAAACAACCATACAATTAAACAGCACCACTGGGAGTACTGGACGCCTGCCCCTGCCTCCTCATCGTCACTATTCAAGGCCTGTCAAAAGAATAATAAAAGGTGCTATAAAGAGAAGACAAATCTCAGGCAGCCAGAGCAGCAGCAGGACTGGCCAGAAGGGATAGCATTCAGAGCTGGATTCCTTGAGCTACGTGAGCATTTAGGGGATTGCAGAAATGGCTGGCTTCAGAGATGTGCTTTCTGTCTCCAGAGGTGACAAGGCAGAAGAAGGGCCTGTTCATGACCTCACACCGTATAGGGGTCAGGCTCTTCCACTGATTAAAAATGCAAGACAATTGGGCTGTCTCTTCATTTCCTACCAGTTTTCAACTGTCAGAGTGCTAGAGAAATGCTGGAGGACAGGACTGTGCCTATGAGCTTTCTGGTCTGGAAATCTTCACATAGCAGCCTCCTTCCATCCCCAGTCTTCTTCCACCTCTGCACCCCACTCTGCTACTGCCAACAGCGTAATATATATCCAGCATATCAGAAAATGCCAGTGTCAGAGGTACCTCACAAGTGTCACTCAGAGCAGCCCTTCATTTTAAATGACCTGATCAATAAAAGTGACCTACTCAGTCTTGAGAAGAAATTTCACCCAGACAGAGATAATTTTCACTGTCTCCAAAACAGAAATATTTGAGAAGGACAGATTCCTCCAAGCAATAAAGGCTAGGAAGGAAATTGCTTTTGAAGGCCAGAAGATCCTATTCTTTCCAGATTTAGGCACAGTGATAAACATCAAAAGGAAACAATGGATACCCACTTCTGCAGGTGTTTCCTTCATACTTAACTGCTCCCCTCCAGCCTGTTGGGAATACTATTCTTGCCTATTGTTTGGTAAATTCCAAGAATCATATTTATATCCATTATGTGAAGGACTGCATGCTGGGTACAAATTCCCCTGTGTGTGGTTACAACATTGTGCCAACTGGAACACTGGGGAAGCTGAACCCAGCCGGGTACCCCAGGCCAAAGCTCTAGGACTCAAAGTCACTGCACAGTTTAGGACAATGCCATGTTCTCCTAGTCAGCCAATGGAAAACAGCAAGTGCTTGTCTTCCCAGGCATTTTCTTTCCCAGTGTTAGAAAACATTTCCTCACACCCGTCTCCACCACGCCAGTAACAAGACCTGCTCTACATTGCTGCAGCTGACCTGAAATAACATGTCAATAATAAAAACACAGACATGAAAAACCTACCCAAGGACAGGTGGCATTTTGAAACACAGCTCAGAAATTTTCCTAACCAAAGAGGCAGTGAAACAAACAAAGACATTGGATAAACACCTTAGGAAGATGAGCTCATTCATCTGATGAGCCCTCATCCTGGCATCTTCAATCTCCACTTTTGTGTGGCAGCAGTGAACAACAGAGGGACAATTTCTGGAAACAAAAGTCAGATGAGCAAATGGTTCAGGAAAGTGAAACTTTGCATACTAGTGCATGCATGCTATTAGGGTAATTAACTCCTAAGAGTGTGTGACTCTAATTTTCTGTTTATATGTATTATATATAATAACTAGTCTAAAGTAGCCTTTCCATGGACACCACCCTAAAGCCTCTACAAAGGAAAAAAATATATAACCATGGTGATTTTACAGATGAGGAAACTGAGTCACCAAGAAATGACAGAGGTTTCCAAAGGAAAATGGCATGCCAGCAGCAAAACTGGAATAAAAAGACAGTCCTCCTGTCCCTCAGGGAAGTGTCTTCTCCCCCCACGCAAACTGCCTCTAGATGTAGAAAGCCATGTGCATGGCTGCCAGTACACACATTCACACTACCCAGTCCTGGAGCCCTAGCGAAAGAAGTGACTTCCTGATGTAACTGAGGTTTGTCTGGTAAGACACCATAGAATCCAATCAAGATTTGAGATTCCTAATTTCTGCTTTCTGAGCTCTGTACTTCCCAGGTTAAACAAACCTCTGTACTATTAAAATGAAAAAAAAGAGCATCTATCAACAGGTAGGATATTGAATTATAATAATAAAAAAATCCATCCATTTGAAGTAGCATAAACCCAAGACTCCCATTCTAGCAAACTTCTTGAACTTTCAGCAGCAGCAACAAGACTCAGTTCAAGCATCACCAGCACTTTAAGAAGGAGTAAAACAGTCATCTCAAGGTCAAAATTACTGTGAATCTTTGCAGATATTCATATGGCTCATCAAAGCACAACTGRCAGTGCCGATTCATTCTCCCAGTACACTTCCTTATATCAATACATTTCTTTTTTATTTTAGTGTGTGGAAAAGTAAGACAATCAGCTACATGCCAGTTGTCATACAGAAAGCCTGTGGCTGAAAGGAAGGTCTTCAGGATATGGTCTCTAATGGCACAGAACTGCTTCTGGGATGAACTTCTACAGGCCTTCTTTGGGTGTTCCTGCTGGAGAATACAAAATGCAAACTCACCATCCTCACCTGCCAATTGCTCTGGGAGCCACTGTTGACAGGAAAACAAAACCAAAAACAAACACACACACACACACACCAAGCTGCTGTGCAAAAGGAGGTTTTGTTGCAAGCTATGTTGGAGAAACTAGAGGTTTCCATCTCAAAGAAGCTCTCAGTTCACAGATCTCCTTTGCATCACAGCATACCTTTGTCCAAACCTGCCTTAAAACCTAATTTTTACCTTAGTGTTTTTGTGTAGTTGTAATAATGTGCAATCCTGACCTGGAAAAATATAAAGGCCAGTATGTATTAGTCATCAGAAGGAATATTTTTATCTATTATTTATAGGCCTTTTTACAGTGCTTATCACTGTTGTTTCTGAGTGCTTCCCAAACATTAATGAATTTATCCTTGCAGCACCCCACTGAGGTCAGTCATAAGTGATGTCCTCATTTGTGAGAGATGGGGCAAAGATCACAGAGCCAATCCTAAGCTAGAAATGGGAGCAGATGCCCATTTCTCTGGAACTCCTTTCCTATGTCCCATGCAGAAGATTAATCTTCCTTACCCCCTCCTACTTTTTCTTGGAGCATTTTACATGTTGATCTCACAAAAACTTAAGCATGTGCTTAATTTTAACAAGCATGTTCCATCAAGCACAATAAGATCGTTCACAGAGCTTGGAGTGAAGCAGGTGCATGAGCCGTTGTGGGTTGACAACGCAGTTTGGCATGAGAACTCTTTTGCTGTGTGGAGCAGAAACGAAATGTGTGAGGAAGGGTGACTTGTTTACAGCATCCCAATAATTAATAACCACACTGGAAAATGTTTGCAGATATACACATACCAAGTTCTGAAGCATGACACAGACTTTGATTCATGTACGACACGCGCTCTCCGATACATAAAATTCTTAGTGGCCTGGAGTTTGTCAGCCTGTTGATTCTGCTGAAACATATGTTGGTCTATTGAGGGAGCTGCGTGATGAGCAATTTCTCAAATGTCCCAATTTGGAAATGTAGCTGCAGTCACTGTTTTAGAGGAAGTGCTGTGTGATTGAAAGCTGAAGCTGCACCATGCAGTTCAAATTAGATTTGGACAYTGTGTGCACTGTCAATTTGGAGAACTCTTCACAGGCTTGCCAGCAGTTTATAGGAAATATGGGCATGAGCCACAGACAACATCAAGTCCTCCAGCTTCTATTTAGTTTTAATCAGACAAAACCCTTGAAACACAAATAAATAGAACCTTGAATTTAGGCAGGGAACACACAAAGAGGGGGGTGCTGGAGAGCAGGGGTGGAAACAATGAGAGAACAGCTTATTTCTACATAATCTCTGTTCTTCACATGATCCATGGTCTGCTGATCTGAGTCCTGGGGAGAGAGGAAACCAAAAGTAGCAGACTGTAGGTCATTTGAAGGAGGAAAATCAAAGAATCAGTTTGGAACCAACTATTTTCTCATAACCACATTCATTTAATTCACCAGCTGTTTTTCTGAAAGGTGATGAAGCAATAAAACACACTCTTTATTGCCCTTCTTTCCCAAATCTTTTCAGCCTTTTTTGAAGTTGCAGAAGTGTAGGAAAATCCAGTTGTATCTAAGGCCTGACCCAGCACCCGTTGACCTCAACAGGCTTTGGGCAGAGTCCCAAAAGGGTGTGCAACAGGCTGGATTCAGAAAGGTACTTAAGCACATTCCTCATTTTAAATCTAAAGTCCCACTGATTACACTGCAAACATTTTATATAGTGCTTGTTAAAGATGAGGGTGCTGTAAGCARTTTTCCCTTCACTGGGTATGTTTCACTGAGCACAGCGAAGAAAATTTAAGATGAACTAAGGCCCAGCTAATTCCAATGGGATTAAGCATTTGTTTACAGTCAGGCATGTGTGTAAGCACCTTTCTGGATTACAGCCTGATGTCTACTGAGGTCAAAATGACTGTGCTTGTGCTGTGCTGGAACAGGGCTTTATTGTCCTCCAAACTGAAGACTATATGTCTTAGAATCTTCTTCCCTCTCCTTTGATGGTTGTCCTGAAGGATATTTTGGGTTCCAGGAATAAATCTGGCTCCATGCAATCAAGATTTTTTCCGTGGGCTGCCATGGAGTTAAGATTCACTTTCTTCTGTGCAGGGCCATGGAAAAAGTTCAGGTTGACCAAGTTCTCCGAGTTCCTCTGTACTGCAATTTGTATATTGCAGTTATTTAATTTATATATTACTATTAAAAAAGAAAAGAAGAATTCAAACATTATGATCCAAATCCTTATTTAATGTAAAGCAGGTCTGCTCCTTTTACCATTTTTGCATGAGTATCCATTATCTGATGAGGGAGTCTTAACCAAAAGTACATGTCTGCTGCGCTTTCATGACTGTGCTGGCCTTCTACCAATTAGATGTAAATTATGCAATTATATGTAAATCATGGAATATAATAGCACAGGCCATCTATCATCATACCAACATGTTCCCCAGCCCACTCTTCTAGTGGAACACAATGATGTCAAAGCAATTCAGAAAAAGAAATGACAGAGAAGAACTAAAGATTGGAATAATAATAATAATAATAATAACAACAACAATATTAATAATAATAATAAATAAGAATAAGAAGTATTTACATATAGCTTGGTACAATGAAGATTGCATTCAGTGAGATTCCTTCTGCTGATTTCAGTGGGAAACGGATTAGATCCTTCTTTCCTATGCATAGAAACCAGATAGCTAAGGCTTTGTTTGCTTTTGTTGTTCTCAGCAATTTAATCTAATTTACTCAAGTCAAAACTTCATCCTTTCTTTGTTGGTCTTTGACCAGCAGGCACCAATGAAGTTTGGTCCCTCCTTGACTCCTCACCCTCGAGTCAGCAGTAGCAAATACAAACAGCTGGGACAGAGAAGCAAGCAGCATCACAAAGAAAAGGCCAAACAAAATAATTAAAGAAGTATGTGAACACATCCTTCTGACTGGAGACTGTGTGTCTGAAACACTGAGAAGATCTGGATCAAGGTGGTCACTTGACCACGGGAAGTCTCTTGAGCGGTGCCACCTTAACACATAAGGTCTCAAACAGGGTTCACGTTGCAGCCCCAGGGGGTCAGCTGTCCCTTTCCTACCCCAGGGCTCTCTCTCCTTGTCCTTCCACGTGTGACCTTTGGGACATACCTGAGTGCCAGTTAAGAACAGCACTGTCCTCAGCAGCGCCAGCAATTTGACATCCCAGCCAAGAAAACAGAAGTACTGTATGAAGACCTGCACAGATACACAGAAAAAAAACAGGGCCACTAGTCACCATTTGAGGAAAAATGAAAGGACAAGTGTGAAGCAGGTGGAGACTAGAAGCACACAGATTTAGGGCTCTGACTCATGGCTGCAGATAGATTTATCTGGGTTAGCTACGGCAGCCGCTGCCTCAGCTGCTTGCCCCAGTCCTCTGCCAAGGATTATTCTGGGCAGCCTGAATGGGATGGGGACCCTGGCCTCGGTCACTGCCTGTCACCTGGGAGCATGATGCACCTTGTGGAGGCCACAACAGCTTGGGGCAGGTCTACCAGCCTGGCCCCTCCACCTGTGGCAGTGGTCTTTGCCCCCGGCACTCAAAAGCCCTCCCCAAATATCCTGCTCACACACCATGGAGAACCCTCTCACAAAAAATGTAATCATTTGCAGAGAAGAAGTTCACACTGAAAAAGGTCTGGGAATAATGTTTTTAAAGCAGAAAATGGCCTATTGACAGTACAAAATGTGATCTTGGGTAGCTAGATAATGAGAGACAACGAACCAGAATCCTGTGCCACCACCTGCTATTCAACCACAGAATTATCTCAGCAATTAAGGAATGAGGAATCAATGCAAGAAATCAAGAAATAAGAAGACAATGAACCATATGGATAAAAACACACAATTGCAATGTAAACCCTTGTAAAAATGTTAACAGGATGTCTCCATTCACTGAGGACTCTTCTGATTTGTAATACTGAAGATAAAGTTATGGTACCTTAGATTGATTTCTTCCTTCAATTGTAGAGGTTAAAAACAGCTCTCATTTTATAAAAAAGCATTGTGGTATCAGATAGATCATTGTATGTGTCTAAAGAAAGATGATGTTCAGGAAACACATTTATTTCATGTTAGAGGACAGTATCAAAATTTCTCTTTGAGGATTCTCAAAAGTAGGGGGACCACAGGGTTTTTGTATACAGCTTACTCAAACGGCATTTTTTAAAAATAGGTCAGATGCTCAATATCTTATGAAAATAAGGCCCACCACAGCACTGTAAGCTTGAAAATGAAAGCATTTAAAAGTCACAAACTACATAAAAAAATATCAGTGTTCCCTCCAGAGGTAAGTAATGCCCCAAAATCTATAGACTACCATTTCAATTCAATGAAATGCAGGAGAATAACACTAAAACCAGGTAATCTCCCTACACAAGTAGCACAAATTATCTCACAGTACCTATATTCAGGGATGAAAGGGGTAAGAGGAGACCAACCATAATGTGAATCAGAAATGCTGTGTGCTGTGCCTTAGCTTTCTCTGTGTTTTCAGGTAATTCAGAACTCCCCTGGACATGACTCCCCTCTCTCTCAGTTCCATCTTCTGGTTCCAACTCTCTCATGAACCAGCACCGTATATCCTGAAACTGAAATATTTAAATGACAGCTTAAACCTTGCTTTCTCAAGAACCATGAAAAAATGCCCATGGTGCCTTCATTCATGGTGTAGACATGCATGAGGACAGGTCTTCAGCTGGTGAAAAGAGATCCTGTTGGTACCCAGCAATCCACTGCACCTTGAAGTGGAGCCCTGAGACACCACTCAAAGGTGGATGAGACAAACAGCTGGAAAACTGTAGGAGGGAAATAGTCACATGAGAAAACTACATCAGAAACTGGACTGTAAAATATAGCTGGCACCATGATTTTGTGTTGTGCCTCCGCAGCACCCCACTGAAGGGGTGAGTGCATGGTATAACCTATTAACAAGTATAGCAACGATCACTCGTGGCAATCCCCCACTTCCTCCTCCGGACCAAGTATTTCGCCATGGCCACCTTCTTTCTGGGGGAAGACCATAAGGGTCAGAGGGCAAAGCCAGGCTGGGACAGCGGTGTGTTTCACAGGCTCACAGGGATGAGCTGAGGGCATACTGATAGCGGCGGGCCAGCAGATAGTTTTAAAGCAAACATGGGTACATCCACATCAGCTTGGAGACAGAGCAGTGACAGCAGGGTAGACATACCTTGCAGCTAGCTAATTCAAACACTTCATTATCTGAGGCATTGGCAAGACTTTTTAGGGCCTCCATTGCTTTTTCCCTAACTAATCAAGCTGAAGGCCAGGCACAGGCTTGACTGCCAAGGCAGAGTACCGACTGTCCCGGACAATGGCTCCTTCTGGGTAACCCAGCCAGCTTCACTAATGGGGACAGTCCATTTTGGAGTGATGAATGCTATGTTATTGGCTGAAACTTGTTAGACACGCTGAATTCTCTCAACACGATCTCCTAACAGAAGAGAACAAAATACAAGCAGGCTTGTATTTTCCTACGAATGCATTCACGAAGAGACAGAAAGCCCTAAGAAAGTACGCCTGCTGGTTCCTTGCCTGCATTACCCACATCGAGTTCAATGCTGACAGAGTTCGTAGAGATGTTGGGAAATAATGTGTTTTTGGAAGACTAAAACTGTCATTGCCTCTGATTAAAACAATCCAGCTCCCAGTTTGGTATAGCTGTGATCACATACTGTTCTAAACATATATTCCAGCCTCTCCACTTATGGTCCCACTATCATATCTGAAACCCATGATTTTGCAGAGGTCACTTATGCACCTTGAGTGAAACAACATAAAATTACCTCCAGTGTGGATATGAAAATAGTCTTCCCCCCTCTTTCTCTTTGGGTATGTGTGTGAAAGTGCGTTTGTGCATGTATATGTTCTTGAGCTGACATCTATTAAAGACTGATCTCAKTTGTGTCAAACATGCCACCTACAGGGAGCGTTTTGGAGCAGTCAAGTTGCAGGAGATGATAGATAAAAAAGAAGAAGAAGAGGTAATGAATATGGAGTGTAAATGCCTTAGCAAAGTAATGGAGACATGTACTAACAGCAAGTGAAATTTGACCTTCTGGCTGAAAACCTGATAGCAAACCAATTGGAGAACTTTAGAAAATTGGATCAGCATCAATGGGCACAGAGTAAACATTGGGAGTGCAATACAGTCTTATTAAACATAATGCACATTTAATGCATAATTTTATTGCAACCAATTTCATGCTACTGCCTTAAATGAGTCTAGGTCTACTTCCACTGTATCAGTCCACTACCATTAGTACCTCTTAAAAGAATTGCAAGGCCAGTAAACTATCACTGGTCTGATCTCTCCCTTAGCCCATACTTTCTGCTTCATAAACTCTCCCAGCTCCCACAGCTTGTAGTGAGATCTTGTCTTCGTTCAGTACACGGCTTTTGAAACACTAAACTGTTTTGGCAAGTCTTTCACAGATGGGAATGTTACAACATTTCCATTTTATGCTGGTGCAGTAAAGCAGTGAACCTTTGCAGCTGTAGATCAGTCGTCTGAATCCCAGCCTTACAACGGGAGCTCCTGGAACCTATACAATCAGCCTGGTGCTGAAGATTTCTCAAGCACAGCAGGCAAAATCCTATTTTTCTAAGTGACAGCAATAGTGTTTGCCCTCTGACAGGAACAAGGAATAAGGAAAACAAATGATGCTGAGTGCTAAGAAAGTGAGTAGCCCCCTCACAGACTGATAGAGTATAGCTGGATTAACACATAGGAAACTGCAGAGAAAGAACAATAAGAAGCACTTAATTTAAACTACCAAGTATGGAAATTCATACCCTGAGTTTCCAATCTGTGCTGACATTTCCGCTCCTCTCTACTTGCTGAGATCTTCACAGCCTTCAAAATTGTTATCTGCATCTTGTAGAAATACCATCAACATAAGAAATGTTTGAGTGTCAGCCTGCAACTTTCCAGGGGTAAGAGATGTTGCACTTAGACCTGAGCTTGGACTTTCAATACTTTGGAACTTCACGGATGTTTGAGTCCAGCACCTTGGTCTGAGCCTATGCTGCCTTTCACGTTACAGCACAGTAAGCAGTTAATAACATCTGTAGAGCAGCAATGCTAAAGCTCTCTGCAGGAGTCATGTTTGCTAGGCACCACACACATATGTATGCAAGAGCCACCTCTTGCCCTAACAAGCTTTAGGATTTCAACTAGTAGCAAAATGCAGTGCAGGACTGATGCACACAGAGGGGTGGAAGAGGCCACAACTGTAGTCACCAATTAGTATGACATCAGGAGTGAAGCCTTCAGCAATGGTGCAATAACTTTTTGGTCACTTTTGATTCACATTCGGAATTTTCAAGCCTTCCCTCTGTGATTACAATGGCTAGGACTCACTTTGCCACCTTTAACATAGCAGCTATGGAGCTGGGGCTTTTTCCAAAAAAAAAAAAAAAAAGACCCAAATATTGTGATACTCTGCTCAAATTCTGAATGTGGGAGGTTGGGAGCACTAGAAAGACTACTGCAGTCCTGACATACGTGTCTTCRGCATTGCAAGGATTTTCAGGACATCTCAGAACTGGACTAACATTTTGTGATCCCATGGAATAATCAGGATCTCCTGGACTCTTGTGAGATATTGAACTTTACAACCTCTGGTGAACAGAGCAAATTGGGTACTTTTTCTGAAACTCCATGTGTATGCATACCTTGAACTTCGCCTGGGCACCCAAGTGACACAGCAAACCCATGTAGCCATGTTCAACAGAGGGGGCACACATTTAAGCATATGTATGACTTTCAAAAATAGTTAAGGATACAAATTATATCCCTAAACACAGGTGATGGCTTTGCACATTTATAGAATGATGAATTATTGAAAGCACTCTACAGGTAATGATTTTCTTGCCATTTCTTCCAAATCAAATTACCAAGACATATATCTGATTGTGAACATATTAAAAAATGCTAAAGTCATGCATTTTTTCCTCATTTGTTAAAAACAAAAAGTAATAGAAATATCTCAAGCATCTTTAACTCAAAAAAGTGTCTAAGTGGCAACACCACAGCACTTGCAATGGAAACAAGTATGTGTAATTGAGGAGGAAAAAAAAATCAGCATCAGTCTCTGTAGGAGCTGTAAATTGAGAAGAAAAATAAGTTAGAACAACTGAAAATCCTTATGATGCTATCACAGCATGGAAGTTACAACTGGTGGGCTGGATGTGCGGCCCGTAACTTCATTTCACATATCCATGCACATACTATTGTGAGGGGAGGGATCAGCAGAAGGTGGAAGGCACGACTGTGCAGATCTGCCTAGGGATGTGGAAATGGGTCATCCCATGGGTCATCCCAGAGTAGTCCACCAAAGGTAGGAACAAAAGATCTGTTTGGCCTCCATCTAAGGAAAAGTTTCCCCATTCTTGGCTGAACTCAGCCTGCATTTCAAAAGACAGAAGCATGCCTGGATAGGCAGTGGCTGTCACATTCACATGCTGCACACATGTACCTGCATATGCATTTTCCCAGCACATATACACACACAACCACACAGCTGTACAAAGACGGGCAAAGACAAGGGCTCTCACTTCTCATTTGAGCACTTTTGGCTTTTTCCATCCAAAAAACACTAGGTGCTTGAAAACTTTCCAAGGCTGCTCACAGAGATGATGTTCTGAAACCTAGAGAGTGCTGCAGGCATGTGCACATCTCTGCCTTGTAATTGTGGCTAGTGACCCACAAATGAAGGAATGTTCATCACGCCAGAAAGGCTTGCAACTTTTTACAGACACCAGATAGAAATACAACACCTGTTTCTGAAAAGATTTGACAGTCTTTCTGGAAGACCTGGTCAAAACCTGAAACTTTTAGTTTGCTAAGAAAAGCTAACAGATTTGATATTCTCCATCCCCAGTGGGGATGAAACCTGGAAATTACCTGCAAAATGAAGTGTTTTGAATAAAGTATTCCAGAAATACCAAACTGACCTTTCTGAAAGGCAAGACAGAATTTGCCATGTGAGCTCATATGCTTGAATAGGCAAAGCAGGTGTATTTGGAAAAAGTAGAAAGATTTCCACTCTCAAAAACTTTCCTTTATGTTTGAAATGATTTAAAGCCAAAAAAAAAAAAAAAGAAACTTTTCAGAGCCAGATCAGCTATGTATCTGTTAGACAATCTCTGATAGTAAAGTTAATTAGAACCTACAACTTCCTCTTGCTTATGTCCTTAGACCTTCACAGCTAGAATGAAGTTACCCTTCCTTGTAGGAATGCTTCTTCTTTTGGCCTTACAGCTTTGACCACTACAAAGGCAGATGATTTTTTTTCAAAAAATTTAATGAAATCTTTCAACTTCATCACAGCAGTATCTTCCAAATAGAAGATAATTCTGATGCAAAATTGTCCACATATAAGGGTTTTCTTTCATAAAGGGTTAAATTATTAACCAATGCTTTAATAATCTATTGATACATAGGTTGTTTTTAATAATGGGTTATTAAATCAGCTTCTACTAGTGATTCTCCCACTTGTTTTTTACTACATTCATTGTTATTTCTATTACAGCTGCACCTAGACACAGAAATCTGCACAGGTCCCAAACCAAAAGGTTTGTCATATGTTTGTTTTTTGAAAGAGGATTTCAGCATTGTTTGCTTAACCTTAAAAACCAAACCAATAGACCTCAGAGCTTGTAAAAGAATAACACTACAAACAATCACATGGATATATTCTGTAGCGAGCCTATGAAATTCACTGCAACAAGAGAAAGATCCAAGAAAGATCTAAGCCCTTTATTCAGGATGGAAGAGCATAGTGAGGGTGGCTGCTCCTCAGGCTTTTATCCATAAACAAACCTGTAGCTGGGATCCAGATCTTTCTTTCCTTGTTGTTGTATCTCATATGCAAGCAAACTGCATGAGAGAGGGTGATGATAATTCAGCATCATGAAAACACATAAATGGTTGGATATGCTGTGTCTTTATACAAAAAAATAATCAGACACCACATAACTGTTCTTGTACTTTTTAAATTTCTATTTCAGGTTACTGTTAACTCAGTTTGGTAAAACCAAAAATGCATTTTAGCTGTGGGCAGATTTTAAGACCTCATTGTTCCAAAACTCCGAAAATCAGGGCCCCTGACAGAAACAGTGATAAACCCCAAAGTCTGACTGTATTAGTAGCAGCTAATATCATGTGACAATTTAATAAAGATTTCAAATGATCCTTCTGTGTCCTGAAGACATTATTCTCTGCTAAAAGACTGTAAATCAGGAAAAGTCTCAGAACTCTTTCATTTGAAACATATATATAATACATATAGCTCTAAACCAATCAAAAAATTTAATACTGGAAATGAAATTCCTTCTGTCTTTAGCTATTCCTTTGCTTTAAATAAGAAATGTGTCTGTTTAAAGATATCTGCCACGCTGGCACAGTAGATCAAGTCCCCTGTACAAAGCAGACAAGAGTGGCTGCCCGTTAGAGAAGATATGGCCCAGTGACTCAATAAATAGACGCAGGAGGAGGAGGAGGATCTGTTCCTAGTCTCGCAGCTTACTTGAGGCGCGGTGTGGTATGGCAGCAAATTAATTTGCCTCTTTATACTCATTTTTCTCCTCCCACTTTTCTGTGAATTCTTTGGGGGAAGGCAATCTCTCACTGCTTGTTTATGCAGAAGGAGGCACACCAGCTCCCTCACTGGCTAATGCTGGGACAGAAATGGGAGCTATCTGCCCCCAACCTGCCTCACCTGCTTTGCTGTTGCTCTCTTGCTGTATGTTTTTCCCCTTCCTACCCTGCTGGCTTGCTTGTGTAGGCACCTCTAGGCCACAGCAAGTGGACGGTCATGGGGAATGTGCACATTTGGCTTGGACAGGAAAATTGCTAATAGAAAAAATCCTCGTGACTGTGATTTCTGAAGATTCGGGTTTAATGTTATGAGTTTTCAGCTGTGGGGATTGCCCTTGCTTGGGAAAAAGCCCTGAACTAAGTACTCAAGTCACATGGTCAGGCTTACAAAGGGCAAAAGAGAAAGGGATTTCGTCCCAGGAAGGTTGTGCTAGCAGACTACAACCATGTCACTGTGAATCTGTGGAAAAATATGATGGACTCAAAGAAAATCAGATAGCTTCCTTTCACATATTAGTCTACAACAGGTATTTCTACCATGTTAGGGAAATAAAGACACAAAAAAGGAAAAGCTGAAATATGGAAAGAAAAATGACCAAACACAACCAAAAACTCTGCAAACTGGATATGTTTCAAGAGTTCAAGAGTAATACTCCTATATCTTAGTGGTCTTGGCAGGGTAAGTTATTAAACCAGYAGTTTTGTACCAAATGTCCCTTGACAGACTCTCAGCAAATTTAAGCTTGTCCTTCTGGCAGAAATTAATTTGATGCTCCTAGCTTATTTCGTGCTGGTCAATAATTAATTTTATGAAACATTCTCCCCTTTCTTCTCTTCAGACAATATTGGCAGTCATTCCTCAGGAGAAACGCGCGACCGGCCAAGTTCACAGATTGTTTTCTCCTTGGCGCAGAGGTTGCAGATGCAGGCATTGCCAGGGTAGTCGCCACAGCCTTGCGTGGTGGTGTCGGAGCGGCTCTGCTCTCACGCTGAAACCCGCAAGGAGGAGCGGGGGAAAGGAAAACGACCTACAGCGAAGCTGTAGAAACCGCCCAAAGAGGGCTACGCTGATTTCCACCAGAGGAGGGTTTGACCCGTCCTACCCAGTGTGGAGAGACAAACCAAAATGCACGTCCATTTGACTGCTGGTGCTCGGGTCACCATTTGCCCATCTCGAGCAGGATAATTTGTCAGACACCAGCTGCTGTTAGTTCTTTCCTCATGGGCACACTTGTTATGTTACAGCGCACATGAAGAATGTAGGACGTCACTGAAGTGAGAATGGCTACAATTGCATTTGCACAAATAATCTGTGGACTTCTTTATGYGAGAGTTTCTATCACACGGTGTGTCAGTAAAGCAGTAACCAGCACTAGGAGGAAAAAGGAAGGGGGGAAAAAAAAGAAAAAAAAAGCACGCTGCCAATGTTGGGGGAAGTGCTTTTGTGACCACACAATGAGATTTAACACCGGATGGAAGTGGTCCCCCCACTCCTTCTCTCCCTCTCTGCTGCTCCCCCACGTCTCTGAAAGAGTTACTCAGGAGGATTTCAAGGGTAGGTTTCTAGAGCGACACCATGTCTAATTACGTACAAGACGGAATGAAAAGGTGTAGGCCTGTCTTTCCAGTTCAGAAAAAAATGTGGTGTCCTGCGAATAAGAAATGAACAGACTGACCTTTTCAGAGCTGCTGAAAGAGAAAACCAGATGTATTCCTCAAGAGTCACTATGACTGAAGGGTGATAAAGGCTTGCATTGTGCACTTGAATAAAAGGAAAGCTAACCAGAAAACAGCAGCTGATAATAGTCAGGCCAGGCTGTGCTATTGTCCAATGCACAAATGTTCAGCATTGGCCTAGACCACACTGCTGGTATATACAGCACAGACTTGGGGGAGAGAAAAGGGGGGGGAAGAAGGCAGCTTTTTTATTCCTCTTTACCTACAGGAGTTTACATGAAACTGCTAGCAGTTATAAGACCACAGAGGACGAAAATGATCTGGGATCCTTTCCCCACCACACACAAACACAAACATACACATGCTCCATTTCTAACATTATGTTCCTGTAAGATCTGAATCTAACCATCTGCCAGATGAATAGACAAAACCCAGCTTGTCTTCCAGGGTTCAGATGTAAGGGGGTGGATAAAGAGGAAACATCACACTGGTGAAGAGGCTGGAGCTTACTGAACTGCAAAACAGGGATCTCCAGAGCTCAGGACAACTAGTGAGAAACAACAATGGCTTTAATTTACCCAGGGACTAGGGACTGGGTGGGGAACATTTGGATGGCATGACCTCCCCCATACCAGGCTACCATCATAAAACCTAGAGAGAAAAGTGTGGGGCTGGGGAGAGAAGAGGGGAGAAGGGAATTATTTATGGAAAAAAAATCAAAAAACAAATCACAATCCTCAGCTCTTGGGGATCAAACTAGATCCTCTCTAGGCAGAAACCACATTTTTTTAAGCCCTGCTGCTGTGACCTCTCTGGATGCTTAAGCATCACAGACCTGACAAAGTCTCTGCCACTTTCAAATGTCACATCACTGTTTTTGAACCAAGGCTGGGTCTGAGTGAGCAGATCTTGCCCATTGGAGCTGGTTATTTTTAGAGTGGGCATGATAAGCCCCTGCCAGGCACCATCCCCAGCCAACCATGCCCATGCAGAATGTAAATCAGCCTCAGTGCTTGCTGGGAGACCTTGCCTTTTCTTATTTAAATATGTTCTCTGAAATAACTCTTTGGGGCTGTTATCTGTGAATGTGGTGGGAGAGGGGTTCCCTGCTCCTCACTGCCCTTCCAGAAACCAAACAAAAGTGGAAAGGAACTATAGGGCTTTTCGTTTGTGCACAGCACTTGYTTGTTCTTTACAAAATTAGTTCAAGGAGATTTATTGCTGGTGACAGGCACCAAGGGCTCTCCTGGTGCTTGTCTACAGAAGATGAGACAGCATGGTCCCACCATGCAGTGCTGCGCTTTGGCCATCAGAAAACAAGGTGGCGTTTGCTCCTGATGAGGCTGTGTGACCTTGGGTGTGTGCCTTCACCTCTCCCACCTACCTGCTTCCTCAGGACCGTGGGCTCTTGAGGGAGCTCTTCCCAGCTGGAGCTGGCTGTCACGATGTGTGCAGCTCCTAGCACCGTGAAATGCATGACCTGAACAGGGGACAGAGCAGCTGTTTGTATCAGGAATTGACCAGCACCATGGCTAACAGATACAAGCCTTCCATTGATCAGCAAAACAAGCTAACAAGGGCGAAAAGGAGAAGCACCGGAGAGAGGACGCAGGTGTCTGCCAGCCATGAAGTGAGACAGGAGAGAATCTGTTTCCCCCCTTTCTGCCTTGCCAGTGTGTTTCAGCGCGGACCCGGGAAGGCAGCCCCAGGGAGCAGGCTATTTTCAGACTCCTGGGCCATGTTTTTTCTGCTGTGATTAACAAGGAGGCATCTAATTAGTAGCAACAGGGMTGCCTTTTCTTTCTGATCTCTGCAAGGAACCGTACTGAGAAGCCACCAACTCATCTCATGCTGTCCCCACAAGACCTGTACAAGCTTCCTTGCCAGCTAGCTTTATTTTTCCCATGTCAACAGAAGTAGGAGAGATTTGGGGGGTGGAGTGGATGGACAGGAGGAGAGAGAGAAASTGATTCACAGGGAAATAATGTATTCCTGCCATACATTCACAGAATTAAACAGCATATGTATACACACACGCACACTCATGAGGCTGAGGAAGCAGGCTGAATAACTTTCAAAAGGCTTGCTGCATCTTGCTCCATGAGTGGRTATTGCTTGGCTATTTCTAAGAGACAGACATTAAAATCCGCAGCACAGTCATTTAGAATTTCAAAGGATTCTTCTTCAGGGGGTGGAATACAAAAGACACCACAGTTATTCACATAATACAAGCAAGGTTGGGGAAACAGCAGCATGCCATTAGGTAAGACTGAGCAGAAAACCTTTCTGGAGAAGGCTAGGATCTATTCATTCAAAGTAAACAAGTGACCCTAATCACATCTTATTGTTTATTTATCTGTGTATATATGTGTACATGCATATATTTATATAAATATGATATATATATATGTATATATTTTCCTCATTTTTATATCCCACTTTGAGAAGAGCTTGAGAGAGGATCTGAAGTGCGTACTGTGATGCAGAAAAGAAAAGAAGGAGAGGAAAAAATATATATATTCAAAATACATCACACATCATCCACGCATCTACACAAACATGCTTGCATTTCTTTCACCGTGAGCTTTGGGTGTCAATCAGCAGAGAACAAACAGCAAAATGAAAACCAGGAGCTCCTTCTGTTGAGGTTTTATGATAATGTCCTCCAACAATTCCCTGGTTTTGTTTTTAATGTGCTAAACTAACGGTATGGCTGGAGCAGCAAAGAATGCAAAGCTCACACATGTAAAGCATTGTGTCCTCTGACATACTATTACACAGAAGGCGCACAGTTCCCCCCTCTCCCTCCCCTTCCTGGTGTTGATGAATTACATGAGATGAATATCACAGATCTGGGTTTTTTAAACCGTGAGCTTAGGCAGCAACAACGACTGCAAAGCAGACAACGTTGTCTGAACCTCTATTGTTTCTATTTCGGGAGCACATTGAGTGATTAGTTTGGGTAACAGTAACATCACATTACCTTCTACAGGCTGGAAATGTCTTTTAAAACTGAGGCAACGCTGAAGCCATGTGATACAATACTGTAGACAGAGCCAAGTGGAATACATCAAAGAGTGCCTTGATGCAGATGTTTCATGCAGAAGAAAATTAGGTCAGAGACCACTTCAATTTCAGCTTCTGCCAGGCTTGTTTGAGAGCTTCCAGTGAATTCCTAATGAATAGCTTCTAGGGCACTTTTCTCTCATTCAGTCACAAACTGCCACAGCCAGATGAGCTTTCCATGTGGAATCTTTTCTCATTATTTAAAATACTATTACTTTGTGTTCAGAGATTCCAGAATCTTCCTTACAACAATAGCAACAATTCCCCCTCCTTCATTCTGCCCCCCCCACCCCCAATAATATATGAYGGAAAAGGAAATGGTAAGAAGATTTATCTATTGATATACAATATATGAGGAAAAAAAAAAAAAAGTCTTTTACCAATTCTATATGGTACATAAATGCTTGCTAAGGGTCCTTCTCAGACGCAGGGCTTTTAGCATCTCAGGTGCTCAGACTTGTGGAGACAAAGCACAGTCTGCAGAAACCCAAGTGTTCTGTTGATGTTTTGGATTTTTGGTTTTATGATTTGTGATAATATAATGAAGCTTTCCCGTGGAAGGACTTCAGGAGAAAATCAACTTTCCCACAGTGATAACGATGTCACATCTTGTTCTTCTTGTTCTTTGCACATCACAATCTTCCTTTCCAAACACAGTATCTCCCTCATCCCACACTGCGCTGTGCTTTAGTGCACGCCTTTCTCATGACCTGTCTTCAGTTCTCTTCAGCATCATTTTTATTTTCCAGAATTCCCTGTCCTGTGCTGGAAAAAGATTTTTGTTTTTAAGATTTTCTTTTTTTAATGGCGAAGACTGATGTGCTAGTGCTTTTAAAGCCTATGCACGTTTCAGCTGGCACTGCCTGCTGCAACCATCAGCCCATCTCATTTCCTATGGCAGAAGAAAGTGTTTCAGACCTGCTCATGATGAGACTGCACAAAGCCTTCTGGGCTTTTAATGAGCCACAGTGCCCATCCGAATCTCATCCTCCTTTTGTAAGGGACTTTGGGGGCCACCTTTGAACTTTGCAACCAAACACCAAGTAGCGTGTTAACTGAACAGTTCAGATAAGGCTCTTCTTTAATGATGAATATAATCTAGCCAGAGCAGTCTGCAATTCCATACATGGCATACAGCAAATTTATGGCACTTAAAAATATAAACAGCAACCTAGCTCCTTTCTTATCAGGAAGAAGCCCCTAGCACTTGTAAAGTGGATGCTTTTTGTCTGGTCCACCTTTATTGTGGAGTACATTTTAGCAAATTATACACCAAACCCCAAGATTCCAGCTGCAGTCCCATCAAAGGTGCCTTTTTGGCCCCAGGTAAATCACTTAATCCATGCTATACCTGTTTTGTGCCCCCCCCCCCCCACTGGCCTTCATGTGGATGGTAGGGGGCCAAATCTGAAGGTAAACTGAAATCTATAGTGATCAGGGATATCCAAGGAGACAAGCAGGTGCGGGCGCATGATATGTTGATATAAACCTGATTTACTGAGATGCAAAAAACCTCAGCTACTCACTCCTCATTGGTTATGACCCAGACATTATGCAGTGAGGAAGATCTTGGCATAGCACCAGTGTCCTCACTGACACAGAATCAGGACTGTCTATGAGTAATTTTACCTTTCAGTCCTGAGTGCCCTGTACTCCACCCACATCTTGCAGAGGATCAAATCGAGAGCAATGACTCAGAGAGCCATCGGAGAGGATCCAGAAACTGACATCAGCCTCAAAATGTCCAGCTGTTGTTGTTCACTAAGTCGCAGACTCATGACAGAACAGTGTGAACTCCCTTATGCTCCCAGGGGCTTAGGTGGAACGAAAGCATAATATGAAATTGCAGCAGAACCACTTCTGTTCTGCATCTCCATTTTCCTGTGCAGAACTCAGAGTCCTACAGAAGTTCACGGATGTTATTTTTCTCCTCTTCAGGCAGAACAACTAAGATTCTCACCCATCAAAGCCAGCATTTCAGAAGTGGTTTGATATTTAGCATGCTACCAACTTCACAGCACCATATTGAAAACCCTAAGATCTGATTTTTAGGCCTCAGAAAATCTACAGATGGAATTTTCTATTTTCTACTATGTCCAGCCATGAGCACTCAGAAGTGGAGGCCCACAAAACCAAAGCTCATTTTTGACTTTCTAGGCCCAAATTTCTCAAGATTACTAAGAAGGGCCAAAGTCAAGAAGAGAGCCCATGTGATTCAAGTCTTCTCCCGAGGTCAGGATGTTACTGAATGACCCATGGCAATAACAGGACATCCATTGTTCATGTGCACATCTGCCTGTCTGGACACAGTGTGGCAAACTGTTTCGTCAGCAGTCGCATCAAGAGCTGCATCAGATCTCTCTCTGGTGAGCTCCTTAGCTAGGTGACCATTAATCCTGCTTCTCTGGAGGAACCAGTTGTCTACAAAATCTCCCACCTAGCTGCTGGCTTGCCCCATTCACTGACTCAATACCACATCTATGCTTCTCTTCAGAGGTTCTCATCTTCTGTGGTCCTGAGGAGGACTTCTTCTTAAGCTCTCCTACAATCAAGCCCCTCCAGGGAATTCCCAGATAGAGCAAACCAGAGCACAGGCATCTTCCTATCACTCCAAAATGTCAATTCCTAGTTTCTTGAGAACAAAACTTCACATTCTGTGTAGAATTTGGAGCATCCATGCCCTTCTCCATGCCCTCAGTTCTTAAGCCCACTGCAAAGATGTAAAGGTTCATCTCCCACCTAATTGTGTTCCCACTCCACCTCAGGTATCAGGCCATGTAGTTCAAAAACTTGTCCTATTTCATGTGCATCTCCAAGGTCTAACTGAGCTCCCAGGCTCTTGCAACTTTCATCTTGGCTGGCCTGAGGGCTTAAAAAAAGTCTTCATTCAAATATCACCACACAATCCTTGCATAAGTTTAAATTTTCTAAGATCCGTTTGAATTGTGTTCATCATGTAGTGTGCTAAGCACATAATTGAGGCACTTTTATTCTTTCACCTGTGGTTACTAAAGCACACAGGACACTGAGAAGGAAAACTGCTTACAAAATTAAAACAAAAAAATAACTCACTTCAAAATAAACAATAAAAGCTGTCTTATATCTACCACCTGTTTCACACAAGGGACCAGAGCAGGTGATCCTGCTGGCTTTAAAAGCAGCGAAGCTCTTTCTTTCCTGACCACTAACTGCAGAGACCGAAGCCTTTTGCAACACAACAGATGCAACTTGGCAGTAACTGTGGCCACCTCTCATCCGTGCCCTGCCTCCTCTCCTTACCCATTCAGCCACTGATATCTCTAGGGAAACTATCAGCTCCTGAAAAGCGGGGCTCTGAAGTTCATACAATGGACACTTTCTGGTCCGGATCTGGATGGTGGCCATCACATTTATATTTTATGCAGACAACTGTACAGCCTCATAAAGAAACAGAAAAGCCTGCTCTCTCCCAGGCAGTCACTCTTCTGCTCCTGGAGCTGCTCAGTTTTGCAGCTGTACCCCATTGTTCTGGGGCCTCCTGACCATCATCCAAGGTCCATGCAGCATCTCTGCCCTTTACCACAGAAGCAATGGCCAGACGATCTCTCATCACAGGCCTGGACGGAGTAAGAAGGAGGGGAAGGTTTCTCTTCCACATAGTGTTATTCACACAAAAAGAAAACTAAGGCACAAGCATCTGTGGCAAAGCTGTGGCCCCTAAGTATCACCTGAATATCAGAGGACTTAGCCTTCCATCGCTCCAGGTGGAACCAAAGGGATCTGATATTTTTGAAACAACCAAACACTAATGTTCGTTTCCATCACTTAGCTGCCAATCAAGACAGCTATCACCCAAGCAGTATGATTTGGAATACTGGAGCTCAAGTGATTAAAAATATTCCAACTATCCCAATTATTTCTATGCAGCAAAAAAACAGTGTGCACAAAGAGGAGGAGCATCATRAAGATGGCAGACACAACACCCATCCTGCCACTACCATAAACAGCAAAAGTTAAGTTGAATGAACTAATTTATCTGCACAGCCCATTGAATTAGGAGTGTTTTTTAAATAGACTCTTGACGGAAAATTGATGTCTCATTAATCTAAAGTATATCACAGTGAGAGCCCTAGTAATGCCAAACAGAATAACTCTCCATATTGCAAAGACTGAAGAAGAGCTTTGACAATAACGGCCTTCCATTTATCTGAGACTGCAGCAAGCTTCTGCTGCAAGGCTCTGAAGGTCTGTTGAATAAGATACTCACCAGGTTTACAATGATATGGGCATGCTGTGCACAACTTCAGTATACTTCATCAAGGAGATGTTGCAAGAGCTGTGCAGTCAAATACTTTTAGATTCAATGCTGACCATGGATGAAATGCGGCTAGTGGTCAGAGAGAAAAATGAGGCCTCAGAGACCTTGTTTCATATTTGATGGCAGCTGGCTTGTGGTGTGACACAGGTCTCGACTGTCCTGTTTTCCAGTGGAGGATAAGGGATGTAATGCCAGTTCCCCTCCAGATGTAAATGGGCATGGAAAATTTAGAAGCTATGCTCCAAAGGTCCTAGACAAAAGCTGCTCACAAATAAAAGCAGCTGTTAGCAGGAAGATTTACACCTATAGCTTTGGTGATAACTGTTTGTTTGTTTTTTCCTCTGTTTTCTCAATAGTTGTTCTTAGATTCTTTGTTTTCTCCAAAGATCACCACCTCCTCCATTCTCCAGTCCTCCACCAGCCCTGGTTCTCTGCAGAATTTCATTCAAAGATCAGATATTTCAAGTTAGGGATAAGGTGGAGTTTCTGCTTCAAATGCTTATATTTAGGTAAGTGCTGAAGCAGAACATTGCTTCAAAATGCTTCATTATAAAAATGTTGAACCAAAATATTTGGACTTTTTCATAACTCTTTTTTTCCTTCACTTGTCTTGGGATAGGCGGAGGGCTGGAGCCATGAATCAGCCAATCATTTCAAATTGCAATTTGACAAATAAATTCACTTGTATAATGTTCCTATATCTAATGATGTCTGAGTGAAAGCTGGTTTCAAGGCCACAGAAGGGTATGGAGATTTAAGGTACCACATGGACTGAGAGGACTGGCTAGAGGCTCTTGGAGAGGAAGGAATAGTAGCAACAACAGGGACACAGCAGCCCCAGAAATGCCTCACTTCAAGCCAAGCAAACTGCGGAAACATCCCGCTGCCTCTGCAGGACCTGGTGGCCATTGCATGCAGTTTTGCAGCAGCAGGCTTCTTGACCTCCCTTGCAGCCTGCTTCCCTTCCCCTCCACCTGCGGCCTTCTCCCACCAGCTGCTGGTGCTGCCACTTGCTCCAGATGCTGGCAGCTATTCTGGTGCCTCCCCTCCACACTAGAGCCTGACCTGGGGTTTGGCACCCAATAGCCCCGCCACATGCCTTTTGGAGAGACCCCTCTGTTCCAAGTGCATTGGCATGGCAGCCTCTGTAGCCTGTGAAAGGTATGACAGAGTTTGTTTAGATCAGTGTTGGGTGGACAGTTAGTCTAGGTGATAATTGTTCTGAAGTACCTAGTGGAGGATGCTATAGATATCGCTAGTGTTGCATGCTTACTGTCCTAAGAAGGAAAGTATCAACACCAGTCTTGTACCTGGCTTTTTTCCCTAACCGTTATTTCACTTTAGTATAAAAAGGCTTTGAATCTTGACACAGAGAACTCTTTAGTGCCTTCTCCAGTCTTCAAGTGCCTTAATTTTCCTGATTTTCCATCATATGCAGCCCTAAGAGTGCTGGGATATGCCCAGATCCAGACACAGCTGAAGGGCCATTCAACACTTTGGCAGTCCAGACTGGGCTTGTTTGAGGACCTGGATAAACTCAGAATAAAAGACATATCAATACAGTTGCTGTGACCCTACAGGTCAGTTTACTATTGAGAAGAGACTGTTAAGTTGCCTGCCATAGTCACAACTGAGAAGTCACAGCTTGCTTGGTCCCTGACTACAGAAAACCCTTGGCTGAAACAAGGAGAAACAGTGAGAGGCACCAAAAACACATTTCCAGAAGCTAATGAGCTTCTGCAAAGAGCAGCAATCTTCCCACTCCTTCTGCAGCAAGAATCTCAGTGCCCTGACAGATCCCCTTCCATATACTGAACTATTGACTGCCCCCTTTTATCCTTACAGCCCCTCATACAATGAAGTTTTAAAGAGTCAAGTTATAGGATACATGTAAGTCACAAAGGATGCCAACAATTTCATCATACTGTCACTGCCAAGTACCCAAGGTCTAGCTATAATGCAGACACACTTTTCAAAACTCCCAACTAAGTCAGCTGCTCCGAAGGCAGGACACATTCCCTCTGGGCACTAACTCGTTGCTAAGTGCTGTAAGTCAACAGTTGGCTTCTTGCCTTCCTCTTAAGCTATCCACCATCAAAACATGTCAGAATGGAGGAACATCAATTGTTGTCTTGTAAATGAAAGCAGAGTTTTTTTTCCTTACCCTTTCCTTTCGGTCATCTCCTTTGCATTGGTTCCTCACTGTGCTGTTATCAAACCTATGCTGGACAACACTTTATGCAAGAAGGGAGTCTCACATAAAGAGAAAGGTGTAGTTTAATGACATTTGAAGAAACCTGTCAAACAAAAAGCTGAGGTATCCCAGAGATTCCTGTCCCGTCTTGTTTTGGAGTAGGCCAAACCTGCAGCATAAGCGCCTAGTGTTGGCCATGCAAGTAGCTCTGAAAACAGCAGTAACTCTGGTGTATTGCAATATAGAGGTCACTAATTTATCATTACACTCTTGGCAGTAACAGGAGAGATTTGAGCAATATCCTATTTGGTACATGACTTAGCAGTGCATGAGAACTTCCCCAATAATCAGTAGGTCAATAAGATAAAGGGCATGGTCCTGGAGATTCCAAAACAATATCACAGCAACTGAGAGAGCAGGTGACTAAAGGAAGAGATGGGAATTCAAGAAAGTGACTTTATTTCCAGGGTATACAGGATTTAATATACAATGATCCCTGATTCTAAGTAGTAGGAAGCGACTGAAAAAATACAAGAAAAAAGGAAAGGAGGCCGATTTATCAGTGACCTTACTATTCCAAGAATCAGGAGTTTTTTTGTCTTCCTTGAATAAAGCACAAGAAAGGACCAAGAAATAGTTAAGAACTCTTTAGGTAGGTGCTACCAACTGACTTCAAAAGTCTGTAAATAAACAGACCTTACAGATAGTTGGAAATGGCTCAGGCATTATTGATAAACCAAAGCTTATAAAATGAACAACAGGACCTATGGAGAGTAGTAGCAAGGCAAGTCTGACCAGGTAAAACCTAAGCAGTAGAAGCTAATGAAAGGAAACATTCAATCTTTGATTGTACTATATGTCATCTGCTTCAACTCTAGACTCCATTTGTGAGACAGAGGTTATTCAATAAAAGATATTTTGGTAGAGGGGGCTAGGAAGGAGAGGGAGAGGTCAACAAGCTGACTTCTAACACTTTCTGTGAAAGCTTCTGCAGTTGACCAGCTACAATCTTTTCTTCATGATACATTATGAATACAGCTAGGTGTAGCAGGACTGGGATAAGGCCTGTGATATTGGTAACATAACACAAATGTCCACAAAAGACAGTAAATGCAGCTACAAACAGTTTAAGTTCCAGTTCTGTCTCCCATATGTACCAGGGACCACACACAGTTTGGATTTTTACAAAGACCACAGAGAAAGTTAATAGCTGCATAATACATTTCAAGTAAACAGATTGGTACAAGCACCAAATTCTATTTCCAGGAATATCCTGTTGAACTTGTACAAACCTCTCAGAAGTCAGAATTTGTTTTTTTATAGAATCTCATTTGATTTGGCCTTTGGAATATTTAACCCAATATTTCAGGCCACTTCACCGAGTAAATCTGGCTTCCAACTGTATTTGGAAAGGTCTATGCAGCTTTGGTAGGGAAGAATGAGAAGGAAGTTGGTCCAGCCACTTTGATTACCTGTGTGGACTGGTCCTGCTATGTTGGAGACAAAAGGCCTGTTAACATCATTCCTTTGTCATAGTCTAGTAGTCTGAGTTTCAAAGTGCATAATGAATCCAGGTCAACAAATGGGCCCAGCAGAGTAGAATAGTGTCAGGATATAGTCATGAAAAACAAAACTGGGCTGTGTGTAAAATTCCTTGATGATATCTCACTTAGAGAATGTTGGAGGAGGAGGAGATAGAAAAGGCTCATCTAAACATCCTTGGCCCACTCAACTAACGTGGTTAAAGAAGATATCCAAGAAGTCAAGCAAAGGGGTCAGAAGACCCACAAGAATGAATAAGGAGCTCCTGACAAAACTCAAACAGAAGAAGGAAGTGTACAGAAGGTAGAAGCAAGGATAGATAACCTGCAAAGAATACAGGGACATCATCCAAAAATGCAGGGATATGACTAGGAAGGCCAAGGCCTGTTTGGAGTTTAATCTGGCAAGGGATGTCAAGAACAGCAAGAAGGGCTTCTTTAAATACATCAGTAACAAAAGGAAGACTAGGGAAAATGTGGGCCCACTGCTGAGTGGGGCAGAGGCCCTGGTGATGAAGGATACAGAGAAGACAGAGATACTGAATGCCTTCTTTGCTTCCATCTTCACTTCTAAGACCAGCACTCAGGAATCCCAGACCCTGCGGACCAAGAAGAAAGTCTGGAGATAGGAAGACTAGTTGGAGGCCTGTAGCTAGTGGTGTCCCCCAGGGGTCAATACTGGGTCCAGTATTGTTCAACTTATTCATCAGTGACCTGGATGAAGGGACAGAGTGCGCCCTCAGCAAGTTTGCTGATGATACAAAAGCAGGAGGAGTGGCTGATACACAAAAGGGCTGTGCTGCCATTCAGAGGGACCATGAGAGGCTATAGAAACAGGTAGAGAAGAACCTCATGAAGTTCAACAAAGGGAAGTGCAGTGTCTTGCACCTAGGGAGGAATAACGCCATGCATGAATACAGGCTGGGGGCTGAGCTGCTGGAAAGCAGCTCTGCAGAGAAGGACCTGGGGGTCCTGATGCACAAGTTGACCATGAGCCACCAATGTGCCCTTGTGGCCAAGAAGGCCAGTGGTATCCCAGGGTGCATTAGGAAGAGCATTGCCAGCAGGTGGAGGGAAGGAATCCTCCCCCTCTACTCAGCCCTGGCGAGGCCACACCTGCAGTTCTGTGTCCAGTTCAGGGCTCCCCAGTGCAAGAGAGACATGGAGCTACTGGAGCGAGTCCAGCRGAGGGCTGCTAAGGGCATGAAGGGATTGCAGCATCTCTCCTATGAGGAAAGGCTGAGAGAGCTGGGACCGTTCAGACTGGAGAAGAGGAGGCTGAGGGGGGATCTTTTCAATGCGTAGAAGTATCGGAAGGGAGGGTGTGGAGAGGATGGAGCCAGACTCTTTTCAGTGGTGCCCAGCAATAGGACGAGAGGCAAGGGACACCAACAGAAACACAAGAAGCTCCATGTGAACATGAGAAAAAAACTTCTTTACTGTGAGGGTGACAGAGAACTGGAACAGGTTATGCACAGAGGTTGTGCAGTCTCCTTCCCTGGAGATATTCAAAAGCCATCTGGACACAATCCTGTGCAACGTGCTCTTGGTGACCCTATTTGAGCAGGGGGGGTTGGACTAGAAGATCTCCAGAGGTGCCTTCCAACCTCAACCATTCTGTGATTTTGTGATTCCCTGTGCCACATCACAAGAGACTTATGACCAGCGTGACGTTGGTCTGCCTTTGACTCCACAGCTGGAATGAATGCATATTTTTCTGCAGCTGAGTCAGTTTAGAAAAATCTTCAGCATGAGTCTGTAGCAAGGCTCAGCTTCATGCCTCTGGGCCCACAAGAACATGCCTTTGCCACATGGGCACCCTCTTATGGTTTACTTGCACAACAAAACTACTTACTCATTTTAGGCATGTAAATTCTTTCTTGGCATGGATGCAGTCTTAAAACGAGAAAGGAACTGAAGCCCTCTCCCTTTGAAAGACATCAAGCTAACACTTGCAAACTATCATACCATCATCTGTGCTGGGCTCCTCTATCAGAAGAAATGAAATGAAAAAGACCAGCTAGTACTTTGCTAAAGGGCTGCTTGGTATGATCTTGTAATAGAGAACGATCAAGTGTGTCATCCGTTCGTTCCATGAGAGAGATGAGGTGGAAAGGCTGCCGCACAGTGTAGCTTGCCACATTCAGCCCTGGCCTCTTAGACTGGCCTCTCTGGCCTTTCAAGGCAATGATTGCTGTGGGAAAAAAACATAACTCACCCCAGTCAGAATGATCTGAGCAACTTCATGCTGAAGAACCACAATGAAAACATACTGCAAAGACGTTAATCTACAGACCTGAAAGAAATGCATTTCAATCATTGCTGATTTCTACAAATGTGTTTAAAAGGAGGAAATATCACATTTTTGTATTATATTGCTTCTCCAAAGAGTCTCTGAATTTATATTTTCCTTGATATGAYTCTAGCTTCAAACAAAGCTGATACTTTTCTCTTTCTTCTCTTTCCACTTCTACAATGATATACCCCTGTCATTCTTCTTATATCTCTGGCTAGTGACTTCTTCAGCATCTCATTTACAGTTTGTTTGACTTCTCCCATGCAATAACTGGTGGTATCATAAAGGGTTATTACAATGTTCACTCCTGTCTCTTTTTTTTTTCCTTCTTCTTTAAGGACACACCCTAAATTATGCAGTTCTCTGTCGGAGGTGAGGCTACAGTTTTCGGATCTTGTATCCTTATTCTTGGCAATCTTTCATATTTTAAACCACAGCCTCCATGTGGATCATTCCCAGCTTAACCACATTGACTGCTCTCATCTCCTCAATCTCCAGATATGTCTCAGAACATTTCCTGAATGTTCTACCATCATGTAAAATGCAAGCTCTCCAAAACCACCATAGACAATTCTCTGCATTTCCAGGACATCAGAATTATCCATCCTACAATTCTACCACTCTCCTACAATGAGATAAGGATGATTTCCTTATTGTTTCACGTCTTTTTTCCCCATCAGGCATTAGGGATAGATCAACATCTGTAAGGATTTAACCACATGTCTGTGTATGGTATTCCTGAAGCGAGCTACCAATGGGACAATCCTAGTTTGTATATAGCATGGGTGTCTTCCCAATGCTTTTTCTATCGGCCACTGACACACTATGAGTTAGAATTGCTGCATAGATCTTGCTGGTGAAGAATAAGGCAGATAAAACACATGCCGACTTTTCTCCCCTCTTTACCTTTATTTTTTCTATGGGTCTGTGACACCTCAGTATAGATTAGACAGTTTGGGGGCCTGTCAAATTTATGGCTGCCTGTCAGGGGTGCCCAAGAGGTTGGAGAGTTTTGGCAATGGTGTAAAACTCACTCCTGACTTTGTCTTTTTCTTTTCAGTTTTTCCTCTTAATGATAACATTTTCAAGTGATTTCTTATAGTTGAACTTTTCCTCTGGGTGAATCTAAAGCTTCAGCAACCCTTTCACTTGCACCAAACTAGCAGTGGTTTGCAAAACATGACCTTTTGTTACAAACCTGTCCAGACCTCTACATACATACTACATCTTCCTACATACACTGTACTGTGATGGTGCACTTCGTCCTTCTACTACATGTGAAGATGTGAATAAATATTCAACTCTTGTTGCCTGTTCAAGAGCATTTATTAGTTCAAAGACACAGAAAAAAACAAACAAACAAAAAACCCCCAGAGACCCAAAGCACATGGAAAACTAGGGAGAATAGACCCATCCTACTAGCAAAGAAAATGGAGAGTGTATTTTCYGTAAGGCAGCTAAATAGCATCCCTGTGCTGTAGTTGCAATGAAGTTCTATAATTGGGCCTGCAGTTAATGAAATTCCTGTAGGAGATTGTCAGAAGATTTAATTTCACTGTTTACTGAATTATCAGCATGATAACGAATCCCGTATGTCAGCCCTTCATGATAAAAGAAGGAAAATTGCCAATCTAGAGAACGGGATTCATCCAGGGGGAGGCCTTCTGGAACTCAGAGGGGTCGACTGTCATTATTCCCACAGCTTGCTGGGGCAAATATATCCCTGGTGAAACTCCTCTAAGTTGTATAAAAGCACCATTCTTGTCTCCAAATAGAACGAATGCAGGAGTGTGGGGATAACATTCAGTCATAATACCAAGTGAGGCTCCAAGGACTAGCAGATCAGGTTGTTCAGTGGAAACATTACCATGGGTATTGGACACACAGCTTGTCTGTGGTGCATGGGGAATACCACAAATGAAAATGTTGGCAGTGAGGGGAAAACAACATAACAGTTCACATTTTATGAGGGACTGTGCTAAACCAACATGCTTTTGGAATACAATAACTGCAGGACTGGGGCTCATGACAGATGTAGATTTAATCTAAATACATGTTGTGTTTTCTTTCACCATGTCCACCATGTTTCACTCTGATTTTTCAGCAAAACACATTTGCATAAAGGAATCATGCAACCATGATTTCCAGTTCCTATGCGTCCAGTGTCATACCTGTGCAAAATGGGTGTGAAAATGCCACCATATCAGAAGTGTAGTGTTTTCTACTTACTTTGTAAAGGCAGCTGATGAAAGAACCACAGGTAATGCAGGATTTGGGGCCTATTACAGGTGTATAGGTGTCTTGTTTGCTTTGCTTCTATTGTCTAACTTTGCAGAAAAATGAAATTAATTATGGAGAGAAAGTAAATATTTTGTTCTGTAAAGAACACACCATTGGCTATCTAAAGCTGAATGTAAGACCCCAACAAAAAAAAATCATATAAAATTGTTTTAATTTCATTTACATTTTCACCAAAAAGGCAAAGAAACTGAAATAATTTCCCTTTTTCTTTTTGAAAAATGACATAAAAATATTTTACCTCTTCTTTTTAATTGCAGTTATTTTTATTTAGTTCTAAAAATCTCATAGAAATAATGTTTTCCCCAAAATAGAAGGATTTGGGAGGCGAGGGGGGAAATCAGCTTTTCTTCATTGGAAGCTTATATCAATGAACAAAAATACCCAATAATTTTACTTATACCAAGCAAAAAAGAATGTCTAGAGGAGAAGACAATATTCAGAAAGCACAGTCTTCTTCAGTCAATGTCAACACTGATATCCTTAATACGGTTTTGGAAACTAGTGATAGTTACACATAGGCAGAGATGATCCAAGATCTAAGCAAAGGACAGGCTAGCACAGATAAGAACTGGGCAATGTTTTGTGGTAACATGAATAACTCTAAGTGGTGAAAATGGTGTGTTATGTCTCCAGACTTCAGTTTTTCTGCTTACGAAGGCTTGTATTGGCTTTTATACAGCACTGTTAGGTGAGACAAGCTCCCCCACATGGACTCCAAATGTTTTAGGTCAGGTCTGAAAGCACATTGTTCAATTATGATCTCAAATTAGTGATGATATTATCCAATAAGAAATGACGTAATTCAGGTTGGGGTAATTGCACAAGGGTTAGTGGAATGGGGAAAACAGATCTTCTGTACTCCTTTTAAAACCAAAAAAATATATACTATATTTTTGTTTAGATATAGTAAGAACTCTACCACCTGCTTCAAAATATTTTAACCACTGAGCTTTTGCAATAGGGTATTTGGTGTCAGTGTGTCATGTCCTCTGCTCTGGAGGAAATGCATAAATACTCTTTCAAGAATTTAATCAGATATAAGATATGGAAATATTCAGTGATAACATTATTAAAAAAATTAGACTATCTATCTTAAGCAAGCAGCTCAGTGTGAGCATGCTGTTTAGTTTTAGTGTTTAAGTTCCATATAAAGCAATGCAATATATATCATAGTAAAATCTTACCAAAATTGTAAGACATAATGTAAGCCATCATTGCCTACAGGTCAGCAGGTAACCGTGTTTCTATGTATTTCATCCTCAGTATTTATTTCATCCTTAGCATTTGTTAAGAGAAAAGGCAGAGTGGAAATAAAAGCACATAGACAGAGGAGTACGCACTGTCATTATGTTGTGTTGAATAGCTTTCTTTGAGACAAGGACGCTATAAAGTTTATTTATAATTTTATTCCATACTGTGTCATTCAATAGATGATTTTCTCTTTCTAATACAATCTGTATGAGCCATTCAACACTATCAAATGCTTTTCCCACAGATAATAAGGTAATGAAGGTAACTGAATTCTAAGCAGTAAATAATGGACAATATTGCGTTGAAGCCTATGATAAATGGCATCAAGAGGAAAAATTTGCTCTAGCAGTGAAAAAAATTAGAGTTGACCTTGTAACTGCAAGTAATATTCTAGATATTTCCAGTTTCAAGGAAACAAGTCCGTCTGTTAATAGCAAAATATGACAAATTCATCTACAGAGAAACAATATCAAGTGGATATCACAGTACTCAGTAGTAAATTAAATTTTGTAAGTCTTCATTTCTGCTCTAGATGTTCTGATTTCACTATATTTGAAACCCTTTCAGAGACTGGACAACATGACACAATATGTAGACTGAAAAAATCAGTATTTTGATAATACACATGAATGTAAACTAATATGGTTGTTTCCATTTCTCTGTTCTCCTTTCCACTTCATTACACTTGCTACAGAAAATGCCATGAAAGTTGAGAGCATCCAGTGCAAACATTGGCCACAGTTGCGCTATATATACAAATCCAGCTGTCCCATCTGTAACACCATCGGGGAGAACCAAATGTACTTTTCAACAGGACATACTTGTTGCACAATGATCTTGGCAAATAAATATAAAGCAACAAATGAAGGGGCACATTTCCAGATGTAGGATTCCTCTCCGCCCTTTTTGGGGGGGATTTAGAATATAGACTACTTGGGCACAAAGCAAGAAGAAATATGTCATTTTCCCCACATTAAAATTTAACCTGCAGTTGAGTTGCAGGCATATTTCAAAACACACTTCTGGTCAGGTAACCCAGATTAATCTCACAAAGCCTTTGCTTGAACAAATTTTGCAGTTATAGTTGCACCTTAAATATCAAAGTCCTGTACCTGAATTCTCAGAAAATTTTACCCTATGTAATTCACCAGAGTGATTTGTGGTTGTGAGGAATTGTGGATGCAAAATTACTAATAATTACTCAGAAGAAAAAAAAAAAAACAGAAAACTGGGCTGAGTACTTTTCCCATAGGACTAATTCCTGAAAGTGCAAATGATCTGGGGACAGTTGAATATACACGGTCATAAATGAGACAATAAGAATGTCAGCACCAACACACATTGGAAGATATAGAGTGCAAACAATCAAATGAGAGGGAAACACATTTTACACACACATAGATACAAGTCCTTTGATAAAGCAGGCTTGAAGAAACTGAAAAACATACAAATGATATGCAAGTTGGCTAGCCCCTCCCATGCATAAAAGATGACAGAAAATAGGACTGCACAGAATCCTGAGAGACCATCTAGTCCTTCTGCCTATCCTAAATCATTATTTCAGTCATACCTAAATCATTTCCATCAAATGTCCATCTAACCTCCAGCGACAGAGATTGTAGGTCAACATTTTAGAAAGTTAATAAGGAGGAATATGATCAAGTGCAGGTCAGCCTGTATCCTACAGCTCTGAAGAAAGACAGCATTATTTTAAACCTAACAAACCAGTTGGAGATAAAACTACTCAAATGTCAGCTGACATGCCTCAGTATTGACAGGTTAGCTTAGACAGCAAGTTACTTGTGCTGAGCACTTTAAACACCCAGTGGGAAAAATTCAAATTCCACGGCTTAACTCTTGGAATCACAGTCTGCTAGAGAATTGTTTCAGATGAAAAATGGTGCTGTTTTCAGACTTAGCAGGTGTCCACAGCATTGCAGACAGTATGATAATAGAAACATACACGCAGCAGGGACATGATCAGAACTCAAGAGAGRTCACAAAATGAGCATAAGCAGAAAACATCAAGTTTAATCAAGAGAAAATGCAATTCAAGGCAAAAAAGATGAAGAAGAAGAAGAGAAGAAGAAGTACTTGTGGCTCATCCTTACATCTCAGAGAATCAGGACAGTGAAGATGACTGTATAACACCTATTGAACACAGTGTTTTTTAAAAATAAGGAACATAATGACTATTAGGATCTTACAGTACATCCTAAAAGAAGCAAAATGGGAACTGATTAAAATGCACCTAATCCTAACACTTTCTGAGTAGCTCAGAGGTATTTAAGGTGTCATTTACAAAAAAAATGGTCAACAACACAAAACTCTGTCATGTCCTTATGGTCATATTACCAATCTAGCGAGCAATCACCTTGCAATCAGGTGTGCAATCAGCACAGTGAGGTGTGTCATGTAAGACAATATGTCTGTCCCATTCCTAAAGCATGGCCTAACTGTGCTAATATAATTGAAACAGAGAATCCTTGCTCTAATAAGTTTTCATGCTAAGCAAAGGTCAAGAAAAAAAAAGAAGAAGAAGAAGAGTAAAATCTAAATTGTGTTCAAATGCAAGAGAATTTCCTTGCTGTCTTAAAGGAGGAAGGTGGTTTTCTTGGGATAGGTATTCACATCTAAAATGACTGTCAGCTATCTTGAAGCTATCTTCTGTAAACAGATTGGAGAAACAGCTGAAGTAATACAAAAAAGTCACATACCTCTTCTATATAACCTATCAGCTCAGTGATACAGAGACTCCCTGATACAGCAGCTTTTAAAAGCATTAGAGAATGGCAGCCACAGGCAGCTCCACATGAATTCAGTTTGATTTTTAATAGCAAAGAACTTGAACAGCAAAATTTCCTTCCAGAGAGCATTGTGAAGAAAACATGAGCAAAACTCAAGATATGGTGACAATCATGACATCATGATGACTTGTTGGGTATCATGACAATTGGTGAAATGGCAAACCCTTAAAATTAGCTAACTACATGAGCTTCAAATCTATTGGTAGAGGACTAAAACTGTCTTATTTTACTTAGAAAAACAGGGTGAAGCTCTCTGATCAGCTTTTTGGGAGATCAGAGCCGGAGGCTGGAGTATATGACCTCCTGATACTCCTTCCCACCTAAATTAACCTCTGATCCTGTGATCATCACAGGAAGAGTCCAAATGCCCTCTACCACAGAAAGCCACCAGTCAACAACCAGTGAAACAGAGAGGCAAGCGATCTTTGCGAAACATGCATGAGACACCAGCAAATGCACTAGAAAGAGAAGGGCATAGCTGCTTTTGAATGCTACCTCGATCTAATCAGGCCACTGTCAAGGGTGTGAGGTTGCTACCTCACCTGTAAGCTGCACCTCACCTCTGATCAACAAGACCTTCTGCTCTGAGAGCCAGAGCCTCTCACCTGTTAAGAGCCAGTCAGCTGAAGAAGCTCCAGAGCTCTGCAAGTTCCTTCAGGCAAATGCACTTCCATAGGGCACCAAGCCAAGCTTTAGGGAACTGGGGTCTTGCTGGGAGCTAGACTGTGAAACAATTCAGCCAAGGTCTGACCAGCTTTTGCTTGCCTTATGTGGCTTTGGTGCCAAGTGAAAGAGACAATCCTCTTTCCATTTCTTGCTAGTTTACTTTAAACATGTGAGATCAGCAGCCCTATAAAAAAAAAAAAAAAAAGAAAAACCTGTAAACATAGACACAAGGGCCAAATGCTTTGCTGACACCAGCAGGTTATGTCTGTACTAACTGTGGCCATCTACAGCTACAGAAAAGTTAATTCACTGAGTTATGCTTTAGCTGAATTGAAAACATTTGTTCTCATTCCAGTCACTTGTCCACAAACAGTTAACTTGTCTCTAGTGCATTATTACGGAATCTCTAAGTTCCAGTGACTGTGGCTTGTAGATATAACCCCTAAGGAAACCTAAGCATAGCAGAGAGCACAAGTCTCCTGATCTGATCAGATTGTCCTCTAGCAATTATTTTGGCAATTTACAGCAAGGATAGGCAAAGGAGGAAACAAAAGTATTGTCTTGCCACAGTCTATTGTGACATAATTACCCTTTACCTACTTTCCAATCCTTGGTGTAAAGGTGATGCAGAAGGGAGAGATCCTTTGTTTCTTTGGAGGCATTGTTCTGTTCAATTTGGGGATTTTTTACATGGAATCAATTAATTTTGCCAAGAGTTTAGCCCAGTACTGGGACAGGGAAGAGGCAAAGTGCAGCAGAAACTGAAGTTTTGTTTTAAGAGTGGTGGTAAGTCAACAGCAGCAACAATACAGGTATAGAAAAGAAGGCTTCTGTTTCAAGAAATGCTTCTGTAATGAGGAGTTAGAAAGCACAGCTGTCTGCTCCTCCCATTCCTGGACTTGAAAGAACAGATACATTGGCATCATGGTAAGATAATCTGGGAAAGTGAGAGTTAACGTTTAGCAGGACTTTCAAAATTGTGGTTTTCAGATTTTATCACACAGTCTCATTCCAGGGAAGTTAAGATCTAGCAAAGGTTCTATATCCTTTGGGACTCTGATGCAGTCACACCAGCAAAACCTCATGCACAAATACAGCCCTGATGATGTAAAACATGTCTAGCATGGTGCACCTCCCTCTTGGCAAACTTGGTGCAAGCCACAACTGCATCCTCAGAAATGGCTGCAGCTGCACTGACATGAAAACAATGGTCCAAGTTTCTCTAATCAAGAGAAGTACAAGTAAACAAGCCGACTTCTATCATCACTAGCAGCATTAATACATGCTCCATGAAACACAATAATTTCGAAAAGGAAAGCACAGCCTACCAGGTCCCACCGAAGTCCATCAAAATTTCATCTTCACTTCAAAGACAGGAGATCAAGGTCAGTGATGAGCATTTTGGAAAGTGCTCTCTATTACAAATATCTCAGATCCTTTCCTCTATTTCAAAACAACCCCTAGCAACATACAGTGTTTCAAGAATTCGCAGAAGGAATTTAGCTTTTCTAGTAGCTGTTCTCAAAAGTAATAATATTTATATTGTGGTAGCACCTACAAACTAGGTGTTAGACCCATAAAATGTTGAAGAAAAAAGACATTCTTTGCCCAAGAGCACTCACTGTTTTCATACAAGAAGAATGTATGACCTTTTAAATGACCCATTCTACATGGATCTCAGTGAACAACCCATTCTACATGGATCTCAGTGAACAACCCAAATAAAGACATCTATTTAACACCATTGAAATCAGCAGAATTATATCAGCATGAGATCAGAAAGGGGAAATAGGCCCAAATTCTGTAGACACTCACAGAATGTAGGAAGAGGTGTAGAAATCAATTTGTATGGGCAGTAACTGACTTCAGGAGAAGAAATATATGCTCAGACAGTGAAAGGAAGCATACCAATGTGGTAGCTATAACAGGCATCTATTTAATTATATCTTATGTTTAAACCATTCCATTTTTAATTAAAATCATTGAATTGATTAGTATAAGAGCAACCATGGAATCCTCATACTTTGAACACGAAGAAATAAATTATCATTTATTCGAGGGATTAGTGCCGTCTGTTTTGATTTTAATAAAGATTAGAGAGGAAAAACAAAGACATGGATCCATACAAACTCATATAATGAAGCACATAGCTTTTTTCTACTCAAACAGAGGAACAGATATATTAAACATACAGTACAGATTTAACAAACAATCATTTGTGTTCTTTGTAAAGGTTTTAAAAAGGATTTAGAAATTGATCTCGCTCCAGAAGTCATGCATACCTGCAAATGTTAAAGTGACTTCTGAACTAGCTTTGATGGATTTTGCTGCAACAGGTTCTTTTGAAGCCAAAGGAGAAACTCCATATATTTGTCAATCAAACTGCCTTTTCAGTCTGTGGACTGCTTGTTTTTGGATGATTCATCAGAGGATGAGATGGCAGGCCTCAGTTACAGCAGCTTCTTCCAAATCCAGGGAAGCCTAAATTCACAAGGTGTCAAAGATGTTGTTTAAAGAGCAATGATGGATGAATCCATGGTGATGACACTGCAACAGACCTCAGGGATATGGGCTCTAGCGATGGCTCTGCTACAAGATTTCTGTGACACAATGGGTAGATAACTGTCTAAACTTTTCATAGATGCAGAGATTTAAAGGCAAGGTGGCACCACTGAGGGCATCTAATATTTTCTGCATTTAGCCTGCAACACTCCATTGATACATTGCTTTGAAAAAGATGGAAAATTCTGATCATGTCAAGAGATGGTTTGTTCAATGATGAATTAGTCTCTGTAAAAAACAACACACTTCATTCTTCACCAACAGAGAAGAATTTGGATGGAAGAATTGTATCCCTGAGAAAACACAGGAAGAACACCAAACAAACTCCACAGGAATTCAAGAAGGCAAACATCTGTAAACTCAGAGGGTGGGTAATGTCCCATGAGCAACAAGCCTACAGGAGGAAGGAGAACAAACAATACTATGTGCAGAAGAACAACTTACCTCAAGTTTGAGGAGGAAAAGAAAATGAAGGAAAGACTAATATTTTTCTGTATCACAAGCACTACATTTTCCTCAAGAACAAGAAAAAAGCATGCAGGAGGTGAAAAGTAGGTCCAACTGGTAAGACAAATACAAAAGACTAGCATAAGCACACAGGACCAAAAATCAGAAAACAGAAAAACAGCAATGCCGACAAGACAACAGAACAACAAGAATGCTAAAACACCTTAGTAAAAGGAAAAGAAAGRGAAACCTTGGCCTGCTGCTCAATGGGCAGGGAAAGATGCTGACAGATGATGCCAAAAAGCCAGAAGTATTTGATGTCTTTTAGCTTCACTCTTTACTAAAGAGGTCAACTGCAACCAGGTGGCTAATCCAATGAATGCCAGCAACAAAGAGGTAACATCAAGCCCCAAAAGGAGAAGAATGTGTTAGAGAACACTTCCATAAGTTAGTGTTATCAAATCAACTCCACCTGATGAACTTTATCCCACAGTACTTAAAAGAACAGGCTGAAGCAATTTCAGAGCTGTTAGTGGTTTTCTCTGAGAAGCCAGAAGAAGGGGTTATGTCCTAGAAAACTGGGAAAGAGCAAATACCACATGTAGCTGTAAAAAAAAAAAAAAAAAGAAGAAGAAGAAGAAGGAGGAGCTGGAGCTGCAGGCCAGTCAGTTAACCTCCATTCCTGTAGAATATTGTGCCAGTATCTTGAGCACTTGTCCCAGATAAACTATCTGTAAGCTCTGAGAGAAAAATAGAAGATGAGCAGCAACCAACATGGGTTTGGGAAAAGTAAATCATGTCAAAGCAATCTAATTCTTTTCTCTGACAGAGAAGCAGGCCCTGTGTGGATGGAAGCAGTAGGTCTCATTTATCCTGACTTTCATAAGACTTTTGACATTGTTTCAGAAGACATTCTCATAAACAAGCTAAGAATACATGTCCTAAATAGAACTATAATACTGTGGAAGCATAGTTGTTGGAAACTACACTTAGACAATAATTATCAAAGGCTAACTGTCAAAATCTAAAGATATTTCTAAGGAGATTCTGCAGGGGTCTGTCCCCAGAGGAGTTCTATTCACCATTTTCATTAATGACTTAGATGATCAACAACCTGACAGAAATACAGTTACCTCTGAAGACAGCACCGAGCTGGGAGAGTCTGCAAGTGTATTAATGATCAGGAAAGTTATTCTGACAGCTTATAGAACTGATCCAAAAATGAGACAATACGATTTAAAAGGACCAAGCTAGGGATAACCAACCACATAGATACACGGTAGAGAATTGGCTCAGCAGCAGTTGTGCAGAAAAGCATCTGGGGATGATTGTCAGTCACAAGCTGAAGATGAGTCAACAATGTCACGCTACTGAGAAAAGATGACATCATACTCAAATGTATGAATAGGAGTGTCATCTAGCAGGCACATGAAGTAATTTTTCTCTACTCAACTCCTCAGCGAGGACAGTGTCTGGCTGTGGACACTACACTTGAAGAGAGACGTAGACCTCCTGGAGAAATTCCAGGTCCAGCATGATCAAAACTCTAACAAACATGACTAACAAGAAAAGACCAAATGAGGTAGGATTGTTTTGAGAAAAGAAAACTGTGGTGAGTCATGAAGGTAATCTTTATATACAGTGGAGCTGCTGCAAGGAGGAAATGTAGAAATGCTTCTCCACACCCAAAGGTTTACAGAGCAGCAGAGAAGATTTAGATCAGGCATCAAGAAAACTTTCTGATGATAAGAATAGTTAAACATTGGAGTAGATTGCCTATGGAAGTTGTGGACTCATCATCTTGCTGGCTTTTAAAAGAACAGGTTGATGCAAACAAATGTAGATACTCAGTAAAAGATTGCTTTTAAAATGTGTCCTTTTGTCTTTGATATTGCTGTGATTCACATGCAAAATGAGAGCAGTATTGCTTACCAATCTCACGTGGGCTTTTCAAGGACCATTAATGAATGTCTACAAGACACTGAGTGCTGTATAGATACGTAAGCCCTTGTAATAGATAAATCACAATCCTCGTTTCTAGTGGGGAGAAAAAAAAAAAATCAATGCTGCTTTCTTTCTGGTCTCTTTGTCATGGATAATTAATTTGAAAATGTTACATTTTGGATGTGGAAACTGAGGCAGGGGACACAAGGTGTCCAAAGTCACCCATCAAATTAGTGAAAGAGCTGGGAGCAGAACCCCTGTGCTGCGACCTGTAATGTGTGTCCTGGCATAGACTCAAGCCAAAGGTAGCTATATAAAAGACTGATGTCCTCTCAGGTATCTGAATAAGAACACACTGTCAGACATCATCTAGATCTTAGAATGCTGCTTGTCATGCTTAAATATCTACAAAATTACAGGCATATTGTTCAAACATTACACTTTTACAGGATAGGCAAATAGGTAGTTGGACTGATACAACTTTATTATCATTTTTCACCGGGTGTCAGTGGGTTTCTCCTGAAGAAATGACTAATGACATCAATTCCCATTTCCCCAGACTTCAGCCAAATCACAGGGACTTGGAGCAACATACATTCAACAGAGCAGTAATTAGAAGGACCTTTGGTTATCCTGGAAATGAGATTCAGATGGCAGAGATAAAACTGGCTAGATGCTAAAACACAGACCCCCTTCTCTAAAGTTCTGGGAGACGAAATGGCCCTGCTGTATATCACATCACACTGCCGTAAATTGTGGCTGATGAAGTAACGGACATGGGAACTCTGAACTACTGAGGTGCCTCTAAATGAGCTTGGGCCTGCAGAGCATCGAGCCTCCTCTATCACGAGGGGTCAGCAGGAAAATGCATGCAAGCCTTCATTCTGCCTCTCAGCACACGAAAACACGCTCTCCACAGTGAGAAAGCCTGTCAGGAGCATGGCTCCATCCTGCAGGGTGCCAAGGACTCCTGAGAGCCCTGTTCCTTCCCCCAGCACTGATTTCCTTAGGAGGGCAGGACTCCCAGCAGCTTGAGACCCACCAGCATAGCTCTTTTCAGGCATGGTAAGTGCATGCAAAGAGATGGCCCCCTGAGGAGAAGGGACATTTCCAGTACAGCAGCTAAAGTTTTCCTCATGACAGCAGGAGATGCTGTTGAGTCCTTATTTGCTGGATTTACTAGCTTCCATGCAGGCAGGCTGCCGGGAGACCGCTTGCTGTTTGATGGGGGCCTGAAGTTTAAAGCTGCTTCCAGAGTTTTGTTGAGACAGACAGGATTCTGTCAACAGCACACCAGACAGAGAATCGTTAATATGAACACACTTTAGGATGCTGCTGTGTGCATGCTCTCTTCCTGGTGGTTGCAGTTCTAAACTAATTAATTTCTGTGATCTGAACCGTTCTCTTTTATTAGTAGTATCAGCATGTGCAGTGCTGCATGGTTATAGATGATGTGCTCTCTCTAGGGATCCTATCAGCATGCTATTGTAGGTCTTCACAACATGGAGAGAAACGTCTCCTGTGTTTCCTTGGTAGTGTTAAATTTTTTCTGGTTATTTATTTCCCTTGAACTCTTACTGCTTTCTCCCTTCTTGTGAGCTCTGTGTTTGCTCCTTATGGGTTTCAGTGGCTGTTCAGCTCTGTCCTTGACTCTGACTGCTCAGAATGACCTTTCTGATAATTCTTCTTCACTCCCAGGGGCTGAGGTTTGTGGGTAAGGCAAACTCACGGTTTCCTTGGATAATCTGACTTCATTATTTTCATTGTCAGGGGAGCGTGAGGTTCTTTTGCTCCTTGGTGCACAGCCTTCAGGATGAGTGATACATGGGCTTCTCCTATCTCATGACAGATAATCTTGACAAGGCTCCTCTTTTCCATTGCTTGTCTCGCTAGATACAGCACATAAATATAAATAGACACACACATGATCCTTCCCTGTGCATGGCACATATCAGCTGCACCACAAGGTCTTGCAGGATTCTCAGCTCTTTCTTACAGCTCTGGTGGAAATGTATCAGCCAAGGTCCTCAAATGTGCCTGCTGGATTTGGATGCTCTCTCACAGAACATTTTAAAGGATCTTGCTTTGCAGAAGGTGAATGGTAATTCTGTCACTAATCACTGCCTCTTTTGGAAAACTAAAATATGGCATAGCTGCTTCTTCCMGTGAGTGTTCCACTAATCATTTTTGTCATTGCACTTCTGGGCCATTTCACTCCTACTTCATGATTTTGCTTTTTCAGATCATGTCTTTCTCATCATCAGAAATGCATAAAATTCCACTTTCCACCTGCCCCTGGATAGTCTATTTTTCACTGAAACACAGAGTAGTAGCTTTCCTGCAGGATGCACAGTGTGCATGTGTGCATTACATTTGTGTACCCAGATAACACCTTGTTTTCAAGCAAGGAAGAAAGCCCCTCTCTAGTTCTTTGCTATTGCACTTAGAGTCTACTTCTACTGTGCTTAACACTGGTACCTCTGGATCTAGCCCTCTTGATCACTGCTGGAGTGAAAGCTTATCTCAGTAGGGGTCATTTCTTCCTCTCCTCTAGAGCACTTCTGTCTAGTGCATTTGTCACCCCACATACAGGCTCCCATTGGCACTTTTAGTTTTGTCTGTGTTTTACTTGTTCTTTTCAACAACATTCATCTTTGTCACAACAGACTGCTATATTCTGAGTATGGATTTATCTGTGCAGATCCCATTCCAAATAACTATCTAAATAAAACATAATATTTCTTCTCCACAGCTATGCCGTTTGTTTTTCGCCTGGAAGCCTGAACATTTATTGATGAATCCATATTTGTACTTACAGCAGCCTCTCCAATCATTTCTTTAGTCATGTTCTGTGTGGTTTGTAATAGTGCGTGAAAGTGGAAAGGGAAGGTATGCAAATATCAATAATAATTATGTTCTCTGTATACAGATTTCTTGAATATTTCTGGAAATTCATCTTCTAAATTACTTTTTCACAATTTAGGCAAATGTAAACATGCATTTTAATAATTGTGGAATAGTTTAGAGAGCAATCTATACTCAGTTAAGCTGCTCAATTAAGGGAGTACTGTAAATAAAGATAATGTATATACCTAGAAATATGGCTGCCGTAATATTTAAATGTTTTACAATTTAATGCGTTGCTCTTCTAATTCAAAGTAACAGTTTCATTGTTAGTGTATATTTAACCATTTTAATCAGTACAGTAATGCTGCAATTGATTTAAGATATGTTTTGAAGACTCAGGCCTTGGAATATGGATTCCTCTGGCAGAATTCTTTAGTCAATGGTATTTGCCTAGTGCAATCATGTATTTTACAGCTGATGTAGTCTAATTCAGTTGTGGATTTTGACTGTTTTAAACAGTACACTACCATAGATTCTCTCTTTGAGAGGTATTATAAATGCTAGGTCCTTGGTTCATTACTGGTTTTACAAAGGCTCCTAATAGTCTTAGGCTCCAATAGTCTTTGTTGTTTCTCATCATGGTTGATGTCTTTTCCACTACTTTGAAGTCAATAGCAAGAACAACAGATGCTGCAGTAAATCATAACAATGTTCTGGAGCTAAAATTTTCGCTGTCCAGGGAGCCATCTCTCCCAATCTCCCTGCTTTTTGTACCAGCATTGGCACATCAATGTACAGGCACTTTTCTACTCTCTTTTCCCTAGGATTTTGAAGGACCATAGCTCTGAGGGAGTGTCTGAAGCGCACCTTGCTCCTTCTACCTGTGTGAGGCTACTACTGGGGCTTGCTTATTCCAAGATGTTGGACCTTGGTATTTTTAGAGTGATTCACAGCAGCTGCAGGCATCTTCTGCTCTGCATGTGACATCTTTGGAAGCAAATGAAACAACAGGCTGAAGACAAGTCTCATAAGATCTGTTGACACATCGTCTATTTCATTAAGGTTCAAATATTCCACAGGAGGATGCAACAGCCAAACTCACTCAGCCAAACCAAGATGCTTTCATATATGAGTTGATCCACAAACCCGGAGAGAAAATATGGATCTCACCCACATTGGCCTCATCCCAGAACAGTCATACTGGGGATTTATCTATAAATCAACCACATATAGCCATCTCCTGAAAGGGTCAATCCATATTATTAAAACATCACTTACAGAGAGTTGTAAATTTAAAATGCATTTTACAAAAATAGACTGGTATTTTTCCCCAAAAGACCTGATAGCTGTCTGTACCCCACTGAGCTACAGGGACCCTTTTAAAAGTAGTTCCTTATTCAGAAACAAGAAGCTGCCTGTAGCTAGCATTCAATAAATCACCACTTTCAACTTCGGTTGCTCATTCTCAGATGTGTAATCAGAACATAGATTCATAGATTTTGAGGCCAGAAGGGACTGCTCTGATCATCTAGTCTGACTTCCTGCATAACACAGGTCAGAGAATATCACCGAGTGCCTCCTGCAGCAGAGGGAATTATTCTGGCCTTCTATTTTAGATTCTGCTGTTGCAATTGCTGTTGACCAGTGAAACATGCTTATCCCATAAAATACTGTGCACATCACCTTACTCTGGAAACCTTCCAAGACAGCAAGCCAGGCTTTTAGATTATATTTGTTTATAAGGAGAAGAAACAAAGCAAATAATCCCCCAAAGAAAGTTCAGTGTTGCCCACCACCGTGTGGGGAATATGGTATTGTTGACGGCGCTGAGAATAACAAAAAGGACATGGCTGATTTGGCATATCACTGATGGTTCAGGGAAGCAAGGTACCAAACTGAAATGAGAGAAATATAAAACCTCCCTTACAGAAAATATGGATGCACATTCTAAATTCTCCCAAGGGCCAAGAGATTTTGTATGCCCCATTTTGCTGAGAGAGGAAAGGTTTGTAGGAAGAGGTAATATCTTTTATTAGACCACCTGATAGATTTGGTGGATAAAAAGGACAAGGTATCAGGCATGCAAACCCTTCTTCAGTTCTGAAATATAATTTTATTGATACTGGCCTTAGGGTATCTCAAAGGGCCATGGAGCTTTTTTGCCTAGTCTCTTACAGCATGCTGTCTGTCTGTCAGCCCCACCTAATTGCTTTTGAATCAGTCAATCGATTTCAATCACATTGTCAGGGGGAGGGGTAAAGTTTTGCAGATACTACATTCTCTCACGTTTCAAGAAAAAAGGTCACAAGGCAAAAGACAGATCCAGATGTGTGCCCCTAAGAGGAAAAATAGCAGGTTGATCATAAGAGAATCTACACAGCCAAGACAAAGAGGAAACCAAATTTCATCAGTCCTACATAGCATGGAACTATTCTTTTTAAAATCAGATCCCTCCAAGGTGTCTCAAAAAATAATCCAGGTGTTAAAACCAGCCTCTATTTTAATCACCTTTCCCAGTCCATTGTCCAAACTGGCAAAGTTTGCTGTTTTTCTTACAGTAACTGCAAGCACTTTTTACTTAATCTGTGATTGCAGTGGTGATAGCTCATGGCTGTGGTTACTGAGCGCCCCAGACAAATTCTCTTCTCCAAACATCTAGCTGCTGGCTGGTGAGCTTTGCACTGAAGCACAGATAGGAGCTATGAATTGACATCTGTGCTGTTGCATAAGATGTGGCAATGGCAATCTCTATCTCATGAGACCCTTGCTGTTTACTGAGGAATGGGTTGAGATCTAGGTCTGGAGTTCCCTTGGGTAACACTCTGCAACTGGGCAAGCTCCTCAGGCTGTGATTTGCTCTGAAAACTCTTTTTTTCACCCTGTCAGCCAAACCCTGATGAGAAGAGAAAAACAGCACAAAAGGTGTTGAAGAGACAGAAGGTGTCAGAAAACAGTGATTTGACAGCTCTTGCCTTGTGGGCAACTGTGCTGACACAGGGCTTTCTTCTCTTATCAAGGTGTTTTGCAGTCTTGTCTCATTCTGTGTGTCCAGTAGCCTTCCCTGCTAACCTCGCCTAAAGGCTGATTTAAATGCAATCTCATGCAGCTTCTCTTGTCTCCTCCTTTTCCTACTCTCATCCTTCTCTCCAGACATAGAGTTCCAGGATTTCTTCCCAGCCTTAACAGTTTTAGCTGTAGGTATATCCCCAGATTTGATCTCTTTCCTGGTGAAAAGGGTGACCTCATGTTCATGGCTCCAGAATGGGAATTCCATGAACCGATTTCCATTCCTAGCTTCTAGTGTGATCCCAGACAAGTGACTTAACCTTGCTTAGAGACCCTTTCCTTAATCGGTTACTAATCTGTTATACAAAGGAATAGCACATATTAACTCATTCCTGCTTTTAAAACATGTAGGCACACCTGGAAAAAAAGTCCTATGGAAGTACTAAGCACTAAATCAGTGTCTGATTTTCTCCATAAATATTGTCACAGTGATATTAGTCACAGAATGAGGACTGCCACTATGTTACTCACTACCGAATAAGCAACAAATAACAATTGCTTTCTGGAAAAAGAAGGGCTAGGTTAAACCCCAAGGCCATGCGCTTCCAGCTCATTTTCACAGTGTCATTATAGCTTTCAACTGTCCTTAGCTAATCACTTCCTCCTTGAGAAGAAAGACAATCTTGTGGTGAAGGCACCAGCCTGGTCCCAAGGCAATTTGCGTTCAGCTCCTAGGAACAGACCTCCTGTTGGAACACGGGTAAACCATCCCATCTCTGCACCTCCATCCTTCCTCTGTCTGCTCTGGCTGTGAACTCCATAAGTTCCCTGTGTGCGAGCAAGCACTGAGGGCCCCTGCGCTGGTGGGCCTCCAGGTGATGCCACAGTACCAGGGGCAGCACCAGTACAAGAGGAACATCTGGTGCCTGGGTTGCTGGTGGGACATGTATTACGCAGGGCTCCAGGGAGGAAGGGGAGGACTGTGCTGGGAGAAGAATGTAGACGATAAGGTGTCAGAGCAGAGAAATATCTTGGGTATGCCTTTTACAGTGCCACTATGACATGTTCCTCCTCTGTAGTCACTGAAACTAGAGCTTCCCCCCCGCAGTTTAACTTCCTCTATATTTAGCTACTCTACCTACTTACCTAACCAGGAACAATAATTTCTCATTTATTAAAATGCAGGCATGTTAGACGCAAAGAAACACACAGTGCAATTAGTCCTAGTAAAGTTAGTACAGTTCCCCAGGGTTCTTTTACAAAAACTTCTTGTAACCAAAGTCTTGCCTTTAGCAAATTACCTAATGGTGTTGCAGGTGTAAACTTCAGAGTTTAACCCAGCAGAAGACAGTGCATGAAGAAATAATCCAGATTATCTGCTCCATAAAATGACAAACTAATATATACAACCAATATCCCCATGCCAATATACAGCACCACGCAGCTCTCTCAGAAATACATGTTAAAACAATTGGTTAGTTAGGAATATGGATTTTCTGTCATATGCACAATCTCAGGCAGCTTCAAAGTGTATTAATAAAACGTTAGCAACTGAAGAACCTGCAAGACTTGTTTCAGCAAGACTTTTTTTAAAACAGAACCCATATTATAATCAAACAGAATGATAGATTTATTTGATCTATTTTGAGAATGAAGTCAGCTCAAGGTCAATTGCTGATCAAGAACAATGGAGGAAAACTAGGTGAGATAATTTTAAAGCTGTTTGAATTAAGACACAGATACAACCTGTTTGAAAGGTAATTTATAAGAAATTATCTCAATTTACATAATTTGAGTGTTTTTACCCTGGTACCTTGAAGAGGTTGATCTACATACGAATTAGAAGATATTGTTACAGATAATTTTCTCCCCAGAACTCCCCAAATCAGAACTCACACATGGAAAACATGTGCTATGGAAGAATGATCTAGCAGATATGAAACTTCTGTTTCCAAGGAAGTAGCTTAACGTTTCAGGCAATACACAGTGCAGTCTCCAAAAAGGCACAGTTTATCCCAAGCAGCAACTGAGATTCCTTTAGTGGGGAATTAGGCAGCCCAACACATTCTGGACTAGCTAAGCTCCTCTGGTTAATAACCAAATGCCACCTGCAGAACTTCAGTAAGCACCCTTTTGTCCTCCTTTAACAAGCACACTCTCTCACGTATAGAATAGCAAGTTTAGCTGAAGACAGCCACAGCTGTCTTCCCTTTCCCCGCAAATGAAAGGGTCTGCACTCCTGCTACAAAATGGTTATCAAATGCAGTGTCAAAGCAAGTGTTTCCCCTCCATTGTAAGAGGCGAGCTGAATACTTTCGGCACAGCTTTCAGTGTCTTCAGACCCAACTGCAGCTGCACACACTCCAAACATTCTGCTAGCAACTTCCTGTTTGCATTCCTTAACTGGGGAGAAGGAGGACATTTCTTTCCAAGTCTGCTGCCTGCTCCTGGTTTTCCAGCTCTCTGTGTCTTTCTGTCTCTCTCTTTGTTCTTCCTTTAGGAAATCTTTGAGATTCATGAGCATAACAAGAATCCCTTGCCTCTGAACTGTGCTTTTAAATTGGCTGGTTGCTTCTGAAAGGGGGGAGGAAAAAAAAAAGAAAGAAGAAAAATAGCCACTTTAGCCGTGACAGTGTTCATTTACACTAACGGCATTCTGGTGCTAGCCTGAACCCTCTGTGCGTGCATGTGTGTGTGGCTTGCACTGAGATCAGAAAGCCAAATACTGTCCAAAGATACAAATGCCATTGCCTCCTGCTGATGCCATGAGGCATGTTTTGCATTCACAACAGTGTCAAGCACTCTCTTTCTGGGGCTTTATACCCTCACCCGGTGCATTCAGGAGACCACATTCTGCCCTCCAGGAGGGCTCCCTGGGAGTCAGACACGCGCATCTGAGGTCCAAATTAATGTCTGAATCAGTGCGTGTGACTCAAGGATGCAGTATTGAGACTGACAGGCCCTGACCATCATTTCAACTTTCTCTGCAGCTATGAATACTGATGCTTCTCCCTTGTGGTAATTTTCCTTACCCATTTCTGCAACCTCAAGGGATCACCTCTTTTTCTCCCATCTCTTGTTCTTTCCTGTTCAGAGGATCCTTTCTCTGCTGTGTCTCCGCTAGCATTATTGCTAAATGTTTAAACCTCCTACCTGAAACATCCAAAAAATGCTTAAATATGAGAAAAGGACCTCAATGATTTTGTAAAAAAGCTTCAGTTTCATGTTCACCAATGATGCCACAGTCAGATCTCAACTAGTGGGTTAATGTTTCTTTTATACAGTGAAGATACCTGATTTCTGTCAGTCCTTGGCTTAAAAATGCAACATCAGCCATGGCTTCCTAAATAACCATATCAAATAGACAGAGAAAAGCAACTAAACTGGAAATCAGATTCCACTGAAGGGACACCAGCACAACACCTGCTGTCCCTCTTCTGCTTTCAGGAAAAGGACTTCTGCTGTGCAAAAGAGTCTCTGGAGTATGCAGGGCGGATAAAGTTACAGCAACTTAGAGGATTTTATTTCAGCTGATGCTTGGGAAAAGGGCCGACCCAGAGAAGCTCTTTCAGGAGGTATAGACACTGGGAGAGAAGACTGACCTGCATGGCTCTTACTCCACTGCATATTGCAGAATATGCTTCAACGAGGGAAGTGGTAGGGGTCTGAGCACGAGGCAAAGGGATGCCCAAGTGCTCAGAGGCACTCCCGCATGCAAGCAGGAGCGCAGAGGCTGTGGAGCAGGATTGTACAGACTCCGACAGCTCCAAACACTCTTTGTTGCTGCTCCATAACAGAGACTGTTGTGTCCTCTGCACCTTGGGAAAATGAGGGGAAAATAACATATTTGTGTAACTGCTGGCAGGCTTCGCCAAAGCAGCTGCCATAGGCTCTATGTCAAAGCACCAGGGGAGCGCCTAATCCCCTTAGAAATTCAAAGGCATGTGAAACATTCTGTCATTACACTGTCTCTCTTCTACTCATCTCTCGCTCTTTGACTCTTCTGCATCCAGTTCCAGCTTCAGACAAGGGAAGCAGAGCTCACTGTCAGCATGATAAAAATCACATTGTCTCCAAAAAAAGAAAAGAAAGGCTACTGTCAACAACTGGCATTAATTGGATGGATGGGTCAAAGAGACACTCTTTTCCCACTGCAGAAGGCTGGGACACAGGGCAAGGAAATACAGAGGGAGTCAGGCAGTCCCTGCTCCTACCATGAGCAAGCAGTGCTGTACGTCTGTCCTGTGTTACAGCTGAGAAAATTGCAGCAAGATCTTCTGACTTGAAAACTGGTGGGCAGAACCACAGGATCTTTGCACAGTAGTCCAACAGTGCTAGACTCAGTGGACACATACGCACAAACTGATTAATGCCAGCTGATGCTCCATCTTGGAGAATTTTCCAGACTTTCACTAATATTGAAATCATAAAATCCAAGTAAACAAAAAATAGAAAGACATTTCTACACATGAGGAAAAAATATCTTCCCTCCATGCAACCAGACTGACTCTGCACGACAATTTTCGTGCTGGTTTGGCAAGACACTTCCTTAATGGAAAGATTGGCTTCGATTTAGGGGTCCTCTGCTAATGCAGAGACAACATTTCTTCCTCATTTTCTTGTAATCAGCATCACACCTGGACAGTTGTTTTGACATGACAGAAGAAAGCTAAACATGATTCAGTGAACTGGGAGTAAGGTGCATGCTGATCTGCTTCTGCAATCATAGCTCAGAGACAGCAGTCTGAGTTCCTGATGCTTTTGCATTTTGGAGGCAGCAAAGTGAGGCCCTCTGACAAAAATATCACCCAGTGTGTTTTTATTACCACATAATCCATGCCTTTGCCACTTGTCCACATACCACTCTTTAATGGAAACCTCATGTCATCCTGCTCCTTTCAGGTCCTGATTAACTCTAAAATGCCCAGATTTACAAAGCTTCTGGAGGAGAAACAGACCCTCTTTAGTCAAGACTGTGGAAGAGACACAGAGTGAGAGAAAGAGACCTTGAATTGCTTTCTGCTTGGAACTGATAAAGAAAATTAAAGGTAAAAATATGAAAAGAATTGTGCTCCATTTGATGTCTTCTGTGCTTACAGATGCATCATCACATGATATTATACAGTATACCATAAGAAAAGATACAAATTACAGAATCAGTCTGACAGTTCCCTATTGTTCTGGGCAGCCAATGGTGTCAGCAGCAATTTTCTTTATTATTATTTTTCTACTACCTGGAGGATGAAGAACCAAGCTTTCTGCTGCCCCTCGAGTTTGCTGGGTGAACACTGACAAATGCAATTGATTTATATTAATTTTAAATCACTGCTTGATCATGTACCCTCCTAGGACACTGCCTTTTTTTTTTTTTTGCTTTAGAGACACAATAATCAGACAAGACTTATTCCGGCTTACTTCCAAAGCTGCACAAGGCAGAGGCTCCTCTAAACAGAAGACCTCAAGACTGAGAATTGAGAAAGTTCATTTCATTTCATGGGAGGCCTAGTAGGATTATTTTCAGGAAAGTAATCGAAGTTTCTGCTTCAGTGTCAGACAGACTATTTGACCTTTCTGAGATGCCACCCTACTTTATATGATCATCTAATACATCTGGATATCCTGGAGAATACTACAATAGTTTCAGGATTCAGCACTGAGATTTTTTTCCTCAAGGTTGTGAATCATACTAAGAGGTCACAGAATTCTCCATAAAGGAGATCAGGAACAATCAGCTCTTTACCTTCTTTCTGTAAGGATCTACAATTTGAGGCTGAATTAATACCACACTGCATTTAAGACACATCATCGTATGTTGCTTAACACAACAATGACAGCATGCCTCCTGTTGACCGCTAAGTTTAGCCATTGCTGGTTTCTCCTGAGTCCCATAAAGGAAAACACAAAGGACAGGCTTGCTCGTGCAACAGTCACTATTATACAAAACCAGCTGAATTTCTATTGTGATATAGCAGTGGACCTAACTGAGATGATGATTTTTCACCCAGAATTTGTGTGGTCCCATCTATTAGAAGATGTTTGGCATGATAAAAATCTGGAAATTTGCCATTAAGTTGCAATAAGTTCAGCAAGTAACGCTGATAGGATTTGAACATTAGCTCACCAATGGAGAATGCCAGTGCATTCGTAGGATCATCAGTGTAATGGATTCTGGCATTCCCCTCTTACCATCTTTACAAATGTCACTTTCATTCTATTGTAAATTAACCCCAATTTCTTCCAAAGCTCCAAAATAAAGCTTGCTTGCCAGCAACCAGCCCCATCTACTTTGCTGTTGAATATATTATAGCAGGAAACATACACAAATGTTATACAGACAAATCATTAAAGCTATATAATGGACATTCCCTAATAAAAGCACAGACYTGATGAAGTATTAGCTTAGACTTTATTTTCTGCCACAGGGCTACCAGAGGCACAAAGTGTCCCAAGTAAATGGCAGCAGAGTTCTTCAGTTAATTGATCAGGTTAACGTGATGTGTTGGATCCTGATCTGATGCAAATCAGCAGAGGGCCTTTAAAGTGAAAGATGCGACACCAGTGCACACCACTGATGGATCTGCCCTTAACCCTGCCCATTTAATATTGGAGGATTTTATTGCTTACCAGAGTGTAGTCTGCCATCCCTCTATCAATTATTCATTCTGGAGAGCAACCTTCTCTATGCAGTAGCAGGAAAATCTGTAGGTTAGATCTAATTTACTCTTTTAACCAGTTTACTCCAGTATCAAGTATTTAAATTGGCCTCACTGTGCTTTCATATGTTACAGCCATATATCAAGGCAATTTGTGCAAATGCCAGCTGAGCAGCCAGCTATATGTATCATGTATTCTGAGATTACACAGTTCCAAATGCCTTTGTAAAGCAAACCTTTCATGAATAAATCAGGAAATACCCTGATGCATGCTTTATGTAGAGCAAGGTATTCTATTTAGGTCACAGGAAGGTTCTGCCAGGTTTGCTAAAATGAACAAATCCCCAGTGTGTACTCTCACTCCACCACATTTCATAACACAAGCAAACATCTCCCACTCAGTCACCACTGTGCATTTGTGACTGCTGATGACCCTGCACTTGCTAAGCAGTGGTTTGATCACCTGAAGCTCAAACGACTTACAAATCAGAAGGCAAACTGCTCTGGTGCCTATGACTGCTCTCTGTCCCACACTAGGACTGGCAGTGGTAAAAAGCACTGACCCAAATTAAAACTCTGCTCCTTTCTGACAGGAACGACCCTAGAAAATGTACCTTTTCCAGTGGGCTGAAAAGCAGCGGATAGTAAACAGGTCAGATAGCATAACATGTAATGCAAAGTTCTCAGTGCTGTTTGTGTTCCTTGTCCAAGGAGCTGACAGGTAGATGAGAATCAGCCCATTAAGAACAGAGTACCTAAAAGCAAACCCAAGCTATGCAGTCATCTATTTCCTCTGCCATGAATTCAAGATGCTGCTGTTGGTCTGATCTCTCTTCCTGCAGCGGAAATGTCTATGATAAGGTTCCAAGCGTAAGGATTTCCAGATTTCCAGACAGGTTGAAGTGATAAGTTATCTAGAGTGGAGGAACAAGGAACTAAATACAGAGCATGCTTTTCCTTTGATCTGGCACTAGAAATGGAAAATACTTCTTAAAAAAAAAAAAGAAAGAAAGAAAGAAAGAAACAAGAAAAATGGTAGCAAAGTTGAGGAGAAATAAATCACATCCTATCAAAAATACCAAACACAGAAGTGTTCTTTCTTCAAAGATATGKTTTTCAGTGTAAGGAAATGGAGCCCCAAGCCATTACGTAGGATGCTTTCTGCATAATATTCCCATCCACGCTTGCAGAAACACTGTTGCGCGCCAATGAAGCTGGCATGGGTGGGAGAGGACAAAGATGAGCCCTCTGACGGTGACAGCTCTTCCCACTCTCCCGTCTCAGTTACTGCCCGCCTGGCCCACGGAGCTGCCCACCCACCTCTCCCACATCTGCAGTGTGCCTCCCCCTCTTGCAGGCATCCTTCATGTCAGCAGGACTTCCCCTTTCCCCATCCCTTTCCGACCCTCACCTCCACCATGTGCCGGTCACATCACATGTTTGCAGCCCGTGCTGTCACCCCAGCACTTGCAGGCACTATGGCCAGGCAGAGAAGAACAGGGAGCAGGTTCAGCAGATCTGGTTGCTGCGACCTTAGGTGGAACAAGATGCTTTTGGGGGCCTCAGTTTCCTCTCAGTAAAAATGCAGATAGCATTTACTTCTTCTGTAAAGCATTTCAAAGTCTTTTGATGAAAGAGGCTATGTAACACCTAAGCATCATGATTAATAAAGCTTCCAGCCACCTTAGAGAAACAGCACTACTTCCAGTTCCCATCATGACTCCCCTTTCTCACCAGYGAAGATTTTACTGTTTGAGGAGCAGCTGCCTTAGTACCTTGTCACAACAGTCCCTTGATCAGATGATCAGAGTCCAGCCCTGGAAGAAGGTGCTGGAGTAATGCAGGCTGCTTTCTGTAAGTCCAGTACTCTGCTTTCAGCGTTATTTGCCAAAGCTTTCTGATTGTTTGGAAATTTGCTGGCCTGTCTACATAAGAAGTATTGAAATAGATTAGTTACTAAAACAGCACAGTGGCCTGTGGAACATCTTCCTTCAACTAATGGGAAATCTTCAACCAATGACACTTACAGCAAAGTGTAAATAAGTCCAGGACATTTTCTTAAGTATTCCAGGCTCTTTTTAGATCACAGTAGAGAACAGTAAGAGAAAACTGCTCTCTGTACCATTTATGTCTGTTTCATGCCTTTCATGCTTTTCCTTGATGTAAATTCAACCTGGATCAAGTCTGAGGACATCATCAAGACTGAAGAAAAAATAAACCAGGCAAGGGCAGGAACAAAGTGAGAAAAAGTAAACCCCAAGGATATTAAGAAAGAGAACTACAAGGGGAAAAATATGAAAATTGAGGCTGTTAAAAGTAAATCAGGGAAAAAAAACGAACAAAATGGATACAATGAGAGGGACAGTACCAAGCTAGCCGTAGCTATGATATTAAAATCAGTTTGCTTTCATCTTTTTTCTTTCAGAACCACTGGGGGGTTCCTCTCACACTCCAAGTTATATATCTTTGCATAGTGAAGGCAATGAAAGCCACACAAATTGTGGAAAAAATAAAAGAGATTTTCCTGCAGAATCCTTGTTTTTCTTTTTAATTAAGATATTTTCAGTCTTTTTTCTTTGCCTTTCTGAGTCTCCAGAGTATACTTGGGCAATGTTTCCCAGCCTCACTGCTACAGTAGGYGCTAAAAACTTGCCTATTTCAAAATGCAATCCAAGATGCTTGGCTTTCCAGGAACTGGATCTTGAAAAGAAACACCAAATATCAGGAGACTCATGATAAAATCACTAGTGCCAACAGTGCTGTACATTAAAATTTTTAATAGTTAATATTACCTTGGGAATTAGCAAATGGTCCCAAACTATACACACTGTGACTTAAAAACACTCTTAGCACATTAATCTTCCAACTAATGATTAGCAATTTATATTCTAATAGGGCCTATAGGACCCAGCCAGCATTGAGGTCCCATTGTTCTAGGGAGGCGCACGCACACAGTGGGATATTGAACAGACGCACTAATAAACAAGGCAGACAAGGAGCCAGAAGGGAAAGGAAGGCACAGATAGTTGAACTGTCTTGCCAGAGATCACACAGCAGGTCTGTATTTCAGTCTTACGGAGACTAAAAATAAATACATACAGCATTAAGTCTCAAGAAAGATTCTAATTATTCTCAAACCAAACTAAGATAAGAAGAATATAGGCTGAGTTATGTATATTCTTYAGGGATAAGTTGAACACCAGCTGAGGAGAGGAACAGAATTCCCTCAGGAAGCATTTCTTGTTAATTGCACAACTTAAGGCACTTTCTTGGAAGTCTTTATGAGTTACAGACATGAATTGTGAGACAAGGGCCACAGCTTCTTCTGAGGCATCCAGCACCGTCCACTGATGGAGAACGTATAAGAGAGGGTTATTGTCTCTCCATTGGGAATTTATTAAAGAAGTGAAAATGCCTGTGAGAAGCTGTGCAGTACTCCCACAAGATCCTCTCTTGCAGCAAGATGTGAGCTGCATTTGGGTAACAGACCAAGCAGCCCTGGTTCAGATCTTACTTTTATTTCACACAGCTGTCATCTCACTCTTGTAATCTTACCTGTGACCTACATGAGCATAAGTGAAGGCTACAAAGATCATGCTAATCAAGGAACGGTTGAATAATGTATCAACAGATGATATCACACATATTTTGAATAAATATACCTCTGAATGCTTATAAAAGTATGCACTCACGCATACACACGCACACATACACACAGAAGTAGATTTTTTTTTAGTGGGGCTGATAACCCCATTCATTTTTTAAAGAAAGAATATAAATTTTAGTGTTTTCAAAATCACTGTTCTACATTACTTCCTCGTTAATATTCACTCTTGCTCATCCTTTTGGAAAATTATTTGGGACCAGTCATTCCTAWCTATTTTTTTTAAAGAGATTTTAAAGAAATTACTGAGATTTGGCTCTTTCCTTTTCAAAGTTTTTGCAAAGATACTTTCTGTCTAACACTTATCTGTGTTAAGCTGGCTACACATTTGTTGTGTGTRTACCTAGCTGCATTCTCCCCATTTCAGTAGAGGAAGTGGAAATCTCTCCATATTCCCAAAGCACTCCACTTTACCAAGTACACCAGGAAAGACATGTCCTTGCCTAACTGGACAGAAATATGTGAAGTGTACCTCAGCTGGAAGCCACTTTTTGCCGACACAGGAACATCCAACCAACAGTCATTTCAGGTTCTTGGGTGACATAAATCCCCCTAGCTCTACTGAAGCCARCATTATGCCAGTTAATGCTGGTTGAAACCATTGCCCATCTTCCAGTGCGTTGTCCATCAATGTAACCTTTTCTGCTATAAGCCAGGCTGTCATGTAAAGTTAGAAGCCAGAGGACTGCCTTCTGTTTGGTCTTCACATAAACACGGTCACTACCACAGTGCACAGAAAGCCCAGAAGAAATGAAGCCCCTGAGTAGACTGTAGTCAAGGCCAGAGTAAGTTCCCCAGACACCATCCTGTAGTTCATTCAAGATGTTTTTTTCCTCCCTTGCAAGCTGTCTTCTCCCATACAGTGATCAGCTTCAGAAACAACTGGGCTACCTGCACTGTCCCAGCTGTCCTAAGAGCAAACCAGACTGCTTGGGAACAGGAGCACCCAAATGAAGGATCAGTGTTTGCAGCTGTAAACCTCTCTCACACTGCCACGTTACAAGAGAAGAAGGAATGTTTGGGGCTTTGAAAATGAGTTAGTGTGTTGTTTTTTTTCTTTGTACAGCTCTGGTTCACAGAAAATCTCTTCCCCAAATGCATTTAAATTAAAAATAAAACTAAGTATCACCCATATAGTGCCAGAGGAAGCTGCAGGTATGTGCCTTCTTGTCCCGCAGCAAGGCCAAAGCAAACATCAATGCTAACTACAGAAGAAACTGCTAACTTGTGAAGAGCCAGATCTTTAGCAGATGTAAAAACGTTCCATCAGCTTCTGTGGAGCTATTCTGATTTACATCAGCTGAGAGCATGAGCCAAAACATCCCTCCTCATTATGCATATCTGATTTTGTTACTAACAGCACAAATCCAGATTAAACCAGGATCTTCTGTAGTCCAAGTTCATATCAGCATTTTTGAAATACGAATGTGTTCCCTGGTCCTTCAGAAAGGAGTGATAAGTTCCATGTAAATGACCTTGCCTCTTGGTAATTTAACTTTCAGGGACAGGGGGCAAAATATTTGGAACAGGCACACCCTGAAGAGAGAAAAGGTACAGAGGCAGGTAAAACAACTCACAGCAGGGTACATTCTAACAGCAGCACTCCCTGTTTGATTTTATGCCTTCCAAAAGCCGTTTGTCCTGAAATACTAATGCATGCACAAGCTTCTTATTTTCACAAACGTAATGAATGCCCAGTAGGTGCAGAAGTTATGACTTTGCCTCTTATGTTTGTCTTCTGGTGGCTGAACTGAGGCACAGAGACTGGATCTGCAATCCCTTACACCTGCACTGTCACAGCAGTGGTGGGGCATGGCACCTTATTTATTGTTGGGGCGGTATTTAATAATTGCAGAAATTAATGTTAAATAAAGACTAGGATGGTACAGCACTATCAAGCAGCTCAGCCAGTGTCCTTAAGAGTTTTCTAAAACAGAAACCATGTGTGAAGCAGCTTGTCTGTCAGAGCTTCCTTCGTGTTGATATCTAGAACTTAGCAGAGAGTTACTTATTTTGATCATAACTTCTTGAAAATGACACCTTCAGATCTGCTTGCAATTCTGCTCTTTTCTGACAGCAGGTGAACCGGGTTTTGATCACTGGGGCCAGAGAGCAGGAAGGGCTTGGGGAAAATGGTGCAATACTTGGCTGCCGTGGGGGATCGCGGGGAGTGACAAGGGCAGGTAGCACAACGGGAGAAGTTTCCACCTGCATGGACAGTGATCCCRTCATCGCTCGAATGGCACATAATAATAAATAATCACATATACTCTTGTCCCCTTCATCTGAAATAAACTCACTGGCTCCAGTGGGCACTTGAGCAGGCCCAGCATAAACCCAGACAACAGCCCTCCTTCCTTTCCTGGGCTGTGGACAGTGCCAGTGAGGAGCGTAGGTCTGAACACCCATACAGGACTCCTGCTGCACGGGCTTGTTTAAAAAAGGAGATCTAGATTTTTTTGGCAGATGGTTTCTCTTGAAGTCGGATACTGTTTAGCAATGGGGCTCTCCAGAAACAAACTGAAACTTTGGCTCTTTCTAACCAGTTTCTCAAAATTTTATTTTCTTCAGCTGACAGTGCTTGCAGTAGAAAGTGTCAAGTACCCCTAACGAGTGATTAAGATGGGCAAAACTAACTTCACAAACAGGCTGCCTGACAAGTCTTCCCCATCAACACAGACTACAGAATCAGCATTCAAATGACCAGGGAAGCTGACTCTATTGACATCTGGCTCCTGTTTCAGCACATTAATTATCCTCTTGGGTTCTCCCATCTTCAGCTGCTTCCACACAGATGCCATCTCATCATTTATCTGCTCCAGCATTTTCTCCCCATCCTGAACAACTGAACTCTTTTCTTCTTGCATGGCATTCCTGCTTCAACAGATGCATTTACCCTGCCAAAAGAGCCTACCCCATCAGTGTCGGTCTCAGCAACGTCTCCAGAACACACTGAGCTAATAAAGAAGAATACACTATTTTGTTGAACACGTGGATTCCAGGACACAGCTGTGTCACAGTAGGCTCCATCCAAAATGATAAAGGGATCACTAAGAAAGAACGTCCATCATCAGCAACTTCAAAAGAATAATGGGATACAGCTTATGCGGGTGTGCAGAAAACTCATTGTGCTGTTGGGACAGCAGGAGGCAGAGAGAAGACTTGCAAACATGACATGTCCCAGGAGGGATTCAAACCCAGCAGAGCTTAGTAGTGAATCTGACATTTGCAGTGATACATAGTATGAAAGAAACCAAAATTCTATATGAAAATACTCTGAGAAATTCCAAGTAAATAGGTGCAGGCAGCATGGACCATTAGATGAGGGAATGAGCTACAAATCTGGATCTCTAGTTTCCTATCCTGTGCCTGGCCCTGCTAGCTTATTAAGAGTTAGAGCAGGGAGCAGCCACTTAGTCCAAAAAGCAGGATGCTATACCTTTTAGAGTGTTGTTGCTGTGACTTCAGAAACCTAAGCAGTGTCTCCTCCAGGAGAGTGACAGTGGGCTAACTTGGATTTTGACAGAATAAGGATAATGGCTGGAATATTTTCTGGAGCACAGACATTCGAATAAGTTGCTTCTGCCAACAGCTCTCTACACTTCAGGATCAATAAGCCTAGTGAGATTCCTGGGCTTGGCAACTGCTCTGTTATAATTGCAAAACCAACAGCTTTCATCAATAAATCAACCTAACAAGTAGCCTGTCTAGGACATCCCATCAAGAGCACTTCTGATGATGCAGCAAGTTGTTCCCAGCACTGCACAGTTATTGAGTGCATAATATAATACTACTGTTAGATACCATCAGCCATGTCCAAGCCTTTTGGAGACTCTGGAGAATGCAGTGCAATCCACAAGTGCTTTAGCAAATCACAGGTGGTAAATTATTTCTCTTTCTGATTTCCACAATGCAAGGTTTCATCATATTAACACCCTATATAAATATGGTGAAACTATATCACCATATGAAAATGATGAAACAGGTCTCTCAAAGCCAGGATTAGAATTAAGATGAATTCAAGAAAACCCTTTGCAAAAGAACCAACAAGGAAGAAATTCACCAAAACATTAGCCTGAAGTTTTCTAAGATATTTTTAAGGGAATGAAAACATCACTAGCCTGTATCAACTGAGTCAGTACAAAAATATTGTAGATCTTTACAGTTGCGTCCATTTACTGATGCTTCAGTCATGCAACCTGTATACAGATTTCAAAAATCACCTCTTATTTTATTGCTCTGAACTTACTGCTCAGGTGTGGAATATTTAGATGGTGACTTTATGTCATATTTACCTGATGTTGAATTACAGAGTCAAATTTAAAACAAAATAATGACTAATAAAAAAGAGCTCGTGTTAGGATTCCAGGATTATAGTTAAGATGCTATAATGGCAGCCTGATTTTCAGAAATTCTGTCAGTCAGTAGTTATACGTCAAAGCCTATCGACTCTCCTAGTGGTTTAAATATTACTATTAYTGGGAGCTATTTCTTAGTCCAAACTAGAGTGAGGGTGTGACCATAAGGCATATTCACTGAAACCTTCTTGGCATTTTGTTCCTATTAAAATTTGGAAAGCCTAAACCACTAGACAAGTGTCTTATTGAAAGACCTTGGGAAAAGTTTTTGCATTTCCATGGAATGCAAAATAATAAAAATGCTTCCTTTCATTTGGAATGTCTTTGCTGAAGGAAGCTCAYTTCAAGCTCCATAACTGACTTTTCTGGTGGGAAAGTCTGGAGAAATGAAGACTTACTCTTAGTGGAGGAGGATCAGGCAGGAGAATATTTAAACAAACTAGACATACACAAGTCCATGGGCCCTGACAGCATGCACCTGCAAATGTTGAGGAAGTGGACCAATGTCACTGCAAAGCCGCTCTTGATTAACAGACAGGGCATAGTGATCAGAAGAAGTTCCTGAGGACTGGAAGAAAGCAAATGTCAGTTCCATCCTCAAGAAGGACAAGAAGGAGGGTGCAGGGAAATGCAGACTGACCAGCTTTACCTTCATCGCTGGGAAGGTGATGGAGCAGCTAATCCTGAATATCATTTCCAGACATATGAAAGACAAGAAGGTGATCAGGAGTAGTCAGCGTGGATTTAGGAAGGGGAAATCAAGCCTGAACAAATCTGATAGCCTTCTACGGTGAGAGGAGTGGCTTGGTGGATGCGGGGAGAGCAGTGGATGTTGTCTCCCTTGACTTCAGGGAGGCTTTTGACGCTGTCTCCCGTAACATCCTCATGGCAAGCTGATGAAGGATGGGCTAGATAAGCTGACGGTGAGGTGACCTGAAGACTGGCTGAACTGGCGGGCTCAGGGGGTTATGATCAGCAGCACAAAGCCCAGCTGGAGTCCAGGTGCTAGTGGCATCCCCAAGGGGGTCAATTCTGGCTCCAATATTGTTAATACCTTCACTAATGACCTGCATGATGGGACCRAATGCACCCTCAGCAAGTTTGCAGATGATACCAAACTGGGAGGAGTGGCTGATACACCAGAGGGCTGAGTTGCCATTCAGAGGGACTTGGACAGGCTGGAGAGACGAGCAGAGAGGAACCTCATGGAGTTCACTAAAGGGAAGTGCAGAGTCCTGCACCTGTGCAGGAATAACCCCTTGCACCAGTGCAGGCTGGGGTCCAGCCAGGTGGAGAGCAGCCTTGCTGAGAAGGACGTGGGGGTCCTGGTAGACAACAAGTTGAACATGAGCCAGCAGTGTGCCTCTGCCAWGGGAGCAGCAATGTCTACTACTGTCCTGAAGCTCTGTGGCAAAAGTATGAGAGAAGTCTGTCACAGCTTAGGCAGTATTCGCCCAGAATGGGAGATGTTCTCAAGGTCTGAGAAAAATGATGTTTGCCTGATGAAAGCACTTTCAAGAAATGAAAGGATTTAAGTGCCCTGCTCATGCAGCATATGATCTGCCGGTTGTCATCTGAATGCCTCTTTTGCTATGGGGGAATAGACTTCAGGAGCAGTGGGAATTACTGAGGCATTGAAAACTGGCTCTCAGAACATTGCCCAAAGTCACACAGAATGTGTCACCATCCTCTAGGCCATCCCTCCTCTTCCTGCCGTATAAGCAGTGTTCATGGATGTTAAAAGTCCTGAATACCTTTTCTTTTTAATTTGCTGTGGACCCAACAAAGTTTGTCAACAACATGGAGGAACTAATCATAGGCCTTCCATGAAAGAAGTTCATCATCATCTTCCCTAGAAAATGTAGCAAAATATCTAATCTTTTTTTTTAGTGCAGTTGTCTTCAATGGAGCTCTGTTGTTTGGCAATAATTCTCAGGGAGTTAAAGCCAATTACTTGCAACCAGGAGCCAGTCACAAAAGCAATAGACAACCAAGGATGACATTTCTCCCTGTGACTGGTGGCTGACTCTGTACCAATCTTGAAAAATTTTTTGTCACATCCAAAGATTAGCCAAATACTCAATAAGACTCTGACATCAATGTCAGAGACAGTTGCTACTTTGTGTTGCAGCTGCATAACACATCCCATGGAGAAGTGTCATAGATGCTGCCTGCGCTGCTGGTACCTGATGAAGACATGTATTTTGAGGAGTGCTTTCATCTTACTGCAGTCACAGTTTGTAAACTGTGTTAAATGGGCTGAAGTGATTTGGCAAATAACCCCTTCTGTTTGCAACCTAACCTGACATCTCTCCTCAGAATGTAATGATTTGAATCCCCAAACTTCTTGGGCACTTGACCTCTCAGAGCAGGCGCTGAAATCATCTGAAAATCCAGCTGCTCCACAGAAACTGATCTCCTCTAAAACCTGGGTCCAAATCCCTGCMTGGCTGTAGCTACCTTGCCAAGTGCATACCTGAGAGCAGGCTCATACATGCTGAACCCTGTTACTGCTCTCTTTTTGTGAACACTGCTGCTGTCAACTGGTCCGTGGTCCAAAGCATCGATACTGTGCTCAAAAGAGGAGTTTGAGGCAGGTCCTGTGGGACTCTAGTGAAGTGTGGTCAGCCTCCCTTCCCAGGCCTGGCCCATTGAGACCATGGGACTGAGGTCTCGRGTCTGCACTACAGTGGCAAGTGTGCTTCTGCTTTTTTTATCCTTCAGCACGCTCTGAGCTCAGCCTACTGCTCAGTGCACAGCTGCCTGGAAACACGCTGGACAGTACGTGAATCTGGATAGCAGGAAGAGCTCAGGTTGGCTCTTAATGGGCAGTTTAGGTCTCTGGGGGGGGTGTTCGTCTTCAGCTGTGAATCAGGAGGGCTCATACTCTTGTTTTAGTAGACTATCTGTTTGGGGTGAAAGGGTTCAGTGAAATATTATGTTACTTTATTTTCAGCATAGGCATGTTCAAACTAAAACTTTTGTGAGGGGCATTGTCTTGTAAATTTTTGGATGGACAGGGCAAAGCTGTGTAACTCTCTCCTTTACTCTGGGGTAATCCAGGAGGGATGTCATTGAAGTATAAGAGTCAGAGCTGAAAAGAAAAGCATGTGGCTACAATTCTGTTTGAATTTGTTGCGTACATGTCCTCCACTGATCTTCTTTGATATCTTAGGCTGGATCTGTGAGCTGAACTTCAAGCAGAAGTCTCTGATCCTCAGAAAAAGCAGTTTCTATGGCGGCTGGGCCCTGAAGGTTGGCAGAGTCTCCAAAAGCAATGCAAGACACAGAGGCAAGTCTGATGAACAGAGCCCATGGAGGGCTGCCATTTGACTGTTGTGTCACAGCAGGAGGTTCAGCTGCTGCTTTAGAGCCAGCCCAGTCCTTGTGGACTGAATGCAGAGATGCCCATCAATTCAGTAAGGCTTGGACCAGGGAAGAGTCTGAGACAAAGGAAGCATTAATTAGAACAGGATTAATTAGAACAGGGGACAATTGTTTCTGTAAAGCACTAGAGAAATAAATATAGGGAATGGCAGGTGGGCTGAATCTTGGTCTCCAGTCCCATACAACTCCATCCCACTACCACATACCCACTGGAGACATGGTCTCCGCAGGGAAGCAGAGGACAGCCACAAACAGCACAGAGCTACATCCCACAGGGGCCTGTCATGGTCAGCAGGTAGGAGGGGTGGGATACAGCGATCTTCTCCTTGCTACTTCTGTCCCCAGCAGGGCATATTCAGCTGCTASCACTTGGGCAGCTTGTCTGGGCTAGTCCTATGTACACCACCTGTAAGGAATTTCTTGCTATTATCCATCTGCCCAGTGCCAGGACACACCACTGGAGCAGGATTCTGGGATAAGTCTTCGGGCATTGCTTTCATCTTTTTTGGCTTTCCTTATGCTGACACTTGATGTGACCTCTGGTTGTGTGGTGTCATTGAGCCTAATGCTTAGACAGGGCAGGATAAAATATCTGAAAAGTAACAGCCTGGTCCTCTTGGAGATGAAGTAAGCTAAAGACAGAGAGCTCTCAATTAGAAAAAAAAAAATAAGACTTTATGTCATTCTAACTACAAGTCTCCATTTCTATTTATTTATTTTACAATAAACCTACTGGAGTCATGGCATTAAATTAATTCCTGAAACTACAGAAAGATGTTTAAATACTGGGTATTCTGTGGATTTCACCCGTCCACTGATTTCAGTGGATTTTGCCAATTTTCAATAACTGTATGTACAGTTTGGCCTCTGCTACCCCAACTCCAACTTCAGGGAAGGCTTGAGTACTCCTGCAAAAGCTACAGTCACAGCAGTCTGGATGGAAAAGACTATTGAGCTTCAAATCCTGAATTATCACATATTTGAAAATGTAGTGTTTGTCAGTGCAGCAGCCCCACCTTCATGAAGAACCAAACCGCAGAAGAAAGGTTTAGGAGTGAGAAATCCAAGTTTAGGCAAAATTACATTCAATTAGCAGCAATCTCAGTGAGGAAAACTTCCTGTAACATGTGAAAAGGGAGCTGATGCAACATAAAAAATAAACTGAACACATAAAGCCAATGAACTTTGCAATGGACCTTTGGGTTAGATTCTCCATTAAGATTTAAGCCATAGATGATGAAATACACAGGTGTCTTCCTGGCAACAGACCTCACTTGGCCTGCCACACTGATCTCACTGCATCAGAGGATGTTAGAGAGTTTGGCTCAAACTCATGGTCAGTTTTCAGCCAGTTACTACTTTCATGGCTGAAGTGAGATTTTTTACATCTCTGTTGAGAAAGAGAGCTTCATGCTAGCTGCCAGGCACCAGAAAAGCCTCTTAATTGCTCTCCACAGAATCTGATGACTAGAGAAAGCTCTTGTTATCTTTAAGCAGTCCTGTTTGTGTTAAAGGATCAAAATCACTCATAAAGAAAACAAAACCAGCCCCTCTCCTTCTCCTCCCCCCCATGATGGTTCCAATTATCCTGGATTGTTCTCTCTCCCACTGACTGGGAGACCATCCAAATGCCAGGACATATCATGGGAATATCCTGCTAGCCCGGGAGTGTCCCAGGGCATTACCTGCAATGCCATGCACGAACCGGGGTGCTCAGCAGTTTGCTGCAAGTGAGGTGCTGACTGGGCAGCTTGCTCAGAGTCTGATAGGAGGTGATYGCTGGGAGTCAGATCTCCCAATACATCCAAAATCAGCTGCAGATAGGAGATAGAGTTGAGTCCTAATGTTCACTGAAATCTACATGTCTGCATCAAACCAAGTAAAAAAAAGCTCTGGGGCTTTCCCCAGTAGCACACAGTGAGTGAGTGGTTTATCACAGATTAGAATCAGACCTTCCCCTCTAACCATAAGGCCTCACCACATCCTCTTATTTGCCACTGTTTAGCTGCGCACTGACAGGCACTGAAAGGAAATAGTGAAAAGAGACGTGGTTATGCCACACCTGGCAGATGTCTGCAGGGGTAGAAATCTCTACAAGCACTGTACGTACTTGTAAATGTCTCTGAATACACTGCGAATACATTGTGTTTGTGTGCATGTCTGGAAAATCACATGGCTCTTTCCAGCACACATTACTTGGTGTGTTTTAATGATATGCCATTGTAAATAAAATGCTACTCTAGTGCTTGGAAAAACCTAGGAGTTTTTCAGAACAACCAAATTACTCCAACTCATAATTTCATTGAAAACACTGTAGAAATAGCCATAGCCTTCATATTCTGAGGAGGAAAAGGTGATGGAGATTTATGCTTTTCCTTGAACACACAGATTTATAACAGTGTGTAATGTACATTCATTTCATCCATATTTATAACTGCATTGATGCGGAGTCTGGTATCCATTACTTTAATCTATGTAACTTGATCATCAGAAATTTGAACCATAATTTTTAACACATATCACAGAGAATTTCGGTTTGATTCAAAAAAGAAGAGTATATTGAAGTCCCAGCTGCAATTAGTTATTAAAACTAAACTTCTTTCCTTAAATACATGTGTTTGTTCATATAGACTCTGTTCCAGTCTGCCTTGCACTAGGTCTTTTACTTCAGGTTAATCCTGCAACAACTCACTGCAAAATACCTTGAGGGGAAAAGAAAAAAAATAATGCAGTTAAGGAATCTTATTTGGGAGAATTCTTGTAAATAAATCTTTTACATCTTGGCAAAGTGAAATCAGAAATTGAAGAGTCAGTGACAGCAGTAGCCTCTAGTCACTTAGAGTGAAGTGGAAAAAAAAAATCCAGGCCAAGATCAAAGGCTCCAATTGACAGACAGCAGAAATTAAACCCAGATACCATTTCATAAACATGGAGCGACTGACGATCACCACATGGTTATCGTCCAGCACTGGAAAATAAAACATCTGTACTCCTCGAAGTCCTGAATGGGTGACCCAGAATTGAAATTATTTAGTTGCCTGATGCTTAGAAAGTGCTCCATTGGTTCTGTTGTTTCATTTTGATTTTATTCATTCAGTACCATGAAAAGGTGAAATATAGCAACTGTTAGAAAACAGTACATTAAAATGTATCTCAGTTCATTTTGTAATAGAAAATGAGACAAGCTACATGGGAACTTCATTTTTCTCAGCTTGTGGGACTACATTCTGCTATTCGTTCTCCAGGTAAAAGTCAATAATTTCACAAATTTCAATAGATTTAATCTGGATATACCCAAGAGTACAATCTAACTTGTAACTACTGGAAAGAGAATTCTACCCTCCCATCATTCTATAGGAGCATTGTTTAATTGTATGCACTTTATGCTTTTTAATGGATGTAAAAAATATTTTTCAGAACAATTTTTCACTGTTTTTTTTTCTTTCTCCACCTTCCTCATTATTTCCTTCCTTTCAGTGCCATTCAGTTGTACAAATAAAAACAATAGAAATAAGGAAAGACTATGGGAACATGTAGGTGAAACATTTGTACTATTGGGACCAGCAAGGTGATTTTTCATTGAAAGATTCAAATATATAGAAATGACCACTCACAAAGACAAATCATTTTCCCTTTGGAAGATACTTCTGATGGAAATATTTGATTAGGTTTCTCTTACTGCCTTCCTTTTTCACCCAGTTGAGCTATCACCTAATTAAGGTCTACAAGATTTGTCTGCTGAGCAAGTTGCTTAATTATTTTCCTTAGGTGAAAACTAGGAGGAGAAACACAAGGAACTTAAAATGTGTGACATTATGACCTTGCAAAAATTTTGGATGCCCTGATGTAAAATCCTAATTTTCTTTGGATAATATCATTGTTTTCATGAGAATAATTTCTATGCTTAGAATGTGGTACATGAGGAAATAGTTTATTAAATCAGAAGTGTAGGCAATATCTTCTCTAGAACATACCAGAATGTGCTGCTGTAAGAGAAAGATCTTGATATCTATTAAAAAAAAAAAAAAAAGATGTGCTCCAATAAAACACATTAGTCCTATTGCATAAAGGCTGGATTCAACTTGGATATTTAAGTTACACTGAACATTAGAAGACGCAGAAATACCAGTCCTTCTCTATTTAAACTTCAAAGCATTTCCTCCACAGTTCATTAAATGTAGTGACTGGCTGGATTCAGAGCTTGAGATAAGCAAAATAAGTTTTTACAAAAGACACGTTGTTCTGTTGCAGTCTTGTCTTCATCTCCAATGTAGTTGCCCTGATCAGCTGCAGACATAGAATAAAACAACAGCAGGAAGGAAAAATACATGTCTGGTCACTTCTAGAAAATGTGAGATGGAGGTTGAACCTCTAAAARGTTCCCATTTTGTGTTCAGTCTGGAAGATTTCCAAGAGATTCAAGTACTCACCAGAAAGCTAGCTAAAACCTGGAGTCAGCAACATTTAGCAGAACATCTCAAAACCACAGTGTCACCCATAAGTTTCTTCCTCTGATTCTCCCAGAAAGATCATGAGAACAGTCTCTTTTCCAGGGTTGGTCAAATTATTTCAGCATCAACAAAGAAAACCCCAGATTACACATTTGTGTTGTGAATATTAGCTTTTTGCTAATTTTATCTTCAGTTTTCTAGCAGTCTGGCTTCTAGAGAGCCCAAAATGCCCTCTATCTTAAGCTGCCTTCTGCTGTATCCTATTGATATGTCTAATGTGTGTGGGCTGCTGCAGTATTGCATCAGAGGAACAAAGAAATCTCTTGCACATTTTAGTACCTACAGAGACTTTGTTTTGGATGTTGTTGTAGGAGTGGGCAGAGGTCCACAGATTYATTATGCTCTGAGCCAATTCAGCCCTCCCTAGCCAGCACACTTCAAGAGCTGTTACCATAACAGCCCATGTTGTCCACGTCGAACAATTTCTCCCACTGAAAATGTGTAAAGTGATAGCGCTGCACCTCCATTGCACTATGATGAAGAAGCCACTCGCTGCCTTGTCTGCACCAACATGGTGAAGTTAAGATACAGCTGCTGGGTGTTTAAAGACATCTGAATTTTTCTGCTGGTGAGAGGAACAGCAATTTTCTGTCAGTCATCATGTTTCCCACAGCTGCCGTCACACCACTTGAAAACAGACCCCAGGTGACCTGAATCCCAGATCCCCTCAGCCCAGGCAATATGTGAGCTGCCATATGTCGCTATGGGTAATAGCTGATGCTGAACAGGTGTATGTCATCACAGTGGACCATCTGGAGGGCAGAAGATAGGAAAAAAAAAAAGAAATAAAGGTACATTTTCAATATACAAAGCTTTTGGATGACTTTTTCAAGCAAATCCAGGAGTCTAATGGCTTGTCTTTTTTGTTTGCTCTTGTAAGTGCCTTTCAAGGACATTATCTAAAATGAAAGAAGCCATTATGTATGATTTTACTGAACCTGATTCTGCTTTTGTTTGTCTGTGGTCTGTTAGCAGGATGTCACAAAACTAGTTGTCATTTATACATGAAACAATGATTGACAGAGTAGTATCCAGGTTGAAAATACATTCTGAAATTTCACCTAGTGGTCATATATAGCTTTGGTAAGCAGAAGTGGACTGAGGAAGTTGGTGAAAGTATTTTGATCACCCTAATTTGCTCTGTGAGTTGAATCTAAGCAATGGCACATGTTCTCTGGCAAAAAGTTTGCAATCTTGAATGCTTCTTAAAAGTTGTATCACAAATTTTAAATTTAGATGCTCAAAGTTATGTAAGTTTGATGCTCAAAATGACATAAGTGCTTCCCCCACTCCCTGGGCCAAAATCTAACATCAAGGGAAGAGAGATTCTTGCCCTTTCCATAAGATCTTGGAAGAAGGGTGAAAAATTAGTTCACTCACATTTGGGATATAATGTGAAAAAGAAAGTTCCATCTAGATGACATCGCTGTTAACATGTGAGGGTGCTGTATTATAAAGCCACACTATATTCAAAGCCTTGGATGTTCAGATTTAGCATTCTTGTTGAGACTGTGCTATAAAGTTTCAGTATATCCAGAAATTTCCCCAAGAATGTTTTTATCCAACTTTAATTTAGAACCCATACGTATTAGCACTATAATTCATTAAAGTAAAACCGTTGTACAAAGGCAAGACRAATGTCAGCATTTATGTATATTTTAAAGCTTCAGGGTAACCGACACACCTTTACCAAATTAGAGTAATCTATTTGTGAGTTTTGCTTTTGTGGGTTTTTTTTGTTTTTGTTTGGTTGTGGGTTTTTTTTACAGGTCTTTAAAAAAATTTCTAATCAAAGAAAGTGCTTTTGGTGCCTGTTTCAGTCTTGTTTCATTGTCCTTTTTTATAACATTTTGCAATGTCAATGCCTTTTATATTCTAATTATTGAACTTCTGTTAATTCCTAATCCAAAGCTTGCAGGAGTTGAGGGAATACAGTCCATTGCCTTTCTTGGGTTTCCTTGCTCTTTTAGAGCTTTATAAATCAATATGATTTCCTAAGCTACTATTTTATGTTTGTAAAATAACAATAGAGTAATTGGTAATATTTAAGGTAGCTTTTTTTTTTTTAAACAAAAGAGAATATAATACCTCTGATACTCAGACTCAGATGATTTCATTCTTGTTCTTATTACCATGGTTTCCAGATGAATGAGACATACAAAGTATGGTTTCAGATCTTATGAGCAAAACAATGAATTGCTGGTGTAACTCCATTGAATTTAATGGAGTTTACATCAGGGAGTAATTTTGCCCAGCAGGATCAGACGAGTCATTTACATAAAATTGGTACTGTACATCATGTGTCGAGTTGATGAATTTGCTGAGAGATTGACTTTATAACAGTGGGTTCTCATCACACATTATAATTATTTGTATCGTCCTCAGCTTCTTATTGTGATGTGCATTACATATCCCAAAGGATTCTGATAAAGGACATGCAAGGCAACAACATGCCACAGAAACATGCGGCAGCTGGAGAAACAGCACATAGAGTTTCTCTTTGGAGATTGCAAATATATCTAGGAGAAGTACTATGTTTTAAAAAAGAGAGGAAATTAGGTGGAGTGAATAGCCTTTATTGTAAAGCACATTTCATCTGTGTCCTCATGTCTTTTTGTTGTTTTTCTTTTTTTTCTTTAATTTAAATTAATTGGATATTTGGCAGTTGCATAGGGCACCTTGAGTCCTAGTTCAAGTACTGCTCCCATGTTGCTCAGAACCTTAAAAACAACCAAGTTCAAGTACTATTACAAAGTGCTGCCTTGTCTGGTGTTACTGCATACATCCATAAGAGCCTCCAGAAAGACAAAAACCAAAACAAATAGGACTCAGCTGACTGTGGGAACCAAAGAAATGGAAAAGTAATGCCAGCTGGAATGGAAAAATAAATAAAGAACGCCAGCGGCCTCCCCTTCCCTGCACCCACAGCAGAGTCTCAGAAGACCTTATTGTCCTGAAGAATGCATCTGTCCAGTCTGGCCTTCCTGTGTTTCTAAACAGGTCTTTAACAAACAGTAGGAGGAGATTGATGAGAAAATTCTGAAACATTGTGGGCATGTGGAAAGGGAATACACAAATAAAAGTAAGTAAGGAAAAGAGAAATCCATGGGATTTGGAGGAGGAGATAAAAGGGCTGTATCTTGGCTCACATTAAGTAACCAAGAGTATGCAAAGGTTCTTTAACCTTCACCAAACTGAATGTCTAGGTTTGTGGAGAAGTTTCCAGCCTTTTTCCAAGCTGACCTTAGAAACAGGGTAGTCAGACTATTTCTTTGTCCAAAACACAGTAGTATCAGCTAGTATACTCAGCTCTGCTTGAAAGGGATCAAGTTTCATTATAAATCTCCAGGGTCGTTCAGTCCTGAACTCTGCTGAGACAACTCATCAGCTGAGCAGCTGCCTGATTTTGGCAGCACAGAGATTTGTTGTTTGTATAACAATTGGTCTTAGAAGCCCCAGCTGAAATTGTTCCTGTATTTTGTTAGATACYGTTTTGTCTGAAAAAAATCTTCCCTACTGAAAAGAATCCTGCACTGGGTGTCCCCAGGGCTCCCCAGGGAGGCTGCTGCCCTGGTGCAAGGGCTCTCAGGCTCCATGGCTCCCAGATGCTGGGACGGCAGCACATCTAGCTGCTAGCCCTCCGGGGACCCTGACTGCTCCAAGAGCCTGCCACCACCCAGGACATTCCCAGCCCGTCTTCCTAAAGCTGGGCTACTCAGGGAGCAAGCAAAGAATTATCTTTTGCTTCTCCTCAAATTCCTGTGTTTTTAGAAGATGAAGCTTCCATAAGAGCCTTCCAGTTTTGGGCTTTGTGATACCTTGGGATGTTACACTTGCTGATTGTTCCAAACAAGAATAAGTAAATATACACAGGTATAGAGGTGGCACAGCCTGTTTTCTATCCAGCTCTGTTTCCAAAGTAACCTTCCAAAGCATATGACAGGAGAACTTCTGACGAAAAACACTTGTGAGTTCTAGGCTGGTTCTTCAACCCCAAGACTGCATTCTAGCATGAAATCAGGCTGAAAATAATCTATTTCATGCACACTACAATCTATTTCATGCACTAGTACTTCCCAGTTTGTAATAGCTGATACGGATGCTCCATTTTTTTGTGAAGCTTGCTTACTATACAGCTCTTTGTAGCTATTCAGGACTAGCAGGTGTTGATGTATTGTGCCACTGAACACTTGTTAAAACAGACTGCAGGAACTGAAAGGTGAATGCTTCCTGTTGCAAAGCAAAAGACTGTAACTTAGACATGATCATAGCATGTGAATGGCCTTACATGAAAGCAGAATATACATGTAAATGGGACCAAAACAAACACAAAAAAGGAATGGTGGCATACAGTGTGATCTAAAATCACATGGAGGCTTTTGAGAAGCTGTTGTATAGCCAAGGTTACATTTTGTTTCCCCCATTTGATAATAAGGGAGGTGTACGTTCACCACCGTGAACACCCTCAAAGTACTGCCAGGCTTTACGAGTGCCATGTAAACATGCACACTGGCACGGGGATCAATGTGTCAGACTTCCCACTGCCAGTGACATCCCAGCTTTGAAAATACAGCTCCAGGTTCTTTGAATGTTGCCAGCATTGCTCATATTGGAAGAAGTTTGCTGATGGACTTAACTCAGTGAACAACCATAATGATCGAGCATCTGAACTTGTCTGGCTCAYTGGCCATGAGTGGTCCATTTTCCTCTTCTTGGGCATGCATTGGAGTGCCAGTCTTGTGCATCAGAGGCCTCCTTAAGGCTGTGAGGGAAGCAAGCCAGGCAAGATAGTGCACAGTATACCTTTTGGGGTGATGGGGGAGATTGTCATCTTGCTCCAAGATGACCCAAATGCACAATTGTCATTTTCTGGGATCCATTCAGGAGAGCAGGCAAACACCTGGCTCCCCTGAAGATATCTCAAACAGAGGTGGATGACCATGATACAAGCTAGAAAAGCTCTTAACCTGTGGTGATGACTGCAGGTGATGTTTTGAAGGTGGCATGCTTCAGAAACCTTGATGGTCTGCTGTAAGACCAAAATCAAACTTGAAAATCAAAACTGAATCAAACCAAATCAATCAAACTGAACCAAAATCAAAACTGAAGAGGAATGTTTTCAGTGTACAGTGTATTTTACTCAGCTTTGAGGAAAGCCAGTGGAACAACTGCTTGTACTCAGCATACATCTTGTTTATGGTGACAGTTCATTGTGTGGAGAGACACATGAAATGATAAATGTTGAACRTGTGCTTCTCCCTTCCCTCTCATTTCCCCCATCTTAATGCTGAGTTTTTGAGGCCTTTGCCAGTTTAGAATATGTTTAATTTCCTGTTGTTATATAATCACACTCTCTGGAAACAGTGAAATCAACCATTGGCAACCCCTGTGGAAACCTTCCACGCTGGCATCTACCTCTCTGGAAAACTAGGTACAAAGCATAATCTAGATAAATCAGAATCACAGGAGGGTAGAGGTGGAAAGGGACCTCTGGGGATTATTTAGTCCAACTCCCCCTACTCAAAGCAGGATCAACTAGAGCAGGTTGCTCAGGATTGTGCCCAATGAGTTTTGAACATCTCCAAGGATGGAGACTCTGCAACCTCTCTGGGCAACTTGTTTCAGCATTCAATCATCCTTATAGTAAGAGAGTTAATTCTTATGTTTAAATGGAATTTTCTGTATTTAACTTTGTTCTCATTGCCTCTTGTCTGTTTACTGGGCATCATGAGAAGAGTCTGGCTTTGTCTCCTCTGCTCCACCCCATAAATTTATAAGATATCCCCCTGTGTCTTCTCTTGCCCAGGCTTAAAAATTGCAGCTCTCTCAGTCTGTCCTCTTATAAAAGATGATCCAGTCCCCTGGTCATCTTCATGGCACTTTGTTGGACTTGCAAGCAAGACATGGACGTACTGAAGCACTGGAGAGCCCTGCACTGGACACAGCATTCCAGATGTGGCCTCCCTGGGCTAAGGAAAGGGAAGGATCACCTCCCTTGACCTGTTGGCAACACTCTTCCTAATGCAGCCCCAGAGACCATTGGCCACCTTTGTCATGAGAGCACACTGCTGGCTCATGTTCAACTTGTTGTCTACCAGGACCCCCACATCCTTCTCAGCAAGGCTGCTCTCCACCTGGCTGGACCCCAGCCTGCACTGGTGCAAGGGGTTATTCCTGCACAGGTGCAGGACTCTGCACTTCCCTTTAGTGAACTCCATGAGGTTCCTCTCTGCTCGTCTCTCCAGCCTGTCCAAGTCCCTCTGAATGGCAACTCAGCCCTCTGGTGTATCAGCCACTCCTCCCAGTTTGGTATCATCTGCAAACTTGCTGAGGGTGCATTCGGTCCCATCATGCAGGTCATTAGTGAAGGTATTAACAATATTGGAGCCAGAATTGACCCCCTTGGGGATGCCACTAGCACCTGGACTCCAGCTGGGCTTTGTGCTGCTGATCATAACCCCCTGAGCCCGCCAGTTCAGCCAGTCTTCAGGTCACCTCACCGTCAGCTTATCTAGCCCATCCTTCATCAGCTTGCCATGAGGATGTTACGGGAGACAGCGTCAAAAGCCTCCCTGAAGTCAAGGGAGACAACATCCACTGCTCTCCCCGCATCCACCAAGCCACTCCTCTCACCGTAGAAGGCTATCAGATTTGTTCAGGCTTGATTTCCCCTTCCTAAATCCACGCTGACTACTCCTGATCACCTTCTTGTCTTTCATATGTCTGGAAATGATATTCAGGATTAGCTGCTCCATCACCTTCCCAGCGATGAAGGTAAAGCTGGTCAGTCTGCATTTCCCTGCACCCTCCTTCTTGTCCTTCTTGAGGATGGAACTGACATTTGCTTTCTTCCAGTCCTCAGGAACTTCTTCTGATCACTATGCCCTGTCTGTTAATCAAGAGCGGCTTTGCAGTGACATTGGTCCACTTCCTCAACATTTGCAGGTGCATGCTGTCAGGGCCCATGGACTTGTGTATGTCTAGTTTGTTTAAATGTTCCCCAACCTTGCTTAAGTCTTCATTGCCCCAGACTTCTCTCTGTTCTCAGGTTCCTTCAATTCCTCAGGGCCAGTCTTAACAATACAGACTGAAGAAGGCATTCAGCACCTCTAGCTTTTCTATGTCCTTTGTCACCACGGCCCCTGCCCCACTCAGCATTGGGTCCACATTTTCCCTAGCCTTCCTTTTGCAGCTTGTTTTCTTCAGAAGCCTTTCTTGTTGCTATTAATGCTCCTTGCTACCTTCAGCTCCAGGTGGGCTTCAGCCTTTCTAAATCCTTCCTGCACACTTGGACCCTGTCTCCATATTCTTCCTGCATCACTCTTCCCTGCTTCCACCTCTTGGACAAATGTTCATCCATCCTGTCCTCCTGCCACTTTTTCTTATTTCCTGCTTTTTGGGATGGACCTTTCTTGAGCTTGGAGGAGGCAATCCTTGAATATTAACCAGCTCTCTTGGACTCCTCTTCCCTCCAGGGCTGTATTACATGGGATTCTTCCAAGAAGGTCCCTGAAGAGGCATAAGCCTGCTGTTGCATAGTCTAGGGTTGTGATCCCGCTTTTTGCCCTGCTCCTTTCTTGCAGGCTCCTGAACTCCACCRTCTGTGGTTGCTACAGCCAAGGCTGCCTCCAGCTTTCACATCTCCAACTAGTTCTTCCTTGTTTGTAAGTGTGAGGTCCAGCAGAACACCTCTCCTTGTCAGCTCCTTGATCACCTGTGTTAGGAAGTCGCCACCAAGGCACTCCAGAAGCATCCTGGATTGCTTGTGCCCTGCTGTGTTGTCCCTCTAGGAAATATTCGGATGGTTCAAGTCCCGCATGATGACCAGGGCCTGCAAACATGAAGCTTCTTCCAATTGTCTGAAGAAGGCCACATCTATTTCTTCTTCCTGATCAGGCACTCTATAGCAGACACTCAGTAAAATAACACCCATACTGGTCTGCCCAGGGTTGCTGACCCATCAGCTCTCAACTGGCCCTTCACCCACCTGTAGGCAGACCTCCATGCATTCTTGCTGCTCTGTCACATAAAGGACAACTCCCCTCCTCGTCATCCCAGCCTGTCCTTCCTGAAGAGCCTGCATCCATCCATTGCAGCACTCCAGTCATGTGAGCTATCCCACCATGTTTCCCCAATCCCAATGAGATCATAGCCCTGTAACTGCACACAGACTTCTAATTCCTCCTATTCTAATTCCCCATGTTGCATGCATTAATGCTCAGGCACTTCAGAGAGGGACCTCGGCATGCTGCCTTCCTAGAAGGGGCAGGAGAGCTTTCCCCGCAATGTGATCCCATAAGCACTTCCTTATTTACATGCATACGCTTGGGACAATACCACTTCAGCGTCATTATGTGATTAAGAGGCCTTTTCTGTTTACATCACTCCAGACCCTTTGGCTGCCAACCTTGTCCGCCACTTCCTTATTTGATCGTTGGTCATTCTCTCCATCCACCATTATTCCTAGTTTAAAACCCTTTTTACCAAGTTGACCAGCCTCTTGGCAAAGATCCTTTTACTCCATTTTGTCAGGTGGATCCCATCTCTACCAAGCAGTGGTCAGTTCTTGAAGAGGGTCCCATAGTCATAGAAACCAAAATCAGCTGTGCAAACAGTGTTTGACCTACAGGATCCATCCAGTCCTCCACAGGTCCTTCCCCCTCACTGGCAGAACGAAGGAGATGACATCTGGGTCTCCATGCTGCAGAGGACTATTGTGCCCAGGGCCATGTAGTCATGCTTGATACTATCCACGTCTCCCCTGGCAATATTGTTGGTGCCCACATGGAAGAACAGCAAAGGTAATAGTCCAAGGGCTGGACAAGCATCGACAACCTCTCCGCAACATCCCAGATTCTTCCCCTTATTGGAGAGTGAGTCCCTCCAAGCAGATCTCACTGGCAYGCAGCAGATACAGCCGTGAAATTTCTATTGCATGTTTCTCTCTCATATTTCAGTGTTATCTAAAGAGCAGTGATGTCTCTCTTTCTTCATGCCCTATACTCTTCCTGACACAAACGTACCTATCTAGTCTGGAGATTTATCTCAAATCCCTGAATATTCTAATGGCATAAAATAGGACATGTTTAGTAGCAAGGAAATTCTAAATAGCAAGTACTGCACCAGGAGTTAGGGCATGGCATGTTATCCATCCCAGCTATTTGCTCGGAGGAATTCAGCTCCATGGAGTCACAATCTAGTTCATTGTCTGCTCTTGGAGCAAGGAGGAATTCTGGCAAACCACTATGGAGACAGAAGGTTTTAACATCCAATGGCCAAAAATGTTCAATCTTCTCTTATTCTGCACATATTATAATTTTCTATTCCTGTTTTCTTATTAAATATAAAGCACTCTGTGTGATTGCTTATGTATTAATGCACACTATAAAATATGCCTGAGTTACGGGCTGTGGGAGAAATCTTGTAACAACATTGCACAAGTGATAATTTTTTTTCCTCAGTGTTTAAAAATAGTGAATCTGAATTCTTTATGTCAAGGGATATTTAAGTTGGCTCCCTGGAAGGATGTATTTATTTTTATTAGTATCTCAGAACATTTTGGACTGGAGGGACCCTGTGGTCAACATTTTGGTGTTACCCAACAGTATTTTTATTTCTGCTCTGTCTTGCTGTCAGGCTGCTCTGCAGCCACTCTGTGGCTAGATGTTTTCAGAGTTTTTGTAATAGGTGCTTATTGATTGAGGTTCATTTAAAAAATCACTTGGTAGTTCTGTCACTGCTCTCTCTTATCTGTGAAGTCAGACTATCACCAGGCAGCCATCAACTCACTGCTGAGGAGGTTTGACTCAGACTGCCCCGCACCACGTTATTAGATGAAAGCACAACCGGAGCATAGCTACTCTGCAGCTTCTTTTCGTCCTCTTTGCTGTGTTTGTGTTGCTTGGTTTGGCAGAGGTTAAAAAATTACTTCCATGCATATAGGTTAGGTTTTTAGATGAAAACGTGGGAGGGGGTGGTACAGGTCCTGTTGCTTTCCTTCAAACATATCTCTCTACTCCATGTACATGTTACAAGTTTGCAATGACTCAGCTAGCAAGTGCAAATCTGAGAGCAAAATTCCCTGGACCAGAAACACTTTAAATCTGTATGTCCAACGTATGGTCATCACCCAACCCCAGCTYGGAAGTTCTGCTGAACATCCGAGTAGCATACTGACACCTACCCCTGCACAATAAGGATATCAAGGGTAACCCTCAATGTCAAGATAGATATACCCAAATTAACTTTTAACAGTTAACTTAGGAATCTGAAAATTTTTAGTCTCTCAAGTTTAAGGAGAGTTTCCAGGACCTCAGAGGAAAATGCAAAGAGTCAGGAACCAGGTATAACCCGGTTCAGGCTAGGGTTAGAATTATCCCTGCCTAGCCTCACAGTCTGGGACATACAAATATATAACTACACATCACAGAATACCTCAGCAGCGAGGTACAGAGACACAGGAGACCTAAGTTCAACTTCCATTCCATTTACTGTATTGTGCCTAGTTCAAGACATCCTAAAAAAGTGCTGCACAACAGCTCTCTGAATAACAGTTCTTCATTCAGAATTTACATTTCAAAATGGAGAAAATATAGCTTTAATTTTCCTGTGACTCAGTTCCTCATCTGTAAGCTGGAAGTCCCTATGGTGACCAGTCCTTCACAGTAGTTCAAGGCTTATGCATTGAAAGTAACGTATACTCCTAAGTAGTTAATGTAAGTATTATATACACTTACTAACACACAAATGTACATGCACGCATACAGAAAGAGAGAGTTGCTGATAGGAGGAAGGGAAAGGTTTCACTTTAAACCCACCTTTTTGTTTCTATCAGAAATAAGTTGTGTATACTCTGTTCCACAGCAATAATGAAACATCTTTTCAGCATGCCCAACAGGGCATATACTTTTGGACATGAAGTCACAAAGCACTGTGCCAGCAGCAAGACACTCCACTGAAGCAATCAGAATGTAAAAGCATTGGTGGTGACCCTGGAAAGAAGAGCGCTTTCCACTGTAAACAAACCAACAAAAATATTCTGCCCAACAACGTATACAATAAGAAAAATTGTACCAAGAAGAATGATGTTTAAACTACTCAGAGTTGCATTCTGTGGACTAGCAACAAAGGCATTAATCAAAGCATACCTGTATAAATGCAAACACAACTTGATGTTAACAATGGGTACCATGCACATACAAAGAAAAGGTTGTCATAAACACAATAGATAGGGTTGTTATGCATTACATTGTTGTTTAAGTGTTGGGTTTTTTTTATTGCATCGTTGCAAGTACTTTATGTGAAACTCTTTCTACAAAGAATTAACTGTTCCTACATATCTGAAAATATCTACAGGTCTGGGAGTCTGGAGCTGGGTCCTGAAAAGCAGTCAAAACTTCTTCCTTTTCAGAAGTATTTCTGCAATCTGGTATCCAATGCTTATTCATCACTAGTGGCTGAAGCTAGATGAACAACTGTAAGGTCCTCTGCCAAGCAAGATAGTTAAGTCCTTCCTGAAGAGACATCTACCAGCTGCTTTGAAAGTCACAGGAAAACAATCATCACTTAAAAAGTGTTTCCATAATTCAACCTCCTCCAGTTGTTTTGCTGCTGCTGTCATAAACCCAAGTTCAGAGTCTCTCCTGAATTCCAGACACACAGAACAAGATGTTTTTTATCTTCTACCAGAGGGCTTTCAGATGACTGAAAAAGGCAAGCCCCAGGACTCCTACCTGGTTACTGGAAGAGCACAGGATGCCAGAGGCTCTACTACCACTCACATGTATGCCTCAAAGGCAGTGAGTTCTTCTCCCTAAATATCCTATTGACTTCATGAGGTGAACACACATGAACGAAGAGTATGTGGCACCACCTGGTCACCAGCAAGACAAAGTGACATAGGCAAGAAGGAGGAAAATGTGTTTGAAAACCTGGATACACCCACACAAACGTCAGTGACATGTGGGGGAGCATGTTCGGCATTTCACTGATGAAAGGGTATTACAGCTGCTGTTTTAAGAAGCCTGACAGAGGTCAGGGCTGAGCATGGTCTGGGCAGAAAAGCAAAGGAAGCTCTGGCAGGAAATATTTTGTAAGTGTTCCCTCTCCTTTTTCCATCACTTATTGCCAAAGTCATCAATTTTTACAACGGTGTTTGGCTTATACTAAGGATTCAATATCTGCAAGCTCTTAAATACAAGTTGTGCCCACAGCACCAGTGCTTGAGACTAGCTGACCTTTTGAGTGTGAAGCTTTATTGTGCATTCAGATACTACTTTGAGTGCCCACTACTAATGCATGGCCTTTGAAATTAAGCCACTTTCTACATTCCTTGCAGTTAATTAAAATTCTAATAATAAGGAGACAAATAGTTTAACAATAATTTGGGGGCTAACAAGTCCATATGCCTTTCAGTTGAGAAAATGGAGGAATCTCTTCCATTCTGGCTTTGTCTAGGACAGCCTTTTCAGAGACCATACAAGGAATTTTAGTGGCTTCTAATAAGCGCTGACAGTCAAAGTCTGGCATCAATAACAGGAAATAGCAGGAAACAGAAGCACCAAGTCAGCAGTACCAGCTAACCACATTTTGATAGTACATGCAGGAATAGAGGCCTCATCCTTAATTAGATCACAGAGAGCAAAAACTTTGCCTTCACCTGATTTTTTGTGTTTAACATTATGAGCATCACACTTGGATTCATTTAGACACACTGATTCATTAGGCGGCCCATGACCTTAAAAAAATTAGATTACCAGGAAGGGGTAGTTTTATACCAGTTTCTTAGTCATAGAAATGACTCATGATATCCACCCACACTAACCTTTGTTCAGGCTCTCCAAGTATGCCAGAACTTGTCAGCCTTTCACAAATGGAGTCCTTTGATTCCCTCAATGAGAGAAGGACATCAAGGAAGTCTGGTTGCAAGAACAAGCTCCCTATGCAAGAGACAAAACAATAACAGCGACCTTGAGGAGCTGAGGACTTGTTTTCTCCAATTGCATGCTGTACTGCTGGAGGGAAGTGTCTCACATGACCTGAAGTGAGGTAAGAGTGCAGGAGGGGGGAGCAGTGCTTGTTCTCTTCACACAGGCTGTCAGACTGCTTCTTTGGGAAAATACTCTTAGAGGAGTTTCCACACACAGCAAGCAGCAGAGAGAATATAGGGATTTTGTTCTAGTTCTGAACATTTGGCCACATTCAAAGGGGAACAAAAGTACTAAAGCAAATTTAAAAAGAACAAGAACAAGATGAATCCTAAACGTAACCCCCCACATATTTGCTTTCCTGCCTGCCCTAGGAACTCCTACCATGGATTTAAAGCCATGGAAAGAGATATTTCAGATTTCCTTGGTAAMTATTTCTGGGAATGAATACTTAAGAGAGACATAAAAAGCTATTTTAGTAGTGCATCACTTTGGACAGAATGACAAAAACACTCAGACCAACCATAACTTGAAGCTGAGAGACCCTTGAAAACTGCTGCTTGACGGTCTTTCCAAATGACCAGTAAAGTCCTTGAAGGACATTCCAAACTCCACCATAGACCACAGGATACACTAGAGCCCTAAATTATTGCTACTTTGGAGAAAGAGACCATCACAAGTAAGAAAAGTTCTATTCAAGATAGTTAGTTTGGTAAAGGATCTCTTTCCTTCTTCCTCTCTTTTTATATTTGTGTAGGAACATTGCTCCAAATAATTGGCAATAACCACTGTTTGCATTCCTGAATGCAGCCTTGACAAAGACTTTGCCTGTCTCTCAGCATATTACTCAGTGTCATGATTTATCATATATATCCCAAACCACCAAGCAGCCAAGCCATCATCATAAGTTTAATTTTCAGGTGGGTCACAGGAGATTACTGGATTGACCAGCAAGTGCCTGGATAACTTTGCAAAATGCACATAGCACAACACAATAAAAGAATGAGGGATAGGAGAACCTGATGTCATTCTAGGGCAAGCTGCTCCCAGTCCTTAAATGATGTTCATCAGTTTCCAGTAATTTGAGCAATTGCTTTACCACCTGTCAACTAAATAACCTTTTCAAATCTTTTTGTGAAATGTATTTATTTCATGCAAATTTGAGTCTTAGAGAAAGACCTCAGGCTCTACTTTAGAATATTTGACTATGGAGTTGGCAGCTGTTGCAGCTGTACCTTTAAACCCTCTCCCCACCAATTCTCAAAATATCGGAGAAGTTAGAATCTGAGCAGGCCTGTTGAAAAATATTCACTGGGAAAATCTGCATATGAAAATATGCAAATATATTAATATTTTAATGTACTGATTTTTTTCAATTAAATGATTCATGCTAAAAAGTATTTCTCATCAATTGGAAACAATATTCATTTCCTTTCAAATCAGAAGAAATTAAAACAAATATCATTCAGTTTTCCTGTTTATCTCCTCTGCCAAGGAGGGGGAATAGAGAACAGAGGAAAGGAAAAAAAACCAAAAATTAACCATTTTCTTTTCAGTTCTATTTTGTTTTGAATCAAGAAGTATTTTTTACTTCAAATCRTTTCATTAAATGTATCAGAAAATTACACAAACTATTCTCAGTAAAATGAAAGGCTGCCAGTTTGATCAAAAATTTTGACAGGCAAGACTTTCTGTTACTTGTGTGTCTTCTTATCTTAATTTTGGAGCTTTAACATATCTCARATTAAGATCTTTGCTAGAAGATGGTCCAGTTATTCACTTGCATCTGAATCATCATATCACAAACTTCAAACTCTCTCATGGCCTCAAGATGAAAAGCTTTTTCATTTCCAAAATAGGGTCCTTTTGTCCTAGTTGTCATGTAGTTCATGCTACTCTTGTAGATTTTAAAGATCACTTTCCTCAAGACAAAATTACATGCTCAGGACTGCAACTCTTATTCTGCCACAGCAGACATTTCATCTCTTAGAAATGATAGTCTATTTCATTCCCCTGAATATCACACTTTTTGATGTGCATAGTGGAGGCACAAGGCAGAATAACCCAGAATTCAAGGAAGCATCTCCTGAGAGGTGGAGCAGGGATCAGAATGAGCTCTTCAGGAATATTACAGTGTCTCTGCAACCTTGGTTAGAACTGCAGACTTTGTTAACTTACAAAATCTGATCCACCTTTCCATCCATAAACTGCTGTCAACTCAACAAATTTATTGTCAGTCRGGCCATATATAGAGCTCTCCTTAAAGCTCTGACTTCTGACATAGTATGAACACCCGCGAATCTCAGGTTTCACTTAAAAAKAAATAGAGAGAGAAAGAGAGAGAGAAGGAGAGAAAGAGAGGAAAAGAGAGAGGAAGAAAGAGACAGAATGTGAGAAAGCAAGAAAGCAGGAAAGTGAAAGAGAGAAAGAGGAAGAAAGACAGAAAGACAGAAAGCAAGAAAAAGACAGAAAGGAAGGAAGGTTCAAGAATAAAGAAAGAGAGAGAAAGACAAAGAAAGTCCAGAAGAACAAAAGAATGAAAGAAAGAAAGAAAGAACAAAGGACTGAAAGAAAAAAACAGAGGAATGAAGGAAAGAAAGAAAAAGAAAAAGGAAGGAAGGAAGGAAAGAAGGAAGTGAAGGGAAGGAAAGGGAAGGGAAGGGAAGGGCACTAAGCATCAAACTAACATTCCCGCTACGTGCAAGTCCCAAGGCAGCTTGTGCTTAGGCCTTCTGAGTCACTTTGCAGAAACATTTAGCTTTTGCTATTGCCCTGAGGTAGGCCATAAAAGGGAATTCAGGACACCTGGAGATGGGCCTATATTTCAGGCCTACATGCTACACTGTTGCAGAGAAAACCTCCTAATTTATTTCCCCACATGCATGCACACACACATGCAGGCACAGAAAACCAGGTCAAGTGATTTTTAAGCCAGTCATGGGATGAGGGGTTTTTGGTCTATTCTTTTTTTTTCCCCCTTTTTTTCTGTTTGGAGAGAAGAGAGAACTTGGAGATAGGATTTTTGAAGAATTGGAGCTAGCAAAATTTTTCATTCTTTCTGATAAGCTTGAAAACTAACTTGTCTAAAGCCTACTTGATCATTGCCTTGACAGTTGACTTACAACACCACCCAGCTACTAGATCCTTAAGATGGTCTTTCAAGAACAAGGACATTGTGTGTGAAAGGGAAGAGATGCTGTGTTTGATGGCCTCTTAGGGATCTAAACTGCATAAACATGGGCTTGACATTAACAGCAAAAAATATTTAAAGCAGAACTTCTTCTACAGATTATAAACTTCATGTTTAAAAGTAGGGAGCAGTAAATAGCAGTATGAACTGGAGATGAGAGATAAGATACAGCAAGATCTCATGAAATAATTAAGTAAGAGACAAGGAACAAAGAGACAAAAACAAACTAGTCAGAGACAGACCCATAGTAATTACCAAATCAAGCATGTGGCCTTTAGAATGAGTGGAATCATTCATGTGTTACACAAGATTAAATGAATCTAAGASTGCTATAAAACCATGCACTGCAAGTGAAAGAATTCAGAGCAAGACAAAATTCAAACTCACAAACAGATGCTCGGTGAAATTTATTGTGAGTTCAGAGAGCAGCTCTGCTAAATCATGAAATAAAGACTTGGAATTCTTCAGTGCACAATTTAAAGCAATGCAGAAGGAAGAGATGCAATAAACTAGAATAAAGTGGAAGAGAATACATGAAACTCTGCTTCATTCTGGGGCTAGAGAGAGGTACCAGTTTGAAATGTCTCAAAGTCGCCAGGCGTTTGCATGTATTTACAGAATAATAGAAAAGCCAAAGAACAAAGAGCAAGGGTAGGAGTGGGAAGGAACTTTGTGCCATAGAAGGGGGAAGGAGGCAGGATGAAGAAAGGAGAAGAGTATGAGAAGGGAACAATGCAGGAAACAAGAAAGAAACTGATATTTGGAAGAAACGGGCAGCTATTATGATAGCAAGCACCAGTGACAAATCCTCCATTGTCTTGTTTGTACATCACCTTGCCTAGATCTATTCATGCTCCCTGCAGATCTCTATCTCTCCCTCAAGACAAGCGACTACYGTGAGCAGTAATGTATCACTTCAGCCCCTAGACTTAATAAACAACTCTCTCGACAAACCCTTTAACTCTTGGGTTAAACAGTGTCTCAAACTATTTGCAGATGCTTGCCATGTCAGAAGGCCTGCTCTGATACTGTGCATTTGTGTGTGCATAGGGATGCATGCACCAGGCTGTCACACTGCAGCTTCCCAGCTCCTTGTGTTCTGCAAGATTTCCTGCAAAACCTGCCTATCTCCCAGGGTGCTGTGCAAACCTCAAGTAATTCTTCATCAGTTTAAGTTTCAGAAAAGAAGTATACTTCACCAGGGAGAGCACAACTAACAGAAATGTACTTCACAGCACAGCCCTGTGCATAAATTGGATGCAACCCACTCTTCCCAATAAAATGGAGTGATTCAAGTTCTGATGATAGAGGAGTAATAGCGTATTAGTGAGTTGTGGTTCTTCTTCCACTGTCTAATCAAGGTCATAAAGACAACTCCTTCAGTTTATTAATACTCCTTGCAGTGTAGCACATTTGATCCAGCCAGTGATTCCTGGATAAAGTTATGCAGTATTCAGGAGTCCTCTGTGCCTTGTGCATTAAAGTAGCAGCATTTCATACAAGGCTGGCATACACAGTTGCAGGAGGAACACTGATCTAAACCGCTTGTGTTCACCCTAAGCATACCTTATTCCACGTACCTTCAGTTGTCTGCTCTTGCCAGTGGTCAACAAAAGAGGAAAAATGCAAACATGGCCATTTTTTAGATCTCAGTTTTGCATTCACCAATATTTGCATAAAAATAGTATTTTATGCTACAATGAATAAAAAAAATATTTAGTACATGGACATTTTAAGTGAAAAGTCAAATTTTACAGGGCAGAATGTGAGCTAAAACAAATTCTTTTTAACATGAGAAATTCAATGACTCCTCATATGTCCTTGTTGATGCCTACCTTATTTCCTTGTTGAGCTATATACAGATTGTTCTGTTTACATCTACTCACTGAAACCTAATTACTGAAAGTCTACCTGTCTTGCAAATTTAATTATAAAATATTTGTGAGATTAAAAACTTTGATTTATCTAAGCCTGAAAAAAATGATGAAAAGATATTAATTTAGTTGTACACCAGCATCACACTACTTATATGTCATAAAACACTATTATTTTGATCACAATGTTTAGTTTTTAGATCTATATTCTTCTACATACTTACGAACAAAAAGATGAAAGTATAGCATAGAGAAATTAAAGGATCTTCATTTTGGCAGTCCTTTATTATGCCTAAGCAATCCAAAGTACTCCCTGCAAACTTCTAATTTTGAAGTTAATTCATCCTACAGAGCTAATAACTAGTTAAACGGTTAACTGTCTATACAAATAGAGCATGGCTTAAATTCAGACTCTTACAAAGGGAAGGTAGAGATGTTCTTAGTGTCAATAGGCCATGACTTTCACAAAGCCAGTGCACAGTAGCTAAGAGAATGACCACCCACAGTGACACATTTTTACACCGAAGATGCAAGGAGACCTATACCAGTGACCTTTGCTGGAGACCAGGAGAATAAGTCTCAGTAATTCAGGATTTAGCCATTCAGAGAAGTTTCTTGGTCCTAGTTAATGAAAGGCCCCACTAATCCAAAAGCTACAAATCTAACAAGATTCCTGATCCAACAGCTACGATGGTTCAGGGAGGAGTTGGGATTTTGCTTCATTTGATGAGGAATTTATGCGTTTTCAGCACTGTTTGCAAAAGCCCTTGAATACAGACTCTATTGCTTCAGTCTTCAGCATTGCACACCCTGCAGAACAGCATGTTCTGGGAATGCACAGGAGTCATAGCGTCTTCTAGCAGTTCAACCTTATTAAGAACAACTGCCAAGAGAGAACAATATTGTAAAAACTTTCACCTGGCCAACATATTCATTCTCTTTTTGTGACTGAAACATATACGTATGCTATAGCCTACTGGCAACAGCGAACACATTTTCATACACATCCCTTCTGCAGGAAGAATTATTGCCAAAAATATAACACGTTATGCAAACAACTTAGTCACCCAAAGAGCTTTATAAATGCGTAATAAGAAGATAACACTGAGCAATAAAATATACTTTACAGAAGTAACAAGGAAACATATGGCCTCACATTCTGCCTTCAGTACAGTAATAGAACCAGCCTAGTGAACCAGGTCAGCCAACCCTACACATTTTTGCATAAGAATTTCACACAAGTATACTATCGAAACCATTTCCTAAGGACATCTTCTATTACTGAAGTCACGCAGCCAGAAAGCATAATAATGCACAGAGTTTCTTTTGGAAGTGGGGGGAGTAGAGTTTAAAGCAGAGAAGGTTTTCTAATCTTTTGTGGAAACAAGAGAACACTCAGTGAGTATGTAGCTTGGAGAAATATTAAGATTGCAATTCTGGGCTTTTGGAGGAGCCTTCAAGACAAGCACTTCATAGCCTGCTAAAGAACTGCACTGTTTGCCAAAAGGTTCAGGGTGTGTGTGTGTGTGTGCACATGTGTGTACATATATATATGTGTGTATACATATATATGTGTGTGTGTGTATTTATGTATATATACACACATAAACACACATATATGTATGTATAACCATATGTATATGCATATAAAAATAAAATAAAATCCTACTCTTTCTATGAAGTCTTAGCCTGTCTAGACTGTGGAACAGGTCTACAATCCCTCAAGGCTTAATTTGAGATAGTATCCACAGTTATAAAGCAAAGAGGAAGCCGAAGTACCAGGATTATTTGAGCAATCAGGTATGACACAGTCATGGTTATTTAGAAGTAATCACACTCCTAGCAATTTACAGATATTACCACCTCCTCTTTCCAGTGGCATAGCCATAATAGTAAGATATATATGCTGAGAGAGAGAAGGAGAGTGAGTGAGCAGCCACGTGTCTTTTTCTGCATCTCTCGCCTGCTCACCCTGAATTGAAAAGAGAATGAGAGAGTGGGTGCTGACCTGCAATTTCAGAGCAACAATATTCCTTTACACCTTTACACCATCTGCATTCTTCAACGGCCCATTAAAATGTCTCTCATTTTAAGCAATTTAATGAAATAACAATAGAAAAACTAACAGATAAATGGGGAAAAAAATCAGCTTCAGCTGAAGAAAATAAGAACAAAACCAAAAGTAAAAAAAACTCAGAGGACATAGTTACGGCTAAATAGGACAAAATGAAAACCAGTGATGTCAAATTAAACTCTCAGACTTTATATGAATYACTTATAAAATCAGAAAGGAACCAAGAGAAGACTTGGTGGCCTTCTAGACAATGCCACCAATGAATATGTGAGAAAGTGAATGAGTGCATGTGTGTGTCTGTGTCTGTGTTTTATSTGTTTGAGCACACATATGAAAAACTAGAGTGACAGCTAAAAATGCCACAGGCAATCCAAGAAGACGAAAAGAGAGAATAAGGAGAATGGAAAAGAAATAATATAAAACTCAATTAGTAATGATGCTTGGAGAAATGGAAACAACTGGAAAGATTTCAGCTGGGTGAAACAGAAGAGGAAATAGGGGGAGAACAGAAAGAACAGAAGCTGGGAAAGAGAAAATGAGTGTTATTCAGAAGAACAGTAACAGCCATCTTGATTTTATATTCTTCAAATGGCCACCACCCTTTTAGAAACAAACCCATCTATAATAAGTCCTGCTGATAAAATACTTATTTCCCTCTTCCAGATCCTTCAGAGTGTTGCCCACAATCTCACAAGGATACATGCAAAGGAAGCTTCCTGGAATAATTTTTCCTGTTCAAGTGAACACCTTATAACCAGAAACAGACTGTAGACAGGAAAAAACTCTAATTTGGAAGGAGAGCATCATCTTACTTAATCATCATATGAGTAGATCTAAATTCAAATTCCATCTGACCTGAATCATGAATGCAAATTGCAAAGGCAACCATTTATGCCTGGATGATGGAAAGGACAAAGCCCAGACTGACTTTCTTCTTCCCACATTAAGAAAGCACTCTCAAGCCTTCCTCTATTTAAGCTTCTTTGGATATTCTCTTCCCAACCAAAACAAAAAACCCAGCAGCTGAAAACTAATCATGTAAAATAGTCAAAAAAATAAATAGAAAGAAAATACGAAACAAAGCCCTGCTCTGAGCAGAGAAACTGCCTGGAAAAAAAACAAAAACAAAAATAAAGTTTATTCCAGGTAAATCTCTGGGGCTGGGAGGGAGACAATCATTCAATATCCTGAATTTAAACATACTATTTATGTATGTTTGCTCTATAAACATCTTTGGAGAGTGAATACTTTGATAGATTTCAAGCCAAAAAGCTGAAGGAACTTTGAAAATGTAGACAACAATGACTCTCACCCTGTAACTGAATTCTTCACCTTTAATCAAGTCTTGCATTAAAATTCAGCCATAGGCAGCAAGATGGCTGAGGTTCAGCAGCAGTATAGCCAAGTTCGCATCTCACAGTGCCCAGACTGCTAAGCAAAATGAATTTTCTCCTAAGCTATTTTTAAAAGGTTCCAAAGGCAGTGAATTTTGGGAAGAGCTTTGTATACCTCAACTGAGCTATACTAACCAGGGCTAACTGGTTGGAGACCAGCTTTTGAGTGTGCACAGGTACTAAGACAAGTGTTGGACAGCCACATGTTCATTCAGTCTTACTGAGGTCTGACTTCAATCGTTGTTTCACATGAAAACATACATTTCATTATCTTGGTTTACTGTCTTCTGTCCCAAGTGAAAGAGGTACTTTCATCTCACTCATTGGCTCCTTGTTCATAAGTGGGTAGATGTTTCTTCTCCTGGGGAAACTGGTGATGTTTTTTGGACCTGCAGAAATACAGTAAAGCTGAATTCTCTCCAGTCTATGTAACTCTATATGGCAGGTAGACATGTCTTAATATTACGAGCAAGTGTTCTTGCCGTATTTGGCAGATTAGGAGATACTATACTGACCCTGCAAAGCATAGTATCGTATTTTATTATGACAGTGTTTTGCCTACAATTCCAGTGTAGGTGGTAACTAAATACAAATTAGATGAATATAGAGAAGACCAATGTGCTTATATCTTATCTCAGACAGCAACAAGTAACCTTGACATTTAACTGTTTTTATCATGATCAACTCTCTAGTACATCATATTTTCAAATAGACCATAGTAAGAGAAATAGAAATATAAAGATCACATATTTATGTTTATTTTTTGCTTAACTGATAGTTCATTGCTCAAATGAATTTCTCATACTCAAAACTGCCATGCTTACTTGTAAAACCACCAGAAGTAAATTGTCATTCACCAATAGTATTGAAAAATGTGTATCCTAATAAAATTCAAAAATAGACTTTTACCAACTTCTGGTTTAAAAAATGTGAAGTTCTGTCATTTATGATACCGTTGAAAGTGGGTAATGACACCAGAAATTTCAGCTTAGTTGGAATGTGGAAGTTAATTGGGATAATCTCTTGATAAAAGGGCCCATGTGGTAGATACAGTTACTGGAGAAAGCTCATACCAACATTGACTGGTTTACAGCAAACTTTCTGAATAGTTTGGCTTGGATAGGTCCTTCAGAAAAGGCCAGTTCTTCTAGCAAGCTGAGATCCCACTGAGCAATGATGGGATCTGAGCAGAGATCCACATGAAGAGCGTAATGGATGTCTCTCCAGTTTCTCTGAAGAAGAGCTGTTGAAAGTTGAAATGCTAGTTACTTTAGATACACATCTGCATAAGAGTTAAGCTTTTCCCCAATTACATGCTAACATAAATGAAAGCCTAAAATCTGCATAGGAAAATATGAAGTTGTTATCAATGTGAAAAGGGACTTGTGGACAGTAAGTTGCTGTTTTACCATTCTTACTCTCTTTCTTTTTTGGGCATCTCCTCCTTTTTCTCATCTCAACCACTCAAAGCAGACAAGCAATAATATTTGGGAACCTGACTGAGTACTTGAAAGGGTTAAARGAGGTTTTGGGAACAGCAGTGTGATGCATGACCACATCTGTTTAGAGCAGTGGGAGCCTATCCCAAACCATCAGTGCATTTCTGTGCATTGCAACTACTACTTCTGTTCTGCAGGAAAAAGAGCTCTGGTCCAGTGGAAGAAAATTTAGAAGGAGGGGAGGSAAAAAGGCATAAGTAAATCAGGATGAGTGCTCTACCTGATAAGAGTGGTTAGGAGGAAGAATGACAGTGAAAGGAGGTAATATATGCGTCTTCCACAGCACTCCACTGCTTGTTATGGAAACCTTGTTAGCAGATGAAAGTGACAGGTGAGGTTCAACGCTATAAAAAAATAGCACACACATGGCATGATGACTGCAAGGCAGGGGGAATGGAACAATCTTTGGACAGGTTTGGAATCCGCAAATAAAACAGGCACTGTTTTGTTTCTAAAATCCAAAGACAAGCAGAAGCATAGAAACTGCCAGACAAGGAGGAAGGAAAAACAGAGAGAAAAAAATATCCATTTAAGCCCACATCCTGAAACATCGATGGATACTCCAAATATTTTCACATATATATATGTGTGTGTGTGTGTGTGTGTGTGTGTGTGTGTGTAAATATATACATATATACACTTACACATAGTATATCACCACATCACTGCCCACTGTTTGTTTCACTTACATTCATCATCTAAAGCCTTTCCCATGGATAAAATGTCTTCCTTATGACCCCATGGCTAGCCATCTAATTTCTAATGCTGTGATTTTATCCTCGACAGCACAGTGGAAATGGCCACAATAGACACCTGTTCCAGGATCTGAAGTGAGGGAGGGGAATCAGCTTTGTCTCACCTTTGTGGCACTCTCATTGTTAGACCAGTTGCAAATTATTTCAGCTCCCAAGCTAATTTAGAGAAGACCCAGCAAGCCTTGCCATCAGAAAAAGGACCACTTTTTGCTCTGTAAATATCTGCTGTTACTCTCGTAACAGAGGTCCTAGATTCATGCGTCTAAAAAGTTCCCCTACACAGACATAATCTTCACAAGTCAATGTCACCTGTTTATATTCATATATGCCTTTTTGTCTGAGACACAGTAAGAAGAAAGCAGAGTGTGCCAGACCAAGAATTAGTTCTTTACCTTTATTCTTCTCAATTCTTAATCCTTTTTCAAACCTGAAAATTAATTTGCATAATTGCCTGCTCCAATGAACTTCAAAGATTAATTATACCTCTGAAAGGGACAGGAGCAGTTCTGACATAAATGGGTGAGGAAAGACAGTGGGAGAGCCTGCAAATTTCTGGCGTCCTCCTGTGACATAGGAGTACAGGCAGTACCCAGTGTGATACACTGGGATGGCCTAAATCCACTTTATTTCCTGTCCTCTCACCCTGACCACCARCCTCTGCAAATCTTCACATTTAAGGTTATTTGTGTTTCAGTCATTCATTTTCTATTTGTTGCTTCTCGAGTTCCTCTGGAACTTCTTGTTTACATACTGAGAGAGAAATGATGTATTCAGAAACTTGATTTATCTTGCATTCCCCTCATTAACTGCCAGTGAAATGTTGCCACTAATCTGGATGTAGAAAAATAACAGTGTTTATCTCAGATGCTCCTTTGTGAAAATTGTGTAGGAAATGCAGGCTTATCCATGGTGGCCTCTCTTGACCAGATCCTGTTAGAGTTAATTAGTAACACCTCCCAGAAGCAGAGCTGCACAAACACGCCAGCACCGAGGCCACTCCATACCTTAAGCCCACATACTTTTCTCCTTTCCAAATCCTTCAAGCTTACCTCGTGAGGAAACGCACCACCCTCACATTCTCCCATAGCCTATCTGTTCCTCAGGCTTTTCACCGAGCGTCTATGTTCTTCTCTGCACTCTGGAATTTCTTCTGCCTCTTTGAGAAAAGCATCAAAAAAAAAAAAAAAAGCATGCCACCAGACAACAGCCAGCTATGACTTTGGCAGCTGCACAACAGGTGAAACTCTGTTGACATCTGTCAGCTGAGGCCCTGGCCTCACATTCAAGGCGAACGGACCTCATCTGGACCAATTTAGGTAGCCCACAGGAGGTATTATTACAGGTCTAATAATTGACTCAAAATGACCCATTAATCAATGAAAGCAAAATTACATGAATTTTAGTTGATTATGTGAGATACAGATAATTAAGATTCAATTTGCTTTGCTTCTCATGGTAATCATAAGAATGAACGTAGTATCACTACATTCTAATAGTGTGGACATAGTATTACCAATATTATGGGTTTCTGCTGAGAAGAAAGTTGAAGCAGGTGACCTCTAATCAACAGGGAGGCCAGTCTTACTCCAACATTGAAGAAAACTTGAAATGTTCCCTAATTATATTATTTCAACTCTGGATTACTTCTCAAATTCTGTAAAGCAAAGTAATGGGGATTTTTTCTTTTATTTTCCCCTTCCCTTTCCCCTTCCTCCGCTTCCCTTCTCTTCCCTTCCTTCTACCCATCTCTTTAAAGTTTCTGATCAAAAATGACCTACATTGTTATTTCTCTCCGTAAAATGTCTGCATTAACAACTAAATATTTACCCTGAGACATGTGTATTTTGCCTAAGCATTCTGATCTGCCCTGGGGTTGCTGTGCTTCAGCAGGTTACTCTCCATCTGCTGAGTTGTGGTAACCATCTCTAAGCTTGCTCTTAGTCCGCAGCAAGGGAAAGCTGGCTTAGTACCATCCACAGTGCAAGAGGAATAAGTATACACCGTAGTCAGGAGAATATTTTGGCTGTGACAAATCCTGCCAAACTACTTGCCATCCTGCCACAGAAATTCCTGTTTTATTGGTTCTGACTCGCCTCTGACCATCTGACTGGTTGCCAAACTGAGTGCTATGAAAACTGCCAAGTGATCAGCCTGCAACTGAGTTGAGCTGCACTTACTCAGTGGGGAACAAGAACACTAAAATGTATGATCATCCTTGAGGTATCCAAAATTCATGAGTAAGCCCGTCCAAAGTCCTGAATAATTTTAAGACATTTTTTCATTCTTTTCATGTGCTTTCTGGTGTGAAGACCTAAACAGGTCAAATTTTTTATTTCTTCTTTACAGTCTCTAGAACCAGAAACTATATATATATATWTTTTTTAAGGGATAGGAGAGGCAGCCCTGGCTCCAACAGCAGAATCTTCAAGAGAAATATCAAAAAATCATAAGAATCAGCAACACTGTATCTTGCTTCTCCTACAAAATAATCTGTCACTGAAATATAGTTGGAAGACATCTCCTTACCAGCAGACTTAGCAGAGAACCTTCCAAAAGAACTGAGGACTTCCTCTCTTTTTTTAAAGAGTTTTGACTCTGTAAAGGACCCCAGTGTGCTTTCATGTCAAACTGTTGCACAGTTGCAGAAGGACCTGTATGCCTCATTTGAATTTTCTTTTTTTCCTCCTGAATATATAGGTTCTTCCAGAAATGTTATTCTGTTACAGGATGATCACCTGGCATGAGCATTAACTTGTTCTTTTATTAAAAGACCATGCAATTAGAGTATCTGTCATATGCTGCATATAGGACCAAGCTCCRCACCCCTGTGAAGAAGGATGTGTGTAATCAGTGTAGGTGATGGGGAGCGGAAAGAGAGGAAGAGTCTGCTTCTCTTAACAGTAATAGGAAATCTGTGGGCTTGAATAGTGGCAGCCTGGTGTTTCCCAGTTGGATCCTGCTGAGAGGAGGAACATTCACCAGAACTTACCAGTTGGCACTTTAAAAAGTTAATTTAGTGATGAGAAGTAGAGAGAAGTGCCAAGTGGAATGTACAGCACAATAAGCTCTCAGTGGGTAAAATGCACTTCTGCAGTGAATGCCAGCAAAAGCCATGATCTATCCTGAGGGCTTGCAAAGCATTTTGGTGGTATCTGTTCTTCATATTGACCTTCTGACTTTCCCAGATTACAGCTGTAATGCTCTCCTTCCAATGATATCAAAATATTTAGAAAATCTTGATTTGTCCCAGTGAAAAGGCAACATTTTTAAACCAGTCTCTTAGGTTTTCTGACAGCATAAGAATGGCTACTAGATAAGACTGGAAATCCCCCTGCCTTGGTATCACGTCCATGAGAGGGACCATTAACAGTTTCCTGGGCAGGATGCAGGAGCAAGGAAAGCATGTAACAACACTTCTCACAGAATACATTCCCAAGTCCAGCACAGAGCTTTCTCCATGTGCATCAGTGGCAATGCACAGCTGAAGTTCTCTGCATGAGAAATGGACAACCATAGATGGGAAGGGAGAGCTCATGCACAAAAGGAACCATCTTGCCTCTGTTTATGCCTGTTATATATTTCATCTCAACAGCTGCTTTAGAAAATTTGAGCCAGATGGTAGAAAAAAAATGCATGATCCTCACGTTTCTCTAGGAAATTATGTCCAAGCCATGAAAAATCTAGATGTTTATTCACAAAGAAAATCTGTTCATGTGTGGGGCATGCATTGACATCTCAGCGTTTGATTCTCCTCAGCAGTATGTTCACCTTATACACAGCAGAGAAAATCCATGCATTTAACTTCAGTGACCTGGATGAAAATCTTTGCAAGACAACCATCATCTATAAACAGTAGCCTCCCCAAAACACCTTCACAGCCAAAGGGATAACATGATTATTATTATTATTATTATTTTAATTTGTGTTGCTTACTACTGAGCTTTGTAGGCTGCAGAGCTTCTTAGGCACTAGCATGCATAATAGAACAGGTATTCCAGGCTTTTGTACAACTCTTCACACATGGTCTGCCACCTTTTTTAGGTTGAGTAATACCTTACTATTTTTATAGTCACACTGAAATCAAGGATGACAGAGATAAGTCTCCTGGGCCTTCCTGTACCATCACAACTTGCCTCCCACTCAGCTGTTTGCACTTTCACCCGTTGTGTATGCTGCGAATGAGGGATGAGAGCACGCAAGAGCACCACATGCACTGTGTCTGTGCCCAAAGGCTAAACAGTGCAATGACATGATCATCTCCCATCAAACTGTGCCTGAGATGTACTCTGCAATGTCACCCAGTGTCACCCTTTCTTAGATTGCAGATAGTTGTTACATACATGTAACCAGCTTTCCCTACTCAGTCCACAGCCCACTGCCCCAGTAAAGTGTGCCCATGGGAAATGGAGATGGCACTAAGAAGGCACATGCCCAGCTGGTACCAGTCGCCATCCTCCTACTGACTGAGACCAGATCCTCAGCTGGCATAAACACATAGCAATTAACAAAGAGATGGGATTTGGCACTTCCATTAGACCTGGCTTAGGGAATAGAAGAGGGAAATTAATTTCTACCTCATCAAGGAAGCCTCCGTTCTTAATGCTTTTGGAAACAAGGCAGCCATACTAACGCTGAACTGGTGTTGCAACAAGGAGTAAAAAATGGGCTAAGCTTATTGGCTTGAAACTGATGAAACCTGTATATGTAAGTTACCTTGTAGAAACTGAAGGTGGATTACTTGCAATTACCCTCAGCTGCACACGGCATTGTGCCAGTATATGCCCATCTTTGACAATGAAAAGAATGCACAAACGCTGGTTTACACAGTCATCTATCAGATGTAGCCATCCAAAGTGCATGACAGTCTCTCTGGTCCTAGGGGTAGTGATAATCATCTAAAGGAACATCTGCTATTTCAGCTCTGGAAAGAAATGCATCACTAAGCCCAGTAACTGCACCAAAATATCCATATTTGTTTCAAAAACCTGATTTACACGCTGAGCCAAATCTTCAGAGGGTGTACACTGGCAGACTTCTGCCAAAGTCAATGGAGTCACACTGATTTATACTCACAAAGCACATCATCTGTTGTAGACAAATATGGACAGAAGCCTCCTTCCCCTATGTCCCCTACACACCAGTGTTTATTGTATTACAAACCGTTTAGGGATGTTCAGCCTACTGGAATGCCATTTCAGCAAATGCATGCCAAGATCTCCAGTTTGGCAGAGGCTTGCTGACAACCTACAGTACACTCCACCTTCAAATGATAGTTCTGTGCATCATGGCTGCAGTCCTAGAAATGTATTCTCTTAAATCAGATAAAACGAAGTCCTGAGCTCATGAACGCTTTCAGTATAACACTCCAGCAACCACAGGTATTTCAAGACATTTCTGCAAGGCAGCCGCAGTCCCATGGATATATCAGGGAAAAACAGACACAGGTGAGCTGCTGGATCTTCTGAGGCTGAGAAAATGCCTTCTTCACATGCACACACACACAAAAAGAAATCCCAGGTCTAACACCGGCCTTGGATAAATTGCAAAATGGCTTTATATTATAATTACCAAGATCCCAGGGGGTATATATAATTGAATTAAGGGGTGTCTCTACTTGTATGCTTACTGGCTGTAGAACTGTCTTCAGCTTCAGTCTGTGGTCCCGTAATCAGTGTCCAGAACATTCACAAGATGCCCTTTAATTCAGTTATAAGTACCCCTCTGGGAACCATAGAATTAAACAGTATCATAAGGTTCTAAACATGGTCTGTACAAGGGCTAATTCCATGCTCCTGTTCAACAGAGGATTTCTCAGCCTCATCAAAGTTTTATGCTAAAATTTTGGCTAATATTTTGAAAGCATGTTACTTCATTTGACCTAAATGACTTTTGCACATGTTCATTTCCATTTTACTCTATCAGCCTGTTTAACATAATAGCATATTAACAGTATGTTTGAAAGAAGAGTCAGTGGTTTGGAGTCAGTCCAAAGCAGTCACAGCAGCAGGAGAGAGCAATAAGAGTTTTGAAGAAGGAAAATCAGAGCTGAGTCCCCATTACTGCTTTGCAAAATGCAAATATCTTTGTGCACAGGGGATGTCTGGGTATAAGYACATAATGTTATTTGTACCAGATTACCAGATTATTTCCAGAAACATGGTCCCTGAGAAGACTAAACTACTACAAATGGTTTTTCACCACTGGAAAATGCTGATGAAGTGAATATTTGAATTTATTATGGATTTTAACATATGTGTAAACAGTATGTCTTTACAATATCATTATATACCATTCTATGTATTTATTCAGCAGTATGTGTGTGGGCAGACAATAAGCAAGTTTGGTAGAACCCCATACTAATAAATTTATATTATAAAAACTTGTTGTTTATAGCTTTGCCATACCAAAACCATGCATTCCATAATTGTCTCTGATGATTATCTGCCTCATGTTGATTTTTAATTTTTTATTGAACACAGATCAGCTCAGCCATTTCCAAAAGTCAGACTTGAGAAAACACACTCACTTATTGTCAACTTCAAACAAAATTCAGTTATCTTTTATCTTAGACACTGTAGCATCCCTGTGATTAGAAGGAGAGGGTTGAAACTAACCAGAGAAGTAGAACATATGAGCTTATGACAAAGTTGAGTGTTTCAACATTATGGTAGGCATTTTAAACAGAGTATACCTTCACTTGTGAGGTAGGGAATTGTTTGTGAATTTAATTCACAGCATTTATTTTTATTGCCTGTCAGATAAACCAAGCAAAGGAACAACTGAAGTTCATTTGAGACATCTGTGTGTATTTGAGACTTGCAGATCCTGAATGGCATCAGGTATTCTTTGATTGGCTCAGGTCATAAAGCAAAACCAAAAAAAAGGCAAGTGAGCCTGGATGGAGCCTGCCAGCAATAGCTGTTGTGGCTGGGAAGCCTCTTGCCCAATAAAAAAACAAGCTGAGTAAGGGTTTTCTGCCTCTTTACACAACAGCTGGGAAGTAACAGTGCTGACTAGGAAAAGCTGATAGGTTTAGTTGGAGTTACAATGGGTTACACTCCAACTTCAGTGACTGATGTGAATCCAGAATAACACCATAAAATTGTGGTTTAACAAAGTGGCATACTTCCAGGGAAGGCTCCTGCATGCAGGTCTTGTGCAAACTGTGGGCAGCTCATGAGCTGCTGCCCCGTGCAGCATATCTCAGACAAACAACACCAGTAGGCYGCTGAACCCAGCTAGAAATGCATGTCTCTATCCAAAAGCACAACTTTGTCCTAATTTTTCTTTCATATCAGTAGTATGGGAAACATGAATCTCATGGAGTTCAGCCCAAAGGATAATGTTAAATTGGAAGAGCTCATGAGAACAATTGCATGCCACTCTGTGAACCACACGACAGCAAACAGCTTTCAAATAAAATATCAAAGCATACAGAATCTACAACCTGACACAGGGAGAGCGGAGGAGAGCAAAGGTGCATTGCCACTATTTTAGATATGTGCACAAGTAGGGAATTTGTCAGACAAGAACCTCTGTGTGGTCCTAGAAAGCAGTCCACACTGACTACAGAATAAGGAAAAGCTCTCTATGTCAAGATGGTCTTAAAGAGTGAGAGAAAACCAGCATATACAAACATAAATGAATAAGAGAACAAGACATACATGAAAACAATATAGAAACAGAGCTTTCATTTGTTTTTTTGCTGTTTGCAAGGACATCAGCATGGTCACATCAGCAGAGTGCCACAGGGAAGTGGTTTCTGAGTAGAAAGTAGCTGTGTTATAATTATCATGTAATTATGTTTGCCACATTAAAAGAACCATGGTAGATTGCTATTCTGGCTAAAATATACAGGCTTGGTAGATAACAGGACAGTACATCTATGTGAGTGAGAAGCAGAGTATGTAAGTGTGTCCTTGGAGCCATGCAGAAAACCCTATGGACGAGGTCTCATTCCTGTGGAATGACAAGCAGGGGGCTACCTCAGTTTAATGCTCTGTAAAACACAGCTTATCAGGTTTCTAAGCCATTTCTTTATAATAAGAATCAGAAAGGTTCACAGGAGCATTACAGATGGTATCTCCCAGGGGAACAACTATTTGCAAAAGGGGAATTCTTTTCCTGTCAGGTTTATGACTTAAAATAAATGGGTAAACACACCAACCATCTTCCTCTGGTTGCTAAGAGGTTTTAAATTCTAGGCACTGAGATGGCATAGTGAGGTACATAGCTCTGTAGTGTATTGCTAGTGGTCCCACATGCACTCATATTATACTGACTAAGCTCTAGAGCTGGTCAGACTTTTTTTTTTGACAAAACATTTTTTCCTCAGGAAATTCCAAATTATTGGCACTGCGTCTTCTCAGAGGTTACACCGGCATTGACACAAAGCATTTGAAAAATTGCCCTGCTTATGACTTCTGAACAAATCTTTGTCAAGGAGACTCTTATGTCCRTGAGTCCTCTGTCTCCCTCTTTCCCCTATGACTGCTATGTTAATAAGGCAACGGTGTGACATGGGTTATTTTAAAATACTACTAACGCTTTGTCCCAGCCACTGCAAACCAGCACTTTAGGTGTTATTTCTTTGGGTGTTGCTYTGTCCAGTCCAGTGCTCGGCACTGAAGATTATGAGGGAGCCAAAGGTTCACCTTGCAATGAAAAGGCAGAGCTTCCTCTTGCTTCTGTCCCATGCCATGGTAAACTGCGCAGGCAGAGCGCGATGCATTTCCGCACCTCAGCACAAGCTGGTGGCCCAGCAGCAAAGGCAAGGAGCAACCAGAGCCAAAATGGGAAGGCTGGCCACTACCTCAAGGCCAGCAATCTGCTTTCCTGCATCTCTCCTCTCCGCAGCCCGAGCAGGTTTCCACCTGGTTAGGCCCGCGGGAAATGTGGCAAGCAGATCGCCAGACATGTGAAAGGAGTGACAAAGTCAAACGTAAGTATATGTGACAGTTGCAATTGTTTGTGACTTAAAGATAGTCAACAGCAGCCAGCAGCAGTCAGGAAGTGCAAAGGTCACAGAGAAGACACATTGCCAGTTAATGGCATTATATTTCAAGGCCTGAGGAGCAGGAGTGAAAAATAAGGAGCATTTGGACCTAATTAAGCAACAAAAGGAATGAAAGGGCTGGGAAAGTAAGAGGATACATCTCTCAAATGAGGAACATCTCCCTGTAAAATTCCTTTCTTCACTTGAATACCATCACCTTCCCAGATCTTTGACACAACCAAACAGTGACCTCAAAACATCCATGTTTAATGTCAGTTCCCACTGTGGCACCTGTCAGCATCGGATCCTACCCACCCAAAAAATCTTCCAGATTAAATAGAAATGTGGGGACATGGAGGCAGCTGTGCCACTCTTCTTACTCAAGCCGTTTTTTCTAAGGCAGTGTTGGAAATGGGAGGTAGTAGAGGCAAGGAAAATGTATACTTACCTCCTGAGGTAAAATACACCCCTTCCCAAAGTYCTGTGTCAGTATTAAAAGCCTCCCAAGGCCTATTTTTCTCACTGCAAAATATACACCTAACCTCACTTAAGCTATTAAAAAATGCAGAAAAAAATTATGGTCTGCAGAAAGGGCTGCTAAAGTCAGAAGTAAGTGAGTGCAAAGAGGTTACGCTGACTTTCAGCATAGGGCATAGGTGCTATCGGAGAAGTCCAGCATGAGCTGGAGATCTGCATATTCACCTCTGCCTGGTGAAAACTGAAATGCTGAACCATGTTTTCCAGATGTGCAAGACTTCCATGTTGCACAAGCCTCCAAAACCTTTCGGAGCAGTAGCACATGAGCGTCACTCTTACTATTCTCATTGCATTTTAAGTTGCCAAGTTGTGGCACTTAAAATTGCCAATAGAAATATACATCATGTACATCATGTACAGCTGTACATGCAAACTGGGAAGCTCCTTTTTTGTCAGTTGTCCTATAGGATCTTCTTATATAGTACAGATCATTCATTTCCATAAAGTAGAGAAGGATAGTTTCATTTCTGTTTTGGTCATAAATTAAGGCAACATTTTAAAAAAGGCAATAGGAGGAAGTTTTCTGCCTGGTACTGTACCTATTCAGAATTGTTCCTTCATCTTTATTTCTTCCTCTTGTACCAGTAAGCCTAATTAAATAGCATCATCAGTTTATAACCTTGATAGACACCTGTTTTTTGAAACATACTAGACAGCTGCAGCTGGCTACAGCTTTTTTCCAGGTTTTCAACACATTCATTATTGGAAACATCACACACACGCACATAAATCTGCAGTCCCTTACCTCCATGCAGCCACAGAAAGGTCACAGGCAGCAGGGCCTGAATTGAGACCAGAATTTGGCCAAAGGACTTCTAAATAAACTGGCTGTTACATGTTATACAAATGCCAGATTATTCTCAAACAGGCAGGGGCGTGCACTGAGGCTCAGGCTGGAGGATACAGGAGGTGCAATTAGGCTTGCACATGCTTCTGAGTACTGCAGGCAAGTTGCATTTTGCACATCTGCATCCTAGAAGCACCACTTGGCTCTCTAGCCTAGACCACTGTAACCTTGCCCAGTTTGGATGACATCACGAGCCTATTGTCATGGATTAGTACAAAACTCAAGTACAAACCCTCAAGCTGCTGTTGTATTTGCCACTGTTTCTCCATATCACAGCAAAGCCACAGCAGCGTCTGGAATGTCTCCCATATGCGTAACATATGAAAACCATAGCAAAGCTAGTTTTCTGACTCAGAAACTGAGGTAAGAGCTGAGAAGAATTGCCGAATGGTTTCACTGAAAGCTTTTGCAATCATTTGAGTTTCTCCCCAGATTTTTCCAATGGAAAGGTTTTTTCTGCACTGACTGCAAGTTACATTTCGTATCCGACCTGAAAGCATGCAAATAACTACTCTAACAAAGAATGGCACTGTGTAATATGCTTTAATATAGTTATAAACAAAATAAATGCAGTCAGCTGGTGACATTTCAGTGCACCATGATACAGGAAGCACAACAGGAGCGTGTGCACACATTCACATATATATTTCCTCACATGCACAAAGATCCTATCTTCATAGCCATGCAATCACACAAACCTCAGTCTTCACAGTTAGCGTATTCCACAGGCTTATACATAATCCTTTCTTGAAGAACACCCTGACAAACTGTAGTAGAAAAATATCTCATATGATAATCCATGACTCTCCAGTTTGCTTTGTSAGTGTTGTCTGGTATGCTCAGCAATCACAAGTTCTTATTGTTAGCACAGTGGAATCATTAGACCCCTTTACTTTTCATTTATGTTTTTAAAAACCAAAGAAATAAACTTCTCTGTCATCTAAGATTCATTAACAGAGCTTCAGAGAAATATTAAATAGTGCATCAGAAATTTCATAAGAGTAAAAAAAAAAAAAAAAAAAAGATAAAAAAGAATCTTCTTTACCAAAGAATCTTCAGTGAGAACTGAGTAATCCAGATCACCCTGGGTAGCACTGACCATAAGATAAGGAAGAGAGACCTCCAACAGCATTTTTAACATCAAGAAGAGAAAACTTTTCAAGTCACAAAATGTTCTTACACATCTTTGATTTGCACTTGAATTGCAATCCAGGAATTAAAAGAAGTTTTGAAAAATGCCCTTGATCTTAACCCTAGGCAGATGTATAAATAGACTGACATGGACTGTAACAGCATAACCAAAAGATTACGCTGTGTCATGGAGCTGCTAAGCCTTTCACATGTCAAAAATTTTCAAAGTTTAAATGAACACCTTGAAAAATTAATTTCTTCACAGTTCCTTAAGAAATGATATCTTTTTTTTCTTTAATATGGCATTTTTTTCTTTCTCAAGGAGAATATATATCCCATATATCATCACCCACCAAACTCCTTTCATCCTTCTTTTGGTCCTTGACAGAAATATAGGGTCTATAGGGGTAGATGTAACTAGAGAAATACTACTATGACTTAGGAAATCTGGAAACCACAGCTGATGTTCAGCAATTCCTTCCAACACTGCAGCTCCAGACATATCTGTCTGCCAAAGGGAAAGGCAAAATCCTGGCTTTGCTGAGGCAATAGTTTTAAAAAAACCTTCAAACTTGCAAGAATCTGAATTTCATGCCATGTGTGAGCATTGTCTACATTAATGCAGTCTGTCTGAATCATACACCACTCTACCATCCATTTAATACAGCTCCATTGACATCAAGAGCATCATTTCTGAATCATACCAATGTGAAAAAAATCTGAATCAAATTAACTCTCCTGATTCCTGATTTCTTCAAATTTAAAGGCACATAGTTTCCTTTCTAAATCCAAGACTTGCCCTCTTCCAGAGAAAGATTAAAATTTTGTGGGTTTTTTTTTTTTTTTTGAAATTTAGAAGTATGCAAAAGTGTAACAAACATGCAATTCAAAAGTTTGGTCATACTGACTAGAAAGGGTTGCTGTTATCCAATTTTATGCTATTCACATGTATGATCACTTTATTAAGAATATTCAGCTGGTATATCTATAGTTTATATTTATAGAGCTTCAGTCCTCAGGCTGGATTTCCCCAGGGTGAGTTTTGCATGAAATCAGATGATACAAAATATGGTAGGTCGATCTGTCTTCATCCAAAGAGGCAACTGACCCAGTATCATGAGGTCATCTAAACAACCAAACCCAGTTTCAATATATCAATAATACCATGCTTTCAGATATTTCATTTACTATTAGCTTGCAATGAAAATCCAAGACAAAAATGTGCACTTGGTGTATATTTGCACAAATGACCAAAATCTGATTGTAGGAAATGAATGAGAACATTTCATGAACATATTTAATTTAAAACTGACTCCTGAATTTGCTCTAGCAGTGTATAACACTTATTCTTTTTTACAGAACTGTAGTGGTGAACACATTAGACATGGTGCCTACTAATCATGGTTGGCCTTGAATCTTCCTAAATTATAGCTCAGGCCATGAATAGTCGAATATGACTATTTTTCAGAAATGTTGATTTGGACATCCTGAAATGTTTATATCTTTCMAAAACATTTGCTGAGATAGTAACACCCCTTATACATGCAAGGATGAACTATCTGCATTAGAACTTGACTGATGTATGTCTTTAAAACATTAAGTACGTTCATTCTCAATTCAGAATAGCACTTCAGTGTTTTCCAGTCTAACTAGTAGTCTTCTGTACTAGTTAAAAAAGCATTCCATACAGTTTTAAGGTCAGAACAAACTGTTTGTTCATTTAGTTGACTTCTGTATATAAAAGGTCATTGTATTTCACCAAGAAACCCTGATATCAGGCTCAATGATGTTAGACTGAAATATTTCATTCTGTAGGGGACACATCTGTTCAACAAGGAAAGTTTCTGGAGTAATATTGCTCAGTCATATACATGTACATGTGGATTTATGAAGCCTTCTTCTTGTAAGTAGAATTTAGAATAATTTTCTCTTGCTTCCAGAGGTCAATGAAGGAAAATGCTGTGTTTATTGACCACTTTCCTTGCTTCAGGACTGCAAACAGGTTTCCACACTGAGTTTGAGCATTAGTGGAAATAGAGGCTTTGACATATATACTTAAAATGTTTTCTCCAGAAGACCACTCAAAATTTTTACTTTAAACTTATAATAATCAAGGTAACAAAAAAGTGGTCCTAGAAGCATAATATCATTTACAAGGAATAGTTCAGCATATCAGCAGCAGTTATTGATAAAATGCCTAGCAATTTCTGCTCGCTAAAAGAACAAAATAGGATTGATTGTGCCAAACATCAAGTTTTGGTTCATTGTGGAAGAACTTATCCATTGCTTCCATTTCAATTTTTAAGTTCATAAAAAGCAACTAACAGGGTAGAGTGGAGCGCAGTTTTGTCTTTGGCCAAAGTTAGATTATAATGAATTTGGGAGCTTAATTTCAGTGTTATGTCAAAGTAGTCAATTCCAGTGATATTTTTCTAATTCACTTTTTAGCATTGGCTAAAAGCTCCCAAATTACTATTCTCTTACCTCTCCAGTGAATTGCTGTACAACTGAAATGTAAGCTAAAAAAACACTGGGTGTGAACAAATGTATTATCAAGAAAACAGGAGACAAGCCAAGGTACTGCTTCCTCACCTCAAGGACAAATACTTGTCTTTTAGTCAGATATGTCCCCAAACAGAGCTTCTCCCTACAAAGATAAAAGATGCAAAGCTCTTATTCAGATGTCACTCATTTATGTTTCTTCTGTTCAGGAAGTTTATGCATGCTGATGATACTCAGCTTTGCAAAGAGGACAGAGGGGAGCAAGGCAGTACCACCTTGTGCATTGCAGACCTATTCGTGTAGAAGGCAAAAGAGGTCATAGCCTCACTGAGAACTTTTCTGTCAACTTGCTTCTATATGTAGATATTTCACATTAACTTAGTATCTCCCCTTTGTTTAGAATAATTTCTTTGTCCAGAGAGGCCTTTATGCTTCCAGATAATCCAGGAGATGATAATCTCTTCAACATAACCAGTCAGCTAGTACACCAATAGCTATATAGCCAGAGCAGCCTTGATTCAGAATGAGTTAACTTTCTGAGTGCTTAACCAGAAATCTAAGCATGTTTTGCAACCTCCGCTGAACCTTTGGAGTTTTGTAACTTCTGAGTTATTGGAGTCTACTGACTTTTATAAATGATCTTTAAGATCTTCCTCTCTTGAAAACAGAGCTGCCAGGAATACCGAACCATTTGCTAATCTACCCCACTACCATAAGGAAAACCAAAAGCATTACTGATAGATGTTAATAAGTCCTTTTTTTAGGAACTTCCAGTGATGGGGACTCCCCAAGAGTCATAACCTATTTTTATTTCTCATAGTCTTCAGCAGCAGTAAGAGGATGTTTCTGAAGATTCAACAGGCATTCAAGAAAAATACTAAAATTTTAAGGAGATACAATTCAAATTACTGTGTCAAATTTGCAACCATAAAATCTAAGTTCAGCTCATTCAAGGTTCATAACTTATATATTTGCATATGCTGTTCTGTGTATTAATATATATTGGGGCTGGTTGAAAATGAAAAATATGTTCCCCAAAAGGTTCAAATTTGTTTTCACTTCAGAAAGCTTTAGAATAAAAGGTTTAAAACATACAAGCAAAAGATAGCATTTTTTCTCTGTATGTTTTACCATTGAAAACCTCTGGAAAATACCAAAATAGGTTTTCAAAACAGCAATCCAGTTTTATCATATAAGAAAAATCTGCGTGTTTTGGTAAACTGAAACTGTGGGTAATTTTTTTGTGTTGGTAACAGTAAAAAATTGAGAAATGCAAACTTTTTCAATAAAATAATTGTCAATAGTCATTAAAACCRCATTTTCTGACAGAAAGGATACAACAGTAGTCCTTTTCATTAAGAGCAGCCACCATCTGTTTTGTGTATTGAAAGGGGATGAGTCAAATGAAGAAGCAACTGGTCATAGCAACAGTTCAACAGGTTTTATGCAAAAATGAGAAATATGTGGGTAGGATCCAAAAAACATTGAGGAAGAAACTGATCTTGGTTTCCATCTCATCTGTGCATGTGTAAGATGTATTTTTGCTGATACTGCTTCCTACACCATTGGTCTACTGTGAGACTTCACTTGGGGTATGTGTCCCTCATTATTTCCATGGCCTTTATGACCTCCTTGGAGAGAAAAGTATGGTGCACATGATGTACAGGAATTGCCAGGAAGATGTTTGAAAGGCTTCCTTTTCATTGCAATGTGAAGATTTTACCAGATTTTGAAGAAAATATCTGCTGTAAGGTCATTTTTAGCTTGCCTCTTTTTATTTGAAATACTTATATCTGCATCTCTTTGCAGTTGTTTTTGTCTGTTATCTCTTGTTGATCTTCTTGCTAAATAATGATGAGCACGGCAGGACCAGAATGCTCCTCCGAATCAAGCCCTTCGCTGTCCCTGCCCAGGCCTCCTGCAATAGGAGGGGTACACCAAATGACAGGACAAGCACAGAGATGGCTTGAAGGTCTTGTGGCTGGACACAGACCTATCACATGAGCTATCATTACACACCATCTGGAAGTCCCTTACCATGTGATGGACAACCACAGCTAGAACAACTGGCCACACAATGGGATGCACGCTCATTCATACCATAAGAGAGGGGTTAGGTGACCCTCTGAGTAAGGCAGTAACAAACCCACTTAAACCAGTTCAAATGGAAAGGAAGATGTAGGTAAGAGAACATTTATGAAGGTATTCAGACACAAAAACAATTTCATGGGATTTAATCCAGCTTCCTCTGCTCCTTTTCTGTAGTAACAACAAGGAAATGTTTTCTTTCTTTGTCTGAAGATATGGAAAAGTATTATTTGTATACCAGTTTTGGTCTTTTTCAGACACAGAATCAATTTTGCTTCTAATTACTTTCCCTGGAGATATTCCATACAATTCTCACATTCAAGCAAAACAGCCAATGAACCTGCAAGAGACAGAGGATTAGGCTCCATATTGCTAAAATTATAGCAAAAGATTGTTGGGAGTCTGATGGAATTTTTGTGCAGTTACCAGTTTGCTGACTTGTTTTCAGGTTAAACTGATTAATAACCTCCTTATGACTGCAAGAAGCTTTGTAGGCCACTGCTGGGAAAAGAATAGAACTCCTACGTAGAAGAATAGCTTTGAAAAACCTAAGGAGTAGTATCATTGGAAGAAATTGACAGCAAACTTAAAAGATAAATTATATCCTGAATTATACGGTGTATACAATTGATCTGAAATCACTTTTTGAGATACATCATTAAGAATATTGCATGTTTTCTAAAACCTAGTTGATGTTAGACCTCTGTTCATCACTGGAAGTAGCATATGTAATGAAAATAAAAGCAACAAGGTTTCATGGTCTTCTGTTGCCTACCATGACCATGGGATAATATTCATCAGGTATATAATTTATTGCTGAAATGATACTCTCAGGTCTGCCTGCATGATTCTCATTGATTTCCATAAAATATCTGAAGTTTTAGAATATATATGGCTTAGGAACAAATTGTGCTTTTAAAGAGATGCAGACAATACAATTCCTGATATTGAAGTTTGATAGACTCAATAGCACTATTCAAAGCTTATTTGTTCATATTACCAAATCTTCATTGATTCATTGTAAAGTAGGCTGGTATTTCTTTGAAAAAGCACAATAAAAATTTAAGTCATTCATACAGAAAGAACATTCTGTACTTCCCATCAGAACTGTTTTCTCTTCTACTCTTCATTTTGCAGGGAAAGCCTGTATTCTCTCCATGGGCAACTCCAAATTCAGGAGGGAAGTTCTGGGCAAAGAGCAACAGCCTCATCGAGTCCAGCTTATGTGCAGAAAAGGCTGACCTGCATTTGACTGCTAGAACAAAGCACACTTCAAAGTCCTGAAAGGTTCAAGCCTGCCCTGAGTTAGGTCAGTGAAAACGTTTCCATGGGTTTGAATTGCCAAGGTAAAGCCACAATTCTGAAAACCCCCACTAGCTTGCTGCTCTGTATGTAGGCAGCTCACCAAGGTCTGATGAATAATGAAGTGAAAATGTAACCAGCTAATGATTTCAAGAAAGGAGAAACATTTAAATAAGGAGAACAGACTCATTTCCTCTTTCTACAGTTTTGCCTTGCCAGCCAAGAGCAAATATTTCTTATACAACAGAGAGACACTCGCAGAGTGCTCAATTAAAGGCAAGATTACCAATTCCATATAAGTCTATGCAACTGTACCTTTTACATTAGTAGGACATGTGGGTCGTTACTGGTGAAGTTTTGGGGACTTGATCCTACTTTTCATAAGAGGATTGAAAGTGGAAGGACATTGCATCTCCACTCATTTTTAAGGACTATTTGCATTGTCAAAGCAGATAGACTGAGCCATACGGTCCTGAGGAACTAGAGATTACTTGACATATACGGGATGTGCATGACATATATTTCTGGACCATTCTTATTGAAACAGGTACACAGGAGCAGGTATGCACAATACAGTAAGGGCAGGTATGAAACTATCACTGAATCAGATACAGGGAGGTAAGCCAAAAGCAAGTGACCAAATTTATTTCTTGCAACAATACTGTAAAGTAGCTCTTTTTTTCTGAAGTATCTGTTGCTTCCCTTCACACTTTCTTAGCACACTTCATATTCCAGGTTAGCAGCTTTGGTGTGCCTTTGATCTCTGTAGCAACAGGGGAATTGCCAGGTAAATTGTCACTTTCTCAAACTCCCTGTCAAAGACACATTTTCTCTCACATGCAAAATCATCAGCGCTTAGTCAGATTAAAAGTAGGATTAATAAAAGGATATGGATGTTTGTATTCATTGATTTTCCCTTTTTATTAAAAGGAAATCGTAACCATGATTATTGCTAAGCATGCCTTCATCTCATGAAAGAGGGCAACCTAAATTCTTGAGTAGACTTTACTGTGGCATCCACATTTTTACAAGTATTCTAAGCCTACTTTTCCACAATAGTCCTGCCTCTGAGTTGAAATTAGACTGAAAATCCAGATGAGCTTTTAAAAATGGACTTGTGGAGGAAGTGATCCTTAGTTCCCATTTGACTGTCCACAACAATTAATCTTTAAGAGGTTATAAAGCACGGGTCACTTTCTGCTCTCATATATGCACCCTGTGATGCTGCTTCCACATGATGTCATTGAAAAGAAAAGGTACACTTACAAAAGGCTTGATGGAATTTGACTTGATGGCTGTAAAGGGCTCTATTTCTCTTCGTGGGATTGAATTGTCTAGGCAGAATTCTATTACAATAGTTATTCTCTGCAATCATGCAACGATTTTGTTGGGCAATTTATGTTTACTCATTCCCATGCTGACAAGGATTGCTGCCTCTAAATGAGAATGGAAGCTTACAAAACATAAAAGCAGACCCTACCATGCTGAGCAGTCCCTTACTGTGTAAGAAGCCACACAGAAATCAAAAGGATTATCTCCAATATAAGCTGCAGCTCAACATTTGTATGGCTACCAGGTACCAAGCCCATATTTTTTTATATGGTAGCCTCAACCAGCAACAGCCTGGAAACCTCAGAATCTCCATGACTACCATTCTCCACTGAATATCCACTTAATGCACAAAGAACATAAAGGACTTAAAACGAGGAGCAAACTAACATTTCTGAAAACACTCCACATCTTCAAGGACTTGTACAATGAGACAAAATTAATATGTCTAGCAGAAACCTTTTGAAACAGACTTGCTCTCATTAGCATTTGCATTGGAAAGAAAATATGCCAGTGATGGGAACAAACCAGGTCTAAAATGAGGACTGAAAAAAATGCAGAGCAATGGAGAGGTGTGTTCCTGAGCTGGCATGTGATGACAACATCCAAGAATTGGCTGTAAATGCTATGACATTTTCTCTAGCTACCACCACTAGCAGTGGCTGAAGTGAGGAATCTTCTTCTTTGACAGTAGTTTATAACCAGGCTCACTGCACCAGAGCTGGGAGAAATACTTTAAATTCTCTGTCACTGTAAATCTGGCCTAGGACAGTCCATGAGAAGTGGGGAGCCAAAGACTTCTCCAGCTTTCCAAGGTTGTATTTTCATTAGTGGGACAACTGTTCTATCTTGCAATGACCCAGCTCTAGCTAAGGTGTTCTTAATGACCTATATATAATTTTAAGACAAGTCTTTAAATAAGAGTGCAGTCTTCTAGACCATTTTTCAAAAGAAAAATGCAGAATGTGAGGTCTAGTAGGACAGGAGCACAGCTTTCATCTAACTGTCCAAACCAGTAAGAACTGGGTATAATCTGTAAGACACATAGAGTAAGAAGCATTTTTGCATGTTTCTTTGAAATACTCACTAAAGCACACAAGATAAATAAACATAAAACTTGTCTGAATAAAAATGACACTTTTTACCCCCACAGGAAAGGGAACTTTAGAGGTCCAAGGCAAATGTATTCAGATTCTGCATGTTAAAGGAATGATGCAATACTGAATGTTATCATGKGGCTCAGTTATGGCTTTGTTTTAAGCAGAAGTGCCAAACTGCAAGCAATACGTTTATGTCTAGTGACCATTACTTCCCTCTGTCACTGTATTTCTAACTCTGCTTTAATATTACCGAGGGTGGAAAAAAACAGACTTATTTTAGACTACTGGAGTGCTGCATTTGTTCTTTTCTCACCAAACCAGAGATAAAAGTGTTGTGCGTTGTGCCTACTTGCAGAGACATACACACACCTGAGGGATCACTCAGTGTAGCACACCTGGAGGATGACAGTTTTGAGTGAAGGTACAATAACAGTGCAAAACCTCAGGAGAGAGAAGGAAATAGCAACATTTTTCATGATGGCCTCCAGAATGATGGAGAAAAGAGCAGCAGTCTGTCTCCCACCCCATTAAAAGCTCACCCACTGGTACTCTGCTTTCTTCCTTCCTTCAGGTATCTCTGAAGCAGCTAAAAGCAGATTTAGTAGCACGCTGTCACACCACTCAGCATTGGTGAGAGCAGCCGCACTTCTTTCAGCTTGACAAAGGAGACCCATGAATTCCCTCTAAGAGATTCAAAGACTTTTCCAGGTAGTTACCTGTTCAAAGTCTGTGGGGAGATAGCAGGGGAGGAGCATCATCTTCCCCCATTATCTCCTTGCAGGCAGTGAACAAAGACAAGCTCTCCTCCCTAATCCACATTTGGGAAGGGAATCCATTGAAAGCTAGAGCCCAGTACACAGCACAAACACCAGCCAAGCCCCCCCCCCCCCCGACACCCAAGAGCCACCAGAATTAAATGAGATCCCCCACAGTTCCCATTCCAAACAGGGGAGACACTGCCTGATGCTGATGCCACAATACCTCAACTTTTGTAAGCGCTGGCCTTTTAAGTGGCTTCTGTTTTTACTGGCATACCATTAGATACTTCCTTATTCCCAGCAGGAGCTTGCTTATATTTCAAACATTCAGAAGCATCTTCTGAGGTTTTTCTGATTCTACTAAGTGAATCTAAAGAATGCCTTTTGTTTCCTATCTGCTTCCACCAAGAAAAAACAACTTCACAAGCCAGGATTTGGAAACTCACTCTAAACCCAACCATGTGCTGGACARCTGGACCTGGAGAACAAATATAGGCTTGCCTCCAGGGATGGTTAGCTAAGTGAACTGCAAGGATGGGTACCCTGCAGTGGGTACCTTCAATGCCCTGGGCAAGTATTTGTGCAGCTGTGTCTGTCCCCAGACACCAWCAATGATGGGCTAAAACCCAAGCTCTGAGTTTTAAAATTGCAGTCATGGAGCAGCCAAAGCTCCAGTCTGGGATCTAGTGCCGGATGGACACCCATGCTCACCAAAGTGTGGAGGTGTCAGGACCCAGCACCTATGCCCAGGCTGCTAGTCGCAGCTGTTACATGACTTCTGCTCTGAAAGCTGACTGAGGGACTGGGAGAGGTGAGAAGAACAGCAAATGGGAACCTGGTCTTCTCTTACGGATGTATTTAGAGAGAGATAGTTCTCAAATTGCTCTATCAGCCTAAGTAGTCAGTGCTGAAACACCTCCATTAAACAATCTGTACGGCAATTTCTCATCTATTAACAGCACATTTCATGAGCGGTTTCACCAAGTTCAGTCAGGACATRGATAGGGTAGTCAGTGAAGTCAGACAAGTTACTGGTGGACTCAGGCTCTGGATATGCATATCATATTCTGGCCTACATTAATATATTGTTTATCCCTGATACAAGCTTTCTGGAAAAAGATACTGAAGAGGAAAGAAAAATAATGGGTCATGTGAGGTGATACAGATAAAAGCGAAAAACACAAAGAGTTTAAAAAAAGTATGTAAGTAATCAGTTCTTGACTTTTTAGTGGTTCTTGAACATTACCTAGGACTTTAATAAACTGAAGTTTACTAAAACTGACTGAAACTCTAACTTAGTCAAAGGCTCTTTAACTAACATTAAAAATGACACTAATTAAAGTGTCTTAAAGAGCCTTTGAACTAGTATAGTAGTATAGTGACATATATTTCCATATCTTAGCTCACATAGGGAAAGCAGGGAGTTCTCAGAACAGATGAGAACCAGGTCCAACTTATTTTGGTTCTTAAATCTCCTCATTTGAGGCAACCATGTTATAAGCAGTCCTTCTTTTTCTGGCTTTGAAGAGTTAAAAAAAWGGAATTTCTAAATTTGTATTTTGCTGTGCTAATTAAAAACTTTACATTTCAGTAAATCTTGTTGTTCTATACAACAATTTTTTAGTTTAATACTCAACTTTTCTCTAAAACTTCAAGAAAAAAAGATGTGTCAAATATCACCATATGTTAAATGTTGGCTTTTTCCTAACAGTAATCAGCGTATCTGCACTACTGATCTGAACTAATGTCTATTTGGTCATGATATAGTCTTGTACATTCCATTGTGTAAGTAAGTTCATTTTTATCTTGCAATTGTTTTAATCTGTCTTAACTACTGTAAATGCAATACTTCTAGTAAGATTCATCTGTATTTTGCACAAACAGCTATACCAAATTGGACTTCACAAAGAAGAAGATTAGCTTGTTTAAGGGAAGATTTATTTTTAAAATAAAATAAGCTTGGACCACACTTTCAGAACTTATAAGTACCAAGTAGAAATTTGAGATCTTGGACTTAGTATTCAACATCCTGTTCTTAGAGAAGATCATCTTGCTTTGGAGTACTTGGAAGCAGCACACAACTGCTTACTATTGCCCACCTAACACCTAAGATGTTAGGCAGGGGCAACCTAACGAAGCCCCCATGCTGAAATCCACCTGCTGACTGATTGTTTTCTGCTCTCCTCTTGATTGCATAATGACTTTGCTGACTTCCTAGCTGCAAAGAGAATCATTCACCTTACAAACACCCTATCTGAATTTCGTTGTACATCCATGATCACAAAACGCTTCCAACAACTTCAACTGAATATCAGCTCTAGCAGTAAAAAACAGAGAAGAAGGCTGTTCATACAATTATGGCACTGGACTGAGACTCAAAAGATCTGAGTTCATATCATGGCTTTTCTAAAGAATTGCTATCCAAGCTTAGATAGGTCATTATCATCTCCCAGTGACTCAGTTCCTTACCTGTAAGTTGCACTTGACACTATTTCCTTCTCAAATGACCTGCAACACACTTGGACCTCAGGCAGTTCTATAATGAACGCAACAGTAAACCCAGGACATAACCTAAGACCAGTGCAGGCAGAATGGCTAAGACATACATGTAGGAATGGGCTGATACAAACTGAAGAATATAGGTTAATGACTGTTGCACCCTCTGCCCTCTTCCTCTAAAAGTACTCACAGATTAACGGGCTTAGAATTTTAAGAGAAAAAGTGAGGAAAGCAAAGTATTCCACAGTGTCAGCCAAACATTGTCAGTCTCATAAAAACTGTTCTTAACATATATTTCATTACAGTTTTGACTATGTCCTGGTACAGTTCAGCTTTTGAAGAATCATTAAGAAATAGATGGCCAAAATAAATCCATTCCAATATATTCTTTGCTACATATATATTTCTACGTGTGTATGTGTGTGTGTGTGTGTATACACATATATGTATATATGTGTGTGTATATATATATATACACACACACACACACACACACACATATTCCCCCCACTACCTTCCCAGCTTTCTATGTTTTCCTCTCATGCAGATGGAGTTACATGGGCTGATGAAATGTTTCTGTTCTATTTTCCTGCAGCTAGTTTCAAACTTCATAGAACCTCTACAGAATAAAAACGGAACTGAATTCACAGCTGGACATTATGTAGGCTGATTTCTGTGACTGTTTCAAGAACTGCATTAAAAGAACTATTTAAGACTGCAGGGTCAAGCCTACGAGAGTTCAGACAAACCAAGAAAAGATATATTTGTATGCCAGTCTTTACAAGCAGGCATGTTGTTAGTAGGCATTGTGTTGCATACTTTCACTAAATGATCGATTCCTATTTTCTTCCACATACCCCATCTTTGTGCATTTGAACCAAGTGGGCTCAGCTAAGGGCAGCCTTCTGTTTTTACTTTCTTTTTTGGAAGTTTAAGGCAGTAATCGACAAGAAAGCACAGCAATGCTGGATGGACCCTGTCAGCCTTTTCCCGCCAGTAGCAGGCAGCAGTCTCTCAGTGCAGCCAAAGTCTCCAAGAAGACTGCTAGTAAGTTAAGAGATTTTTGCTGAGCACATAAAAACTGAAAAGGACTGCAGCCCGGCCTTTGAAGGAATTTTTCACAGTGGTAGCAACAGGACCCTGCTACAGGAAGGCATGCCTCGCAAACGAGAAGAACCTTGCCAAAACAAGGACGCACAGGAACTCCGTGAAAGTGTCTATAAAAATGCTTGTTATTATGGATGTATATCCTCAGCTAGCATTTTGAGAAACTCTTGAGCTCTTAAAAAAAGTTTAAATGAAAAAACTTTCTTTGAAACAAAGAGACAACAAGAAGGAAGCATATGAGGCATTGAAAATTTCAAGCCAAACAACTCATACCTGGCAAGGTTAAAAGCACCTGACAACAGGGTTTTAGGTAAAGAGGTTAGGCAATCTTAACTAGACATTGCTACCTGAATGACCTCTAATTTAAAGCAAAGTTCTGATAAACACCTACTCTACTGCACAAAAGTGAGTTTTACTTGTCTTGCAAACAGCACCAGAAGACTTGCAGAACTCCTTCACTTTGACATTTCATTTTCACTTTGGATAAAAAGATGTCACTTGGTGATGTGACAGCAGTGCCGTGTATTATATCTGCAGCATCACTGGCTTTGTCAAATCAACATGGATAATTCAAGGCTACTGCCTTCTGCTTTTAAAATACTGCTATGCCTGGGTTTAATTTTATTTCTTGTTTACCAAAATATTTCTGTATAGGAAAAGGGATGTTAGGGCCACTGCACATCTCAGATTTCAGGAGATCCTTGAAGGAGATATTCCTCTGCAAAGCAAGAAAAATGTTTATGGCTCAACTTTAATTTCTTGATTGCAAAGGAAATACTGCTGAGATACTGGAAAGACATTTTTACCATCATCATTATTCTGGTAATGGATGTTAACTATCATATATATTATTACTTATAACAAGCTTGTTTTCTCCACTGTATATCCACAGCATCAACAAATTTCCCTGTATTTTTATCTAAATACTACTATGGCTTCTATTACTGCAACACCTGATAACTTCAAACCATAACAAAATATTACTGAATGCTCATCTTTCTTGAGGGAGTGTTGAAGAACACTGAGATTAAATGACTCCCTAACGGTCACACAAATAGGCTGCAGCAGCTAAAACTGAGTGCAGAGTCCCCAGTTCCCAGTCCAAAAGCTTTATGACAGTATTATCTTTTCTAATTGCAAGACCCAAAGGTAACATATAGTTTTCCTCTAAATGTATATTCTGTATGTATATTCTGGTAGCTTACAGGAGTAACCAACCTAGACTGAGAACTTATTGTGGTAGATTCTGTCCAAAATCAGCATAAAAATATATAAAAAGACATAGGAAGTCAACAGATGAAGATAGCCACAGTGGGGGGAGGACAAAGAAAGGATTAAAAGATATGATGGGGGAGAAGAAGAAAACAGTATAGCAGTATCAGCAGTCTCCACACCCCAGCCACTCAGCCATCGTAACAGAGACTGGAGGTACCATGATAAAGAATAGTTTTGAGTAAGAATTTGTGTAGATGAGGTAGTTGCTAATGGGCAGTTCATCTCAGACATATGCAGCTGCACAGGGAAAGCACAAAGGCTCCCTTTTGAAGATTTAAAACACCAAAGCTTTAAGCTGGCAGATTTGGTTGATTAGAGATGGGCGATGTTATCTTAATGATATATCTTCCAGTAAATGAGAGGTGATGGGTAGAACAGGTCTGAAGGGCCTTGTAAATGAAGGTAAGTAGCTTATATCCAATATGCTAAAGAAGGAGGAATCAGTGGAAAGATACTAACCGAAGGGAGGTGCATTCAGAATGACAGGCAAGAAGGATGACTGTGAGTGAGACAAGGCGGCCTTTGTCTCCGCCAAAGAGCAGAATACCTGTGTTAAGGCACAAGAAGTGAAGAGCCTGATCAGCAATTTAGACTACATAAATGAACAAGAAGAAACACTCATGTAATATATGATGTGAAAAGAATGGTCAAGATTAAGTCATAACCTGGATTTAAAGTTGTTAAGAAAGTTGAAGACAATGCCCACTGCGACAAGTGATTTTCTATTGTGATTGACTAAACAGTTAGTAGCAGAAGCTCAGTGGATGGTAGGTTTAAGAATTCTGTTTTAGGCATGTAGACTTGACCTGAGAACTAGATATCCACCATGGGATTTCAGACAGGCTTAGATCCTAGGTCAGAGGGAAGGAAATACACGTGGTTAGCAATGTCAATCTGCTTGTCATCAGTATAGAGATCATAACTGAGTTTGGTCTGCAAAAGAGAGGAGCAAGACGCCAATGAAAATAAAAGCACTAGCTTTCTATTCCATCTATATCTGTGTATATGTGTATCTATAAGAACATTAGATGACCATATGAGTCAGACCATCAGTATCCTGTTTCTGATAAAGACCAGAAACATATGTAATTGGACATAAATTGGGTTCCTGGTCTAAACTTAAACAGAACATTGAATTACAAGTCCAAAAGGGAGAACTTCCAAGGTGCTTTATGTTGATTTAATTTTACACTGAATTCTAAAGTGAATCTTCCACTGACTTCCATAGGAACAGAGCTAAAGCAGATTCTACCTTTTAAAAACCTTACCCAACTTGAAATAGAAGTGGAGGGAAGTATAATGGTAACAAGACATACCAACAGCTTGTTCTTTTTGTGTGCATTAACGTAAATCAGAAGCATGAGCAAAGCCAGTGGAGTAACAGAAGAATGCAATATGCAGGTAATTAATCCATACCCTGCAGTCTTTGGAACCTGATTACCTTCCTCTGAAAATTTATGAAGAAGTTATTTTGGAGTGACACTTTTAAAAAATTATTTTTCTATGGATTTCAGTTACTCTTTGGAGAACTGAAATATTTTATGATTATATTAAAGAAAATTAGATAAGTGCTCTGCTCCTGCCCCCCACCATGTCCCTTTACTTCCTTTTCCCACACAGCAAAATCTTTGAAACTCCTTTCAGAGATACCCAGAAGTTGTCTGGATATTTTGATTTAAAGCATGGCAGAGTTCTCTGTATATTACGCTTTCCAGACTTAAGGCAGGAAGCTACAGTCAAACAACAAAGGACTGTGGTGTCCTAGCAGCAAAAGACTGCTTGTCACTAGTCCAGAGAGCCAAATACTGAGAAGATAAGCATTGGCCACTGTCACCAAGGTAAACAGCCCTAAGTGCTCTTTAGATGCTCAAGCCTTTATTGATTTATGGAGCTGGCTATATACTTTTATTAGGGGAACAATCCCCCCCACCCCCCTAAAGCCAATGACAACAATCCCTTAATGTATGACTATGCAGCAGGAACATATAAGGAGATGCCAGTTACATCCAAAAATCTGTCCTGCACATTTTGTCAGTCTTAAATGAGGTTTATAAACCCTGCCAGGTCCCCCATATGGAATAGCACCTTAATCTGCTGGAAGCTGCATGGAAACCATGAGAACATGTGAGGAATCAGGTGTTACTCACCAAGGCTAAGGGCTCAAGGAGCTGGCTCACTGAAAGTGACTTTGTATTATACCATAAGCTTAAATAGACAGGGGTGTCCTCTATGAAGGTCAGTAATTTCCACAAGGTATCATAACAGGTTGGTGTTGCTAAACAACTGGACTGTGTTAGCTCAGAGTGTATGCAAGCCCTTCAATAAATTAAAGATCATGTTATTGGCTGTTTATTGTAGATAAAACATAAATCTAATATAAGCATCTAGGAGATTCCAGCACTCACTGTATCAACATCAGAAAGAGCATTTGTGATTGTTGTCACACAAACACACAGAAAAAGAAAGAAAAAGAAGAAGCTCAGCCTCACTAACATTTAGAGATATAAAGCTTTCATATCCTTTGGTCTTTTTTCCTTTGTGATTTCTGCGGGATTTTCATTTCCAAAGATATTATGCTACTTGCTTTCAAAGGAATTCAATATTTTCATTCAGAAAAGTAATTTCACAGCAAAGTAACAGAGAGCAATGTCCTGGGTATTCATTTTCCGAGCCAATCTTTCAAAGTCAGTTTGTGTTGCAAGAAGCAGAGAAGACATGAAGAGGTATAAATCCTGTACATACGGGTTTCCACAACCCTCCTCCTCCACTCTTCTCCAAGCACAGGCTGCGGTGATGCCTGTGCAGACAGCGTATGAAAAGACGTACGAGGTGTTCGAAGATGAGAGCTCTGAATTCCTGCAGCTGAATGCAACCTACAGACACCGAGCCTGAGCCCAGCACAGGATTATGGCTTCATCACTCCTACCATGCAGTGAAAGTCACATCACCACCACAATAATTCAGTTTATTTTCTCCTCATTGTTTTAGAAATTAGAGGGGAAAGCTGGGAGTGTAAGGTGAAAGGAGATGAGATGACTTACTTCCTTGGGTGCTTCTGTGCAGATAAAAAGCTAATCCTGATAAAACAAACTCTGAAATCCTTCCAACCCATGTAAAGTCAAGGTCACACATTATTAGACAACCAAGGTTAAAGCCACGCAATTTTCTGAACTAAAAAAGATGGCCGGGGGGGAGGGGGTTATAAGGAGGGAGGATCATCTCCCTCCTCTACTCACATTCTTTGATGTGTTTCAGGAAAAGAAAAAATTAGCAACCTTCCTGGCTTTTCATGAGAGGTCCAGGGTGCACTGAGAACAAGGTGGACAAATAAGGCCCTGCACACCCCTTTGTTTTGCGGAGCAGGCAAGCTCCACGACCTTGAGGACGACAACGTTTGTTCCTCACACAAAGATAAAGCTGGCCAGTGCCTGCGCTTCCCCCCTCCCCTCGCCCAACCACAAGCAGAACAGGCACGGATGCCGAACAAAGAAACAGCACAGAACAGCAACGAGCATTACGTTCAGATTAGAGGACATTCAGAGTCTGTAAAAGTTCCTTTAGAATAAGCACAAACCCATTTTAAATGAGGAAGGGGTCCTTTCTCTCTCCTTTTTTTGGTTTATATTGTTAATCTTTCTTCCTGGATGACTCCTCACAAATGCTTTTTGTTTTCTTCTGTGGTTTTACGTGCCAGGACTATAAGGAGGAAGGGACTGAGGCCCTTTCTTGGCAAGTTTTCAAATCACTTCCATAGGAGACATACACCCTGTTGCCATCTCTCTAATGGTATAAATTAAAGGAGTGATGAGCAGTCCAGAGCAATTCAAATATTGGTAAAGCTTAGGTCCTTCTCTAGTCCCTGGTTACAGTGAACACTCTGGCATCTGCTGCACAGGCTCAGCTTGAGGAATAAAGCTACACACGGGAAGAAGTGGATGAGCAGAAAGCCTGCTTTTGAGTTGCATCATCCYATGATGAAACGGGAACAGCTAATTATAATACAGCATATAAGGGGAGAGTAATTGCTGACAATTCCCATAGCAACAAGGTTACCTTTGACATATATATGTATACCTATATGTTCATATATATTGGACATACTTTGAGTAAAGCCATTGTTTCAGAGAGGCAGCTATTTTATGTTGTTYACAAACCTTTTGCCAGAGTGAGCGTTACTAGGATGACTTTTTTTTTTCAATTTATCTATTTTCCTCCTTTATACATATTTAGGCAAATAAAAATTATTCTTTACAGACACAGCACACATGCCAGCTTCATATTTTATGCAGATAACTTATTTTCATTTGGCTTAAGAGTAACCTATCATTTTTATTCAAGACTCCAACTACTTATTCCAAATGAAAAAGTTTTGAAGATGCCTTACATAGCTGCTTGTTTCTAGAATATATATGGAAGTTTCCAAACATCTACCTAAGAAAATCAATAAAATAGACAGTAAAAACAAGCTTTATATAAAAAATGAAAATTTAAGTTTTCTCTTTATTTCTCTGATGTTTCTGAAACTGTTTCACCTCCTTTCCCGCCTTTTGTTCACAGATTATGCAACTGGCATATATCTTGCAGCTAGACATCTCCTAATACCATAAATTGAGCTTCTTATTCAGACTAGAGTTGAATTTATATGGGATGAGATCTGGATTCCCAGTTCTAGATGAGGACATCTTCCCTCCAGATGGACGCATGGAGAATAGCTGCCACTTCAGTGCCAGCTTGTGTGCGAGCCTGTACCACTCAGTGGAAGGGAAAGGAATAGAGATGAAGAACATTTTTCTTTTCCTCAGAGGTTTAAGCCAAAGCCCAGCAGCAGCTGATCCACTGCCTTGCATGAGATCTTGATGAAGATCCTGATACTACAGTCCCGAGAATCAGGGTCTGCTGATAATTCTTCTTATGTTTCACTGTGACTTCTTTCTTATCCACTTATACGCAGAGGCCAAGGGCCTCCATTCTCCCTTGACAGGACACAAATACAGGTTTTAACGGTTATGTAAATGGTTTATATACTTATCTTGATTAAACCAAACTAGTTTGTCAAGCTGTCTCCAGATTTATCTCTACCCTGTTTGTCTATCACAGTGCATTCATATCCATACTGATACATGGAAAATTACTTTTCCAAGGAAATAAAATAAATTAGACTTCGAACAAAGCAAATTATTTTGTCAAGATGAATGCACAAGTTCCAGATATATTCTTTGCTGTTTTTTACCATCTTTATCCATACAAACACCTGCATGCATTCATGATGAAAAAGAAACTAAATAAATGACAAAGACCTTCAGAAATTGGTAGCGATTTGGGGTAGCTAAATCAAAATACTGCCAAGTACCCTTCCTTTTCTGAAAACCAGCTGAAAAAAGGCCTGAAGGCTTTCTGAAAATCCAATTCCTACAACACATCTCAATTTGATCACCCCTAAATTGAGGATCCACTAAAGAAAAGGGGTTTTCTTGCTTTTCTTTGTTTTAAATCTTGATCACAGGATTTCTCYGTCATCAATGTGCTCTCAACACCAGATGTTAGATTCTTCTCATCATCATCAAAATCCACTTCCTTGTACTTAAATGCTACACCTATGCTTCCCTGGAAACGTTTTGACTTTGCATTTCTGAAGCATTCCCTTCCCAACATTTTTGTTTCTAGGTGGTTGTTGTTGTTTATCAGAGCTTTATGTGTGTTACAAAGCAGAAACAATTACATGAGGGAGGCCAGAAGCATGTTAACTACAAAAAACAGTTGTCATAAACACTCTGCATCTTAATGTAGAGCTTCAGTCTTTACGTAAGATTAATTAAAGRGCAGATGTTCTGTCATACTTTGCATTAGGTATGGTTATCTTTGAGATTCTAGCTCTTCCGTTTGCTGTGTTTTAATTTGCATTATTATGCATTTTGAGCCTGAGGCATGAGTAGTCAAGTGGTAAACATTAGATATACAGAACAATATTTCCAAAATGCACCTTTACTATTAGGCTGGCTAATATAATTCTGTTCTATTTTAAGCCAGATCCACCCCTCCCTTTTTCATTTCCTTTTGACATGTTACATGGAAAGAAGACAGACCAGTAGGAAAAGACAGACAGACAGATGTAATCTGTATGAGTGCATGCATTTATACATACAAGCAATAGTAACACGAAGGGCTTTGTGTAAAGCAAGCCATATGCAGGACATTAACTGTACATATCAGATAGTGCTGCTGAAATTCTTTATCTTACATATGGAAGAAGCTTCCACTGAATTCTCTGCGTTTTTCTAGAGGTTTGCATACCAGCTACATGAAGACACTTCTGCTTTTGTTGTTTTGAATCCAAGGCTCCAAACTGAAGTCTCATTTTCTAAATGCAACTGCTGGAAATTGATGTCTGAAAACTTTTCAAGCAGTGATCAAAGTCTGATGTGAATTAATTTGTCATCATAACAGAGCACTGCTTACAAGTCATTTCAGGCTGGATTTCAGCAAAGGCAATAGATATCTAGGTTGACAATTTCATTTAAAAGGATAGAAAGCCTTACACTTTTCTTTCATTGGTATTTTGATTTAATGAACATACAAACACATCATCACCATATGTTCTAAATATCAGCTTCAGTGCTTGTTCTTAAGAAACATCTTGGAAAAATGCCAATGAGAGAAGCTTGGAAGAAGCTTGAAAAGGTTTTGAGACATATTGCTGCAGCCTGGGAAAGCAAATCCACTGGTGACTAATTACTCAAGATTTTAATTTGAATAGCAATGTCAATAAATTGCCAATAAATGCTTAATAAATATATAATGACAGAGTTCATGTTAAGGATAACAAAGCCAATTTTGTTAGTGACTGGTTTTCCTAATGCCTATGAAACGTTAATCTCTACAGCAGATCATAAATATGTGATGAAAATGTCACACACTTCCTCATTTCAAAATCCTTAGATAAGGCTGCAAGTCACAGAGAAAAGAGTACGCTCCAATGAACTACCCCTCTCTACAACTTCCACCTCTGTTCTGCTCACACACACACACACACACACACGCACACACCTCTTCCCATTTTCCCCACCCTTAATATCTCTATAGTTTTGGTATTGCTTCTTCCTGCTTGTGAATGCCCCTTACTTCTCATTGATTAGTGTGGTACTTATTTATGTGAAATGACTCATCAGCCGAGGCCTCCACCACTGGCTTTTGCTAACAGAGTCCTTTTAAGCTCTAGCAGTTTTCTTTTTTTAGACAGTTTTTCTTCCACAGCAGGAAACTCAGTGAGCCTAAAGTAAGAAAAGTGCTGACAATGATGTCAGAACTTCAATCAAGGCCCTTAAGACAAGGTRGTCAAATAGTCAAGTGAGATGTGGTTTCACTTCCAAAGAACTGTTCCTATTCTTTGGCTGAGACAATAATTATTGAGCAACCTTTCAGGTTCACCCACATTCTGTGCTCTCATGTTTCTTATTTGTTTTTTCCCTCGATTTGATGCGCGCCTGACTTTTCAGTTAATGATGTGATGGAGGTGGTGGTGGAATATTAGCAATGGATTTCAATGAAATGCTTTGTTCTAAACAGCAAAATATATTTTACGTGCACTTAGCAGCCTAAGGGGTTGGCAATGTGAAACAAAGCCTTATGCCTCTAGGTGGCCAATTCAAAGCCATTCCAGATGAATTATTAATGAAAGCCACAACTCCTACATGGCTGTTTGGTAGACAGCAGGAAGTGGCTTGGGGTTTTTAACACWTTAGCCTCTAGTGGACAGGTTAGCAAAACAAATCAAGACAGCTAATCCAACCACTGACTGCCTTACCAGGGGAACCCCTGTCTAAACTGACAAGGCATCCCTGACTATTTCTACCCAGGGTTACTGGTCCTCACCATTATTTTGTGAAGGTAACTATAGGCTTTGGACATCTCCTCTGGTGAAAGGCTAATCCAATGCTAATTCCAATATTGAACTCACAAAAAATATTCTTCCTTTTACTTTCCATCTACAAATGCATCACAGATTAATTTCTGGACCTTACAGTATTTAACAGATGATGTAGGATTGTGTCAGCAGCATCTGAGAATAAGGATTAGAGAATCAGATACTTTATCACTCAGCTGAACCACGGGTTCCCAGATGGGCGTGTGATGTAGTCAGAGATCATGGACACCAGAGAGCACACCTTGTCCCTGGAAGTCATCCTAAGAAATTCCCAAGGGCTTCAAGCTTGCCCTTCCCTGGCCATCCTCAGAAGATTAACTTGCTTGCATAAGGAGAGCAAACGACAAACATCTCTGTGGTCAGAGGACCTCTGAGTCTGTCCGTGGACAGACAGCTCTGGAAGATAAAAGTCTTTGGTCTTTTAAGTTCCACTTTGAATAAATGGATAAAAAAGAAAGCAGACATCAGTAGACGTAAAACTAGGAACAGACATAACAAGAACCATCAGCAGCATCTGGAAAAGCTCTGAAAGTGCAAGTGGACATGGTAGAAAAGAGGTGGAAAAGTACTGGTGGAATAGTTTCTTTACTGATGTTTAGCTTCCAGGATATTACTTTCAATCAACATAGCATGATTAGGGTATTTCTTGCCCAAGACTGTATCCCAAGCACCTTTTTTTGTTTGTTTTAATAAGCCCTGCATGATATTCCCACAAGGCTGGAGCTCAAGCTCTAGAATTCAAGTTTTAAACAAACTGAGCTTTTCAAATGCAAAAGCAAAGAACATTGCACTGCCTTTTGCAGTCTGAGCGTGAATTAAGCTCTGTCTAGACACTGCATATACTTTGGTCAGACTTGTGCTAGGATCCTTTAAGATCTCAAAAGCCAAAGAGCCAGATTAGTACTTGCATGGGGGAACTACTTAAAAGGCTGAGTAACTCAGCTACAAATACAAACAAATCAGCTAACTTAGTTTGGTTTCCTTTCCTGGTCCAGCAATGTGTTCTGCCGGTTTACTCGCAACACCATTCTTAGGATTTGCTGAGAGAATTAAATGAAGTATTGTGAAGAAAAAGAAAAAGAAAAAGAAAAAAAAGAAAAAAAAGAAAAAAAGAAAAAAAAGAAAACAAAGAAAACAAAAGAAAACAAAAGAAAAAAGAAAAAACAGATCATGCTGGAATCTAATCCAAAAGCAAATATCAGTCCGGCACTCATACAAGTTTATCTCAAGGTACTTTTAGGGCATGTATTAATCTCACTAATATTTAAAGTTTGCAAAGTGACCGTGCATGCAACGAACTGACATCCTTTCTAGGGGTATGTTTTATCAGGTAGCCATAAGATAGAGAGTGGCTGCATAGGTAAATGATTGCAAAGTTTCTTGCTATTGAAGAGTCATACAGATGATACTGGGAGGTGAGAACTGCTCATATTCTTTAGCATTCCATCACGGCAAAGCTAAGTCAATTCAGTGTTGGAAGGAAAACATACCTTACTGTTACAGCTTTGTCAAGGGAAAAGAGCATTCTGGCTTCCCTGAGCCATTTATATGAGCACTTGTCTGCCAGTTACATGGGGCTGTTGGTGACTTTACATTTGGGCCCCAGGGGAGGRAGGCAACCAAAGCCTCTTTCCAACTGTGTAGTAGCCTGGCCTAGTTAAACTACACACTGCATCCCAATATACATTAAGTAGGGATCCTGGTTATTTACTAGTTCAAGTGCTCACTGTGCAAAGTAATTCATTTCAGAAGTGGATGGCATCTCTTGGGAATCCACTCTCTATTGACTTTGTATCATGGGCTTTTTTTCTCCTCACAATCAGCTTTCAAACTAATAGCTACATTAACTGGCTACATTACCTATATATAGAGATATATATTTTTACACACACACACACACACACACACACACATATATATTTAAGTCACAACAATCCTTTCTTCATCCTCCACCCCTCACACAAGAAGTTTTTGAGAGACTGGTTACAACATGTATGCATGTTACAGCAGCTCTCTGAGGCACCAACCGTTATCAGGACATCTCTGTGTCAGACTGAAAAAGACAGGGGATGAGACAGTCCCTACAAAAAATATATATATATAATAGAAAAGAGTAAGAGAGACAATGGATGGGAAAACAGTATTACCCCCACTATTATATTTCGGTGGGGAAGAGATGTTTTCAGACAGGAAGAGTGTCAGTGTATGAGAGTGCATCACTGCACAGAGATAGCTCTGAACACGTAGCCATGTTAATGTGTGCTCATCCGAGGCAAATATGATAACATATTCCTTGTATTGAGCAAACTAGCCAAGTGGTATCCATGCTAAAACAATCATACTCTACAGGAAGGAAAGGTAGCCTACCTATCACCACCCAACGCTGCCTTTGCCAGCAAGACTTAGCAGAATGACAGAGCCAAACACTGGGCATTCAGAATATAGTAGAACTGAAAATGATGCCATGGCTTGCAGCTCCACTGTAACTCTCTAACCACAATGTCGTTCCTTTTCTCAAATTATTTAAATAGAGAGAAGAAAAGCAAATTATATTCAAAAATTGCATATAGGTCCTATGTGTAGAAAGTGAGAAGGAAAAGACAGTAAGGACAGCGAGAGCATGAACGGAACTTTGTCTTCTTGAAATGTTAGCTGCCCTATTACCTTTACAAGACCTCTTGATGGAAACAGCAACCTATTATTATACTCTTCTCTGCAGCCATTAATGTAAGCTTGAGCTGACTCATCTCCAATATTTCTCTAGTATCTATTATGTATGTGTAAGAAGCACTCTTAATGTGTAGGCAAAAATAAAAAAAAGGGAAGCTGCATTAACTTTCTGTTGAGGAGGTTTTATTCTTTGTGATTGCATTAACCTGCAAGAAACAACAGCAAACTCTACTAGCACACCTGGTCCACTCCACAGCCCATCTCCTCTGCTCTCATAGCCCATCCCCGCTCTGCCCTGGGAGAACGAGGGACCTCTTGTAACAGCTGCAGCGCACAATATAAAGACCATAGATATAAATTATTTTGAAGCTGCTTTCTCCTGGGACCTAACTGAAAACACTAAGGAGAGAAAGTTATATAGAGCATGGGGGAAAAATGAGTGAGAGCCCCAAGAGGGCAGAAGTTTGAAGGGGATGAACTTGTATAGAGGACTATGGGTGGAAGAAAATGTAACAGCTCTGCTGATGTTCAGTAAGGCAGAAGGCCTGACTCAGAGCCAGGCTTTGGTGTTATAAAGGACAGATTCAAAGCTAAGAAGAGAGTAGAAGAAAATAGGAACAACAGGTTTGGTACCCCAGCAGAGGTAAAGCATACAGGTATCCATCCAGAACCTCATGTAAACCCATTATTAAACCATTATTAAATGATAAGAGTCATAGAAGAGTTTGACCAGGTGTATCTTCTTCAAGGTTTCTCCTAACCAAGTCCTTAGCAACATTTTAACTGCAGTGGTATCTTGCCACTTCCAGGAGCAGTGTTTTGCCTCAGTGGACTCCCTCACAGGTTTTTAATTATGATGGTCAGAAATCCCCAATATGTTGGATTTTCTCCAGCTTCTTCAGAGGTTCAAAGACAACTGACTTCAATGGGAGCTGAGGACTCTGAATTTCACAGAGATGCTCCCTTACTGCAATTTCCACCTGAAGAGGTGATAACTTTTTACATGAAAAGATCGCTATTGCTTTACAAAAGGGAAATCAAGGCACAGAGAGATGATGTGATATGCCTCAGGTGACAGAGCAGCCAATAAGTAGAGCCAATAAGAGAATTCAATTCTCCCAGTAGTCTCGTGCCCTGTCCACTTGCTGTTGCACTCTGCTTCCAAGAAAGAACGCATGAATACAAAACCACTTTGTAACCTACTCTTAAGCAAGAGTAAGTGAGAAAGTAATTTTTTTAAGTGCCAAACATATTAAGACCACAAGACAAGGGAGACTTCTCCCAAACAAGCCATTTTTCTATTGGTACAAAAGGTTCAAAATAGTCCACACACTGTTCTGCACAACCATCCTCATAGCACAGATCACCTTCAGGTAAATGTTGGACTAGTCACTGACACCAAGGCACAGCAACAGCTTTACTTAAAAGGTGACCAATGACTTCACCAAGGAGAGAAGGTGGCATGTCTGGCTTAGTTGTCCGTTTCTCTGCAGCAACCACCTAGTCTCCTCTGTTGTCCTGTTTCCATCTGGGACACTCCTAGGGAAATGTGGAAGTCTGGAGGGCTGTTATCTCTCACCTTGGCTTGATTCCCCCAGTCTCAATGATGCTCTATTTACTACCTTTGTTCCTCACGCTGGTAATCATTTATTTCCTTTGTTTATGGGCAAAACAGCAACAGAGTGCTCTGGATGATAACACAGCTAATCAAATTTACTGTTAGGCGATCCTGAAATAATACCCTTCACCAAGAGGAGCTGAACAAGTGAATGCACACATAAACATGATGCAACATTTGGGCTGCAGACTAAGAGTTACATACTTCAGTATAATTGAAAATCTGGCTTCTAAAATATCTTTAAAGGTAAGTTTTGCTATATTACTCCAAGCTGTGGAAAAAAACGGCGGAGAACAGCTTGTGTTTTAAAGGGTAGACAGGGGTGGGTGAGTTTGGGACAGAAGGAAACATGAAATCTTTGTGTCTGACTCTCCGCTCCCCTGTCTTCCTCGTGATCACTCGAATGTGAAACACTGCTGCTGATTCACCCAGTTACCACCCACCACATAGGCGTGTGGAGATACATACCTGCCCTTCCTTGCTTCAGTGACTGTGTGCTCAAACCTCAAGAGCATTACACGTCCAATTTTTGCCATTAAATAATAGGGGTCTGAAGACATAATGAAATTTGTTAGGCCTAAGTCATGTTGTGGACACATGCAATTCCTGACATAGCTCAGATATGTTTAGTTTCCCCTGGACATTTCTCTCTATGTTAAAGGGGAAAAAATCTCACTGCTGGGCACTAGCCAGCTGCATCGCACCTGAGTTCATATGCAAAAGATGGTTTGCATATTTCAGCCCTATGTGACTATAAAATTGGATTTGCAGACCCTTGTATTTAAAAGAACTTCTAGTCTTTAGGTCTGTGGCAGTTTCAGGGTGCTCCCTGATGACCACTATTGGCTACAAAAACACTTTTAAATCCTTTTAGTTTTAAAGATTATTATGTACTGGTTAAGTATTTTGGCCCAATGGGGGGACTCTAGCTAAGACATCAATTTTTTTTGCCACATATGTTGTGATATAATTTAGAAACATGGATTAGACCTAGAAAAAGGACCTTTAAAATTTTGAAATGTACACCCTGATTTCCATGGATCTTATTATGGATTTTCATAGCCAATTAGCACATCATTCAGCCACTGAACCAAGAAAATACAGCAGAGTGCTATACACAACAAATGCCTATGTGTCAGGAAGTACCAACAGGTTGTCTGCTAAGGAGTTTAAGCATTAAGAATAAGCAATATTTTCTTAACAAGAAAACATGCACCATGAAGTAGAAGCAGTGCCTTCTGCATCTCCATGTAAGTTGTAAAGAAATATTCCCCATGGCAGCCAGTCATGATGGAAGGAAACTCAGTCAGTTTTTAACTACTGTAGCAATACTGCAGCTATCTTGATTTACACCAGCTGAGGATCTGAACACAGAGATCTCCAAAGATCTGCCAAAAGCTCAAACTTCTTTTGTTCTCCCTTCAAAACATTTTTTGTGGGAGAGAAAGGCAGTTTCCAGGCATTTTGCCATGGTAATGGCAAGGGTCCACCAGGGAAAAATTCAGGATGTTGTCCTAGGAGTACAATCACACTTTTTTTCTTTTCTTTTTTTTCTTTCCCCCCCCTTTTTTTTTTTGCCATTAGATGTTGTTTTTGCATGCAGGAATGGCCACACTAAGCCCAGGATCAGTTTTGGGAACACTCACAGACATGTCAATCTTTGCACATGATTACTCACAGAGTAGGAATGTATTATATAACTCCTGTCTTTGTCTGAAGTCATTCAGTCCTCTGATAATTTAGTGTAGACTCTCAGATGTCCTTTCTCTTCTCCATTTGCAGTTTCTCTCACCCTTGGACATCTCTAGTGCAGCTATCAGCTTTCCAGAGGGAGAGGACCAGACAGATACTTCTTGGAAGCGGTCGGTGTTTATTCCTACAGGAGATGGAGAGGTTGCTCTTGAGCAAAGAGAGCTGATAGTCTTTGCTTATGAGCTGGTTTCATGTTCCTGCACTAATCTTCAGCAGGAAACAAACACAGGTAAAATCACAGGAAAATCTGCCCCAAATGAGAAGTCTTATATCAACACTGATCTGTGAGGTACAGTGGCTTCAGGGAGACAAATTATGTTCAAAAAAGGACAATCAGCCATACCACAGCATTATTCGCAAGCATGGATTTCAACATGTACATAGAGTCAGAGGCTTGTTCCTTGTGCAGTTCTTAATGTTACTGTAAATTAGCATATGGCAATGCTATTTCTCTTATTAGACACTTGGTATGTTTTGCCCTGTAGCTGAGATCAGGGAAAGAAAAGGAGGATAAGCTCAAAACCTGTTTTTTTCCCCCAACTAGGTTAACGCAAACACAGTCCAAGTAGTGCTTAAAAACAAGCCATTTTAGAGCAGGCATAATATACCATGCCTATTATTAAAATACTCAAGCTCATGCTGAAGAGATTAATAGGGCTGAACCAGCAAGAAAGAAATCTCATAATGCACTTCTTTGCAGGGATTCCGCATCCATGTTGCATTCTTCATCAAGGCAGGTGAAGAAATTACTTCGCTACAATGCCTTTGTTAAAGCCCCATCCAATTCTGAATGGTGTGTGTTTAACACATTCCCTTGTTTCATGCATACAGGCATACACATATGTATGAAGGGAGGAGAACCATTGCAAAGATATGTGGCCACGTACAAGTATTTATATGAATATCAGCTTTTCTCCAAACAAGTGTCATATTTGTTTCTGTAAATGCAGTGCAGATTGCTGGTGACTGAAAGTTATTATCTTCCTGGGGCTGCTGGGTGGCAAAAGCATCAATCCAGTTGATGTGATACTGAGGGAACATTCAGGCTTACCCGCAGAGGCTGGGAATGCAGCATTCCTAAAAGTACATCTTACCTCTCTGTAGCCCGTATCTCACCACCACAACCGGAACCCATGTTTGCAGCTTTGTTCTGTAGCCAAGGAAGGATTTTGGTCTTGCTATTGCTGTCATGCTGGCAACTTGCATGATCACCCAAGACAGTGCAAATAAATGTAACTTAATATCTCCTCAGGAGATTATTACAGAACTCTTATGCTTGAAATTAGGCACAATGATACATTTTGCATCAAACACACACAATCAAAGCATAGACTTGTCAGCAAAGCTAGTTTCAGATGAAGCATACTAATACTGAGCTGGAAAAGGCCTTCTTATCAGCAATCATTTTGTGTGGGTAGTGAGATATTCCAGCCAGCCAGCCATATATCATGTACATCAATTACCACACACGCACACAGGAACACACACACACACACACACACACACACACACACAAACACACACAAACACAGAGCTGACTTGCTAATTGTCTGATAAAATCTGGATAGTTCATAACCAAGTGATTTCAGCGGCTGCCAAAAAAGAAAAATCTTGCCATTGCAAGATATTTCAGCAGAAAAACAAAGCATGAATAGAAAACAGGATTCAGCTCAACAACGAGCAACTTCAAAAGTCCTTCCTTGGATGAAAAATGTGCAGTCTCTTGAAATTATTATCTAAAAACTGCAATTGGAGAAGTTGCATGTCAAGCTTGAGAGAAGCATAGAAAACAGTAAGACAGTTCTCTAAACAACTTGTTCTTGATATTCAGAGAGCCTTCCCTTCCTGACAGGTCACTAACAGGTATGAAGGTGACTCTAGGCTCTTGCTGTATGGTATATATACCTTGGAGTCCTACCAGATTTCCATGTTGGCTCTAGCTATAGTTTGGAGGTTCATTCAAAGGCTAGAGCACATTTTCTTGGCAGCTTGGATGACAGTCTCTCCCCTGACAGTTATCACCAGGGAGACCTTGCCTGATTTGGAGTTTATCATCAGACAAGTCGTTTTTTACACCACAGACAATAGCAGAATGGGAGGTGTCTTTGACTGGTTTGGGGAGAGGGCTAGGGAGAGAGAGGGGTGCTAGCTGATTTACTCTGCCTCCCAAACTGCACATGATGATAGGACGTTGAATGGCACATCTGCACAGAGAAGTTACAGCTACAGGGAGAGACAGTTCCATCTCTGAAAGCACCAATTGCAAATTGCTAGGTACGCCCTTGATTAACACCAGTGTTTCATGTTGCAAATCGAGCATTGCAACATAAAACAGCCATCAGGAATACTTCCACAACCTGCATGGAGTAATTTGTAATCTGCATGAGAGAGCCTGACACAGGTTTTCTTCCTAGCTATATGCACCGAGGTGTACAGTGTTTCCAGCCCTCAGTTTGCCCCACTGCATCTGTTTCTCTCTCCAGTGACTCAGAGAGCATCTCCTGCCTTCTTAATGCATGAGAATGCTGTACATTGTTCTCAAGGACATTTCTCTACTTTGTAACCACCATTTATTTCCATACTGGCAAACAAGTGACTCCATTTTAGTTCTCTCCCTTAATGCTAGGTTGGCCTGATATTTTTGTTTTTCTGAAAAGCAGTTTAAAATAAAATCAGGTTATTGAAAACAATGTCTCTTACATTCATCAGACTGACATATCATGCTCCGCATTGTGACATGTCCCACCCAGTTCCATCAGTCCACTTTACATCACCATTGTCAAGTAATGGGATGTGACTGATAAGAACAGATAAGAGGCTGGAAAATTTCAAAATGCAAGAGTTTTTTCTCTCTTAACCAAAAAACAAAAACGCCAAGCCAAACAAACAAACAAAAAAAAAACAGAGAAAAAAATCACAACCAAATACCAGCCCAATCTACATAACCATCATTAAAAAAAGAAAAAAAAGAAAAGGGCTCCCTTCTTTTTCCACAGTGATCCAGTTTCTCTTAATCTTTGCAAAGACGTTTCTCTTAATCTTTGCAAAGACAATTATACAACCCAGTATGAATTCAGCCATGCCACATGCAGCATCCTTGTCTCACTCATACATGTATTAGAAGCAGACCACTTTGGCACAGCACTAGGTATTCCACAAACTCATCCTGTTTGCTAGTTTAATCCTCATCAATACTGCTATCCTCCACGCTCCACCTCCTTCTTTGAAAAGAAATGCAAATGAATGAGATTTATAGCTTGGGATGTTTTCAAGTTTTCAAACAAGGTGGGGCTTCCACCACTCGCTCCGCCACGCTGAATGAGGAGCCTTCAGTTGCGAATTCCTTTGACTGAGCAACTGTGTGTGCATGTCACTAGCGCTGCCCAGGAGCRCCAGCATCCTCCACCCCCTCCTTTGCTGGATTAGTAGCACTTTTCAAAGCCTGCTGGGGTTGCTTGGTCCCTTGCTGTGCATCCAAGTGATGCAGGACCCATCTGCAATCAGAGTAGACTCTGCTACATGCGTTAACTTCAGCCTAGACATACAAACAGCACCGTGGGCAAGTGCAATACAGTCACCTCTTCAGGCTCACCCACTCTTGTGTGGACAGCAGTCCAGCCCCTGCTCAATACTCCTCAGAGCCCACTTTAACTTTTCTTCACTTTCTAGGGTTTCTAGGGACTAGCAACACCTGGCCTTGAGGTGAGCAGCTCTCAGCCTGATTGAAAATAACTAGCATGACACAAGGGTGTTCTTGTAAGTAGAGCTCTCTCTTAAACCTCAAAGAAGACTTCCATGGGTTACCTCCACTCCTGGGTATTTTGGACCTTATTACCTTTCTTTCTAGAAGATTGTGGGCACTGGGAAGGACAAATGGTCAGTAATGTGTCACTGCCTTGACAAACTTCCACAACTGGTGGGGATGTGTTGCCTGAAATGACCCAGTAACGCAACACGAACCCAGCCAAGCTGTTTCAGGGTACCAGTATGAATCCCTCAACACAGCCATGAAGATAAACTGTAATCATACAAAGCAAATTTCATGGTCTTCATCCTCTTCTAATGATCAGATGTCCACATCATAAAAATAACCAGTGCTAATTGGCACCTACCTCAGCAGAGAGCCCAATGATTAGAAAGACATGGAGAATGAACTCCAAGGTCGAGGTGATACCTCTAGGTCAGAGACGAGCAAAAATTGGCATGGCAAGAGAAACAGCCATTTCCTCTACCTGTTCTGTTGATGAATAAAGGACTTTATATTCCAAAACTGTCAGTCTGGCTTCTTCCCCCCCAGCAGCACGAGTTTCCCTAATAAATAGAAATTAAATTTGTTCAAATTTCAAGCTGTTGGGAAAGGAGCTTGGCTCTATTTTAATGGTCTCTTTAAAAAGGAGCAAGAGGTATAATGGATAGTCTCCGTGTTACCTTGTTAACAAGCTTCCATTGCTGATAATGGACACCCTAATACACTGTGGAGAACAAAGTGCATCAGGTCCGCACATACTGGGCAAGGAGAGGGCTGGCGAACTGAAACCTTCCACTTTGCATCCTCTCTTAACTATTTCTACCTGTATTTCCAAGAAACTTTTTAAATGTCAGGAGGCAAAAATGACAGCATATGTAGGGAAAGATAAGGAGCAGCATCAGATCTAAATAAAAGGCATTGTAACGAACAAAGGAGTTGCTGAATTTTTAGAGAAGAGCAAATGCAAGTTTCATGGAGCAGGAACAAAAATGGCTCTAAAGGAGCAGGAAACATCTTAATACCTGTTTGCCTCAAACAAAGAAAACTAAACCTTGAAGAAATTATGAAGCGGAGTTTCTTAAGAAATTTGTGGGGTAACTAGAAACAGGAAAGAGAGGACAGCCGCAGACAATAAACAGTGATGTATTTCAGATGCAAGCAGTTCTCTTACTGTGCCACTACCACTGCAAGGTATGCATCCATAACTTCTGACAGAGTGAAATACAGAGCAGCAATATCACCTCTGAATCCTCTCTACTTCTGTTGCAAAATCCACTGAGCACAGCTGTGACTTTACAGGAGTCGTAATCATAACATTGCAGGGGAAGAAAATGGGTAAGTTTTGATCAGTGGAAGATCAGAGCCGCAGGAGAAACAAATTACAGATAAGGTTTAAAGAAACATGCCAGTACAGAAGAACCTCATTAATTGGCAATGACAGAGAGAACAGGCTCCAGTGAGATGAGGTTTAGGGCTGAGTAATCAGCTGAAAACAAGTGCATGCCACACCAATACCAAGAAGAGAGAGATCTGCATCAGATTCAGTCCCCAGCCTGTGTGGCCACCATTGACAAGTACCAGCAGGATGTCTTAGATCCTCCACCATTTGAGTTGAAGGCTGATGACCACATTATAAGGCGATTTCAGTTATTAAAAATGCAGGTTGGTCTATTATAGATATGTTTTGAGCGATGGAATGAAAAGGTGTAGGTATGTAAATTAATCAAGCATTTGTAACTGAAATACAGAACTCCCAAATGCATCCCACTTGTGGATGAAATAGCACTACCCTCCACTGCAGACGTAATGTGCGTGTTTGTAACCTCCATAAAATGGTATACACTTAAGTTCTTCCCCTTCTCCCAGGCTCTCAGGACAGCATTTGTTTTGCAGAGGTCTTGTCTTCAGCAGTCATTAGCAGAGCCTTGCATCAGAAAACTGGTCAGTAATAACAGTGCATTTAAACACCTATTATCTAAAGTGAATTGAAAGTATTAGAGTTTTTTATCAGATAAAAACTGAATATCAAAACAGTCAATCCAAGCATAACCTATCTGTATATGGAAATTTCTACATTGTTTACAAACTGACAAAGCAAATCAGATCTTAAATTCACTTTGACAATTGCAGTATATTCAAAGCTACCTGAGGAAAGTTTGGTTTTCTACAAATAATTTTAAAATTTCCTTTCACTCCTATCAACATTTCCCTTGTAAGTTTTTCTTTCAAAAATCTCTGAAAACTGAAAATATAGCTTTTCAACAACTGAAGGAAAAACTGTTTTTCAACTTCCCAGAAATTAAAAAGACTGCTATTGATATTTTTTCCATAAAAGATCAGTCTGATTGAAATACTATTCTTTGTCAAGAAAATTTTTCAAAGAAATATTTTGATCAATACAAATTACTTTCTCTTTAGTCCGTAAAGGCTTGATTGTGACTTCTGCTTTATTGGGGTGACTCTTGGAGAATCAGTTCAGCCAAACAAATAAGAATGAGTGCTGCTTATTCAGGAGAAAATTAGAGTAAGCTTCACAGAAATGTATTTAGCTTTTGCCAAGCAGCTGAGCAGTGCTTTGAGGTGTGAAATTATACCCATTGCCAGCAGAGCAGGAAGAGAAGGTTTGCCCCTGGGGCAGTTGCAAGGGAGGTGGACCTCAGCCTTTTTTGTCTGGAAGGAAAATAGGACTCAGTTTGCAAGCAAGTGAGTGCTATGGTGGGAGGGCAGGGAGGAATGAGAGGGGAGAAAGCAGGAGGGAAGAAAACACTAAAAGCCAAGCACCAGGGGGAAATTCACTTTTTTGACCAGTCACTGTCCTCAGGCCAACCAAGAAAAGCAACAAAAATATCAAACCTGTACCGTTCCCCACCCCGCAGAAGTAGTTTTCAGGTCCTCATGTTTCCCTTCTTACAAGTTATTTTGCTGCTACATTCTTGACTCACCTGCTCGTCATGGGAAGCTTCACAGGGCAGGCACAACCTGCTCTAACCAGCTTGGAGACCGAGGAGCTGCCTTTGACTGATAGAGTATGTTTTCCCTCTAAATTATTATTCTGTTCATCATGCCACAAGGATGCCCCAGTTAGAAGAATGTGCCTGAATAGATCAATGACCAGCTAGGACATTATGGTTAGTGCTCCACAATGCAGCCATTCAAAGCCTCTCAGCGACAGCAGAGAGCAAACTTGGATTTTCTGATCTAAACACTCAAACTTTCCTGCACTCAAGTTAAAGGAGAGCCTTCACTGCCTGCTTGCTTTGAAGACACGGGAATGCTGGGAGGAACAGAGATGCCTGAAAATTTCCTCCACTCATAGCTTGAAATGACTGTCCGTGCTGGTGATGCTGGGGCCAGACCCTGCTGGAGAGGGCAGAAGGGATCTACACGGCAGGCAAGGGTGTGGTACCAGTAGATAAGAGCTGAGGATCTGGCCCAGAAATATAAAATAAGATACTCTTTGCTCATTTTTGGAATAATTCCTGGGCATCACAACAAATCCACAAGTTATTGACCTACTGGTTGTTTCCAAAGAAATCCCAGAAGTATTCTCTACCTCCCTAAATACATGTGTCCCACGACTTGATCCAGAGGAACAATATTAGAGACCCATTTACTAAGGTAAATTTGCCAACAGCCATTCCATTTCCTCCTAAGCTCCCACTCCTTGAAGGATTTTATTGCTAAGAAAGCCAATTATACTGTTATTTCTTAATAATCACCATATTTCCATGGGTACCACCAGTTTTACTGTGTTTGTTGGTAAGATAATATTTTCATTGCACATAACAGTAAACATGGACAGTAGCTATTTTAGAAGTTAGCTCTCTCTGATAGGATATTAAGAGGTCTGTCTGGTTCTACCACACAACCCAATGTATTTCTCCAAAGCTGCAGAATGATTAGCAATTTTTTAGATTAGAAGTGACTATACACTGTGAGAATAAAATATTTTTCTATTTACTTTGAAGAATTTTTAAAAACAAACAAGCAAACCTTCAAGTTGGCTGAGTTTGTCAAGTTACTGGAGACCAGTTAGCTGAATGCGAGTCACTGGAAACAGTTGAGTAAATATTTAAGAAGATCAAATGGAGGAACATTTGGTACAGCACAGCTTGCTGAAAGATTGCAAAGATACCAGCATGTTTCAGGAGAGGCAGGTCATGCCTCAGAAAATTGCTGGAATTCTTTGAATGTGCTGTATTGCCACCAGGACAGACAAGGGAAATAGAGTGGACTTCGTTTTTCAAAGTATTTGACAAAGTTCCTTGCTTGAGGTTAATGACCTAAGGAGCCAAGGCACAGAACAGAGGAAAAGTTGCTGGAGTGAAAATTGACTTCAGGGCAAAAACTATAAGGAAACTGTAAATATAATTTGTGAGGTGGGAAGAAAGTTGCTAGTGCGTTAGCAGGTGAAAAAATGTAGGGGCCTTGCTGGGTAATTATTGTTATAATAGCCTTCTTTTTTTTTCTTTTTTTTTTCTTTTCTCCCTTTTCTTAGTCTAAGTGCCTATTTAAAAGGTACTGGATTCATAGCCTGAAGTCTGCACAACTGTTCTTTTAATCCGCAGGACAGGTGGTACCTATATACCTGCAAATGAGGCTGCTCCCACGCGTGGACCTAGAGTTGGTGTGTGGAGGGCTGAAGGGGTTCCCTTATTCCCCATGACCATTCAGCCTTTTCCCTCCCTGCTCTGTTTGCCACTGGAGGGGCCAGCACCAAATCTGGGGTGGCCCCTGGATGCCTGGCAGCCCTTCTCAACCACGTCCTGCAAGAAATAGGGGTGACATTCACCGTGCACGGATTGCCCAAAGTTCAGGATTTTTCACAGTGTGTCCCGCGACACAAAAGAAGGCCATGTAGGCAGACTGCCACCCTGATCATATGCCATTTTTATTTCAGATTTTTAAAAAAATACCTAAGTTTGTAGTTAAAAAAGAGAGCTGTTCTCAAGCACTTTGTACTTCAAGTCAAAAAAAACCCTGTAAACAATAATGTTTTCACCACTCTCAGTGTGAGCAAACAAGCAGTTCACAGATGTTCTTCTTCAGAAGAAATGTTGAAGGTACAAAATTATATGAAGCCAAAGGGAAAAAAAGAAGACCAGAGAGAAATTTCAGTAAATCCATAGGGGGGTGTATTGGATATTGAAATGTCCATTCCTAAATAACTTATAAGTGATGAATTAGACATTTTAATGACTTTCAATAGAAGATAACTGGAGAGTCAGTTGACACAGATAGCTACTCAGCCCAACTGCTTATATTACATTAAAAATGTAATTTCTAACACCATTTGCTGATACAATGATTATATCATTTACGATAGCTTGTTATTTGGGTCTGCAATATTATCTATTAATCATTTATTAACCATCTAAAATGCTTTATAAATGGACCATGAATACAGTGAGAATAAAATTGCATTCCTACACTCAGTTTCCCTTCCTGTCACTTCTCAACATCCAGTGCTTTGAGACCTGCGTCCTGACACCAAAATCAGAGGCAAAASCAGGGACATGAAGAATGCAGAATCAGGTCTTTGGTGCAGAAAGACATCTGTTTCTTCCGACTAACCATGCAGGTAATACATGGAGGGATTTAAAGCACCTGCAGTATGTGGACTGGTAAATTGTAAATGCACCTTAGTCCAGGTATACAGCATATAAACAGAATAATGTCTAGAAGCAAAGAATAAAAAGCATCAATATTTGCTGAAACGGCAATGCTACACTTTATAGTGCAGGAGAGAGATTTGGGAGCACTTGAAGAAAAATCCCTTGAGCCCTCAGCCCTATATACAGCACTGTATAGCTGGAGTGAACAAAGCAAATGTGATTTTGTGTTATAGTGCAGGAGCACAATATAAATCAAGGGAGGTGGTAGTAGTGTAAATGTTATATTTATAATGCAAATGTTGATACAGCCCCTAACTTACAGAGGCGSTGGCAGGAGCTACCATAATATGGCTGGATATCATTTAAGCAGTGTTTGCAGAACTGATCACTGTATCTTAGAAGGAACACCCTGTTTTTGCTCTTGAAGAAGCAAACTGCTGCCTATGAATCAGCCGGAATGGCTAAATACCTATTGCGCAAGCCTAACCTGAAGAGAAAAAAAATCTTTATTCTGATACCGCATTTGTTCTTTACATTTCAAAAGCTGGAGGAAGCAATCAAATCCATAGTACTTTCTTCTTCTTCAGTAAGTTATATTAAAAAACTCAGYTGGTTCAGGGTTTATTGATCTGAATTGACAGTGAAGTTCACAAATTCATATAAAAGAGTTGTCTCATTACAAGGCCATTTAAAGAATCTGTGGTTCAGGATTCATAAATAGAAGTTCCCATGGAAAATTAAAAAGATAATGAATAAGAAGGAAAACTTTTGAGAATAGGCAGTACAAATCTTTTTTTTTTTTTTTTTGGTATCATGTGTGATTTGTCAGATGCAGCCAGGATTTCTTGTTTTAATTTTTGTAAGAAATGTTGCATGTTTGTAGTTTAACAAAACAGTATACAGTAAGTATTGAGGAGAAATGGCTGGTTAGACTAGAGTCTACTGATGTTCCTGGAGTTAAGTTGTGAATGAGATGTGGTAAAAATTTGATCCAAGTAAGAATGTTAAAAACAGCTAAAAATAACTTTTGTAATTAAAAAGCACAGCATTTTCATCTTAAAATTTAGTGTTTCTGTTTCTTTGTGAATGAGGTAAGGGTTTTCACATCAAACCTCTGTGCTAAGTGAGGAAATCAAGGCACTGAGATTAAAAATCAGGTTTCTTAAAAATAATTTAGAAGCCTAAAAAAACCTACCCAGACATATTTTCAAATGCATTTAGGCACCTAATTTGACAGAAATTATACAGTTGGAGAACTTCAAAAACATGATTATGTGCCTGACATCTATACAAAAGAAGTCTAGCCCTAACTTGCTTATCCAAGATCACACAGCAGGTCAAAGGAAGAGCAGAGAATACAACTCAGCAGCTCTGAGATCTCTCCCCTGACTGCAGTGGGACAGTCTGTCCAACAGACAGAGAATAGGCAGAGAGGATCTAAAAGTTACCATGGAGAGAAGAGCATTAAAACAAAACGGCTTTGTATCTGAGGGACACATTCAGTGGTTCACGCATTTCAGATAAGGCTTACGGACTGATGGGAAGAGAAAAAGACTGCACCACACCGCCTGCATCCAAGGCGCTCAGCTTTCTGGAGCCGTCCCACAGGGCAACTGCCCTGGCTGGGACGTGGCCCTCGGCTAAATGGCTGTACGCTCCCTGCACTCCCACGTGGGACCACCGCAGGTCCCGGGTGGCTCTCCCCAGTAAGGGACAACCAGAAGYGTACAGCAATAAAGGGCAGCAGTCAGACAGACTAGCTCTCGGTCTGGACCAACACAGCAGAGTAAATACAAGAACAGAACTCCTTACAAAGGCAATAAAGTTTGCACAAGATATTCCCATGAAATCATAAAAAAAGCAATTGAAGAATCACGTGCAGAAGAGTGTCTGATGGACCCAGAAGATGACTACCATTCCTATGCTCTTCACTTTCTTTCTCTACCAAACCTAGGAGAAAAAACATCCATATCTCTTGGCCTGAACACCAACTGCCCTACCTCTTTCACAAGAACATAAATTCTGTGTCCCACTTAAGGAGGTGAAGTGGCTAGTTTAGGTGGTGATTAGTTTCTCCAGACTTTCCTAGGAATTGAATTAGCACACTGTGGACTCCAGAATGCTGTGTGATATGAATACTGCTGCTGCAGACTTTGTCTCTTCCCATCTGTCCTTAAATTTTACATGAAGTACATGAACTGTAGAAAGAGAAGACTGAAACCACAGAAATTTATCTTAAGGAAAAATGAAGAAAGTGTGAAGAACTCCTTTGCTGTGGATGAAATGCAAAGTCAAAAGACTACCTCCCATCATTGACTTTCCTTCCTGGTTTTGCCTTTGATTGGCAAAACCTGAGTTTTCAATGCAGGAATTTAGGACTTTGGACCTATGCCACCCAGCTTCCCTTTCTTGTCAGCCAGATGTGATCAGGTTTCTTTACAAAAACTCTGTAGCAACCCCCAATCACAATATGGGAAGAAAAAAATGCATAAGAGTTTGCAGTCTGACCTAAGATTTCTAGATTTACCAGAAACACTGTGATACCTCCAAGTCAGAGAGGAGGGTTACAGAGTGCTCTAATGAAGGATCAGAGCTTGCATAGCTTAGTAGACACTGGGACTACATTCATGCTTAAAGTTAGGGAACTGTTTGTGCATATTACCAGACCAATGCCCAAAGCATTGCTGAGACAATTCAACATGCTGAAGATATAGAGGAACACAGGTACCATAGTTAATTTTCCATTAAAATTGATTCATGTCTGTTCTTTTGCACTGAGGACATTTACRACATCAGTGACTCACAAGAAAACAAGGGCTATGGAGGTGATAATGCTCATAAAACACTAAAGCCTCTATTAACAAACAAGAATGGTGATAAATACTGTGCTTAAGCAGCATCTGATTTATCCTGGGGAAATTGAGAAGGAAGAACATTAGAGATATGCAGCTCAGAGTCACATGAGCTGTAACACAACCTCACAGTAACTGGAAGTGTGGACTTCCTGACAGTATTTTCTGAGCTAGTCTTGATCTTCACARAGAAAGCTAGCTGTTAGTGCAGTGCATTGCAGCTCAGCTTTTTGCATAAAAATTCATGAGACACAGTATCTATTTCAACTGTGTTATACAGCAGTAAAGGGGAGGGGGGAAAAAAAAGTTTAGCCCTACAACTCAGATAGGGTTCATTTTGAGTGATGATTGCAAACCAGCCGTGGAAATTACAGATGCTACTTGGTTCACTATTATTTTGCAGCATCTCCAGTAATCTTCAGTGATCATTTATAACAGCATGTCTGATGACTTTCAAAACATAACTGGAAAGAATACTTCTGTGGAGAGTATGGCTACTCAAAGGAGAAATCAATCTTTGCTGCTCAGGGAGTCATCTTCATACCACTGCTATCAGACAGTCAGAAATTTCAACACACAGAAACAGGTCTGGGGGTGCTCCAAACCATTTTTGCCCTATTGTATCCAGTGCAGTGGAGCATGTTGAGATAGATCATTCTACTCCTTTACTTCTATTGAAAGGTAAATGCAAAAGTGAACCAARTCTAAAAGTGAACATAATCAGTTACTTGCCAGTGGGGGAAGCGAAAGTGGTGCTGGGCAAAGAGGCTCAGCTAGACCTGTACCACCACCCTCCAGTGAAATGCAGAAGGTTGCTGCGCTGCACCTCGCTGGCTCCTGCAGGTGGAGGGGTCTCTGCTCAGTGCTGAATGTATCATCAGCTCCTGGGGTCCCTGTCCTTGCAGTTGGACCCTGCGCAATCATTCAGGGCAGCAGCACGGAAATGCTATGTAATGGACACCAAATCTCTGAGCCGCTTAGGACAAGGACTGCCTTTTTGGGGTGCTCAGTGCACAGATGCAATGGGGCCCTGATCTGTGACAGGTGCTGCTGGGCCCTCCTGTAATAACATCAAAACAGTCACGCAGGAAAGCCTGAAATTTGGGTGCAAACTGTTAGGATGGATTCATTACCCTCCTTTTCGAAAGGCACACAAAAGCAGGGCTTCACTCTTGGTAGCTAGAAAACATAAGCACTTGTAGCAAATGTTTCATCATTGACAGGGAATATCCTAATGTACTACAGTGGAAGGCCCCAGCAAAACAGATTACAGACAAATCTTGGCTGTCTAGGGCAATAGAAGTTGGGGTGACCCAGATAAAACAAAAATAGTGTTCATACAAAACATAATTGAGTAAACTGTAGGAATGCCCTGCATTCAGGCTATCTTTAAAAAATGAAGATTTAAAGTCATAATTGCAAAGACAAATATGGGTTTTTCTTAGTAAAGCACAGTTCACTTAGAACTTGGCATAACACAACCGTCAATAAGCAAAGGCAACACCTATATTAAATCACTACCTTCTGGCTATTCCTTGGCCTATACAAATGGACAGAGTGATCTCTCCTTCATTCATATTGGATGGATATCAGCATCATGTGAGCCTCTGTATCACACATCTACAGGCACAGCCAAGAGGCCCCAGACTGAACAGGAATGTAGAACTATCTTCTTACACTTTCAGGACAGAGCTGAAGCAAATATTCTTCCAAAATGCAGAACAGGCAACAGGAATAGAAGAGAGAGGAAGGTGTTTTAATAAAATTTATATGGTTGCTTAAGATTGTGGACACTTATGCTGTTTTCTCAAATTCCTTACTTTTCTTTTACTTTTTACATCATTTACAAAATGAAACCTTTTTAACACTCAACTTTACAGCTACACTGGTCTAAAGCCCTTACAGCTAAGAAGACAAGGAATTGATTGCTTTACCGAGCGCAAAACCTTTCAAGTTCAGCCCTATCTCCCTAATCCCTCTGCCTGCCATAGGTTTCTCTTCTGCTGTGTCCTACCTTCAGCTTCCATCACAGTTCAGCAACTGACTGTGTTTAACCCACAGSACACCTCACTGAGGTTTGCCCTCTTGCTCTGTACCACAAGCTTGCTCTATGTCACAGGCTCTGGCCAGATCTATGACTTTATTTACTGCTTAACACATCATACACCATAATGGTACTAGCCACTCATGTTCAAGACAAACACATGGTGTGCACACGTATGCATATCTATTTCAAAGAATATATGAAGTGGAGGCCCAGCTAAATTGCAAGTTGCAATTTAAACCCAGCAATTTAACTGCACATATTTTTGTACCAGTGACCTGCAGCACAAGTGCTAGCAGTTAGACGTCCTTTCATATGGTGGAGTTTAAAAATAGCTTTGTAATGCCCTTGTTGTGATGGCAAAAGCTTGGACAAGGTATTATTAGAGCAGCTATTTACACAAGCGGCAGAGAAAATCTGCACCATGATAGACACTAGAGGAAGCTGGGAAGTAGAAGGGCAGAAGAAGTGAAAAATTTAACTAAGATATACTCCAGCTTTTGTTTGCATTTAGACAATATCTTCAGACAGAACATTCTGTTTGGGAATCAGTTTCATTTGGTTAAAAATTATTGTAAAAATATGGGAAACAAGGGTAAAAATGGGAAAAAGTATTTTTTTGGGGAAAACTGATCATGGTGTTAGACCAAAACACAAAATTCATTCACTCCTTCCACTTTCTCCCAGATAAGCAGCCTTGTGAGYCCTCCCAAGTGTAAAGCATTCAACCACAGTTTCTTAGCAAGAAAGAGGAATGTGGAGGAGGACACCCACAAACATTATCAAGAATCCCTGTTAATTAATCCTTAGGGAAATGCTTTGCCATTTTGTGCAAGGATCACAGGAGAAACAGGATTCCAAATCTGCCGTATATTGATGAGTAGCATATAGATAGGAGTTTTCACTTCCTTTCACCACACAGCAACCTCGGGCTGAGTTAGCTGGAGTAACCCTGGTACCCATTTCCTACAGAGGCTGAATCCAGGACAGAAAGGCACCTGGGCTGAGTTAAGGTCTTTTGAAACTCCTCCTGTGGCTCCTCCTAGACAAGGCGCTAGAGTTACAAGTGAGAGGCTTTGATGCAAGCTGCGCTTGCACTGGGTTTGGTGACAGGAAAGCAGTCCTGATCCTGTGGGACTACACCAGCGTTGAGGAGCAAGTGCATATCGAAATGAAAGGACTGGCAAGGAGGGAATGAGCAAAGCCGCCTCAGCACAAGCATCAAGAACCTATAAGAGTGACTGCTGCAGTATTCTACATGTCTGGGGAAACAGTGTGCATCGGTTCACATGTGGAGCATGAGGAAGCATTCAAAGGCATATCTGCATATTCTGTACTCGACAGCTGCATGAAAAGGTCAAATGAAAACTATTTATAGTTGCAGGTACTGTGCAGTAACTAATTGTGATGAATGATGGTTAAGAATGCAGATGGATAAAGCAACCATTTCCTGGAATTACGTACTTGTGCTTAATCATTTCTACTCATTGATTTCTTTCTCCCCTCTTCTGTTTCTAAGAATTCTGCTATCACCTAAACAAGCTGTTTAGCTCCCATTGATGCTGMAACTGGTTTTCTCACCAGGCTACAGAATTTCAAAGCTCTCCAGACCCCAAACTGGAGTCTTTACTTTGTGATAAAATTTTTACATCAATGTAAAACTTACAATGCCCAACACTTCTAAAGCAGAGGTGGGTATTTTTCCTGGATAAATCTTGATGGCCAAAAGGGGAGATCACAAGGCCAGCCATGTTCAAAATACGTCTACACTGCAAYTGGAAATCTGACTTCAACAGAAGGCTTCTAAAAGCACCACATCAATGCATCAAAAGGACAACAGTTCTAATACTAAATAGTTATCCAACAACATTCTCAYAGAAATCAATAAACCTGGAAATGAAACACACCTATTTGGCTCAACACAAAAAAATATATGTTTATATGTTTTGCCAAAGCTATCCTCTTTATCATGTATCTCATGACATTTGATATTTCCTTGAAGCCCTAGCTCTAGAAGGAATGAAGGCGTTTCATTTTTCATTAAAAAATCTTTCTTGCTTTGTGGTCATGAAGAAGAAAATGAAAATACAAAGAGAATGTGCTCCTGTACTCCAGGCCCAAGAAACCAGAAACCAAATAAAAGGAATCCTGTTCCATTACTTTTAGAAAAGGGCAACTTCATTTTTAAAGTGATATTGTGATATTGGCAATCAGATTTATGATTTTGATGTCCTTTCCTGGCAACATTCTATTAATCATTTGGTAAACAAGCATCTAGTCCTAACAGCATTTACATCCCTAAGCTTACACCYGCTCAAGTGATTGGTCACTGCTTTAACTCCATCAGAAATGGTATCTGYTGTTGCCTGTCTAGCACACTTTCCTAGAACTAACTTCTTGCAGTCTCTAATCCCCATCTTCATGCATTAAAGTTACTCAGCATGGAAGTCCACAGAACCATTACATCACTCCTTCTTCATACATCTCTTTAAAATTCAGCCTGGAAAGCACCAACACTGTCCACATAGCTGCTGCTCTTTGCCAGGTCACCTTCAAGGATCCACTGATATCTTGTACTCTCCCGTCTACTGACTCATTCTCTCCTATCTTACCCTATATATCTTACACTTGAATAAAAAAGTCAGTCAAGTTATTGCAGCTTAAGGAGTTCTCTCTTCTTAACTGAGACATTCACCAATGGTGTACACGCTCCTCCCATATGGAAGCTGCAATAAAACATTAGTTCAAATGGTTTCCGCAGGTGAAACTGTACCACTAGTTCTTGCAACTGTCCCCTGCACGCTCCTTTTTAGGCAAACTGTTTACGGTGTTGCCAACCTCCATGTCACAGGTGTAAACCTTATTTCCATTCATGACTAATATCTCTCCATGYGTCTGTAATAAATAGAAAAATAACAACTGATGCACGGCCAGATCTCTCTGCATATGAGCACCCTCACTAAAACATGGAGCACCACCTGCTTGGAGAATATTCAGAAATACTGAAGTATACAGGGCCATGGCCTTAAAACTAATGGGCTTTCTGACAGCAGTAGAACAGAAGTAGAATAAATTCAGAATGTCACAGGCCCTGTTGTGCATCCAAAATTTCATTCCAACCTTCTGTGTTTTTCCGATTGGGCTTAGTGTTATTCACATTGTAATTATTCACGCAGTTTGTAGTATACTGTAGACACTCACTGCACCTTGTGTTAATACATTAGGAATGAGACAAAAAAAAAAAATCTCAATATTCATACATGAACACTACAAGTGAATTGCTGACAGAATGTTTCCTGGGGTGGAAAAAATGGAGAAGTTTCTGTTTTATGGGTTGCCAGAGGGAATAGTTTCTAACGCACCACTCGTGCACTGAAGGAAAATGAAGACAGTCCCAAAAACAACACTCTTAGCTCAAGGTTTTCTGTTATTGAGTTATTGCTTTTATTTTATATACAATGCAAGAAAATGCTGATTATTATGATTCTTACATTCTCTAAGAGAGACAGTAGCAGTAAATAGAGTAGGTAGGGAGACAAAGAAGGGACTTGTCACCAAATTTAGATCACAGCATTTCTGTGGGTCAGATAGGATAGGAATGATGTTCCTTTGCCTTGCAGGCACTTAGACATTTCTGGTAACTGATAAGAGGCCCAACATTTGACCTTTCTCTTCTAGTCTTTTCTAGCCTTCCTTAAAATCCATAAATGATTTTTATGGTTTTGTAATGATTTCACAACACCTAGAGACCATTTAAAACACTTAAATGAATATACTCCCAAGCTAAAATGCTCACACAGAGATGTTTGAAATTCTGCTGCGGTACCATAGACCAGCTTATCTTGTCAGATCTCACCCATCAAGCACCACTTTGGGGCAGGGTCATGCCTGAGTCAATAGTCCTCCTGGATGTTATGGGGCTGCTTGAGACAGTGTCTTTCAGACCAGACAGCAAACTAAGGTCCATGACTACTTGTCATCATTATCAATCTCGTTGAATTTTTCATAAGTTCTACTTGTGTTTGTTGTTGTCCTAATTAGCCAAATTCCAGTTTGGATTCCCTGCCTGAATTGATTGTTAAGTCCCATTCAGTGTAACATAGGATCCTAATCTGCTTGGTGGGAGGGAGGGCCCTCAAGCTGTTGCCACATCCATCTGGGAGGAAGTTTCACTGCATTTTGTTAGTAAGCAGAAGCTATGCTGTTTCCAGACCCTTAGGATCAGAAGGTAATCTTAGGGTGAGAAGAAGGTAAGGTACTATAACACACTAGTGCGTTTGCCTCACTACAGTGGCAGTTGCATAGCTTCAGTCAAACACTTCTCCGCTGGCTTGACATTCTCATGTTTTTTAAAGGGAGCAACATGGCCACTTCTCCTTCTTGCCCTTCCCTTCAAAGCAGTGGGAATGCCAGATGCAGCCTCCCCAGCCCCCTGGGGACCAGGACTGAACCCAGCTTCCCCAGAAGCTAAACACAGCTCCTACAGGGACCCCTTCCCTGCAAGTAGCACAAGATCCAGGTAAAATACGAAGCTCAGAACCACACGATGTGCTGCCTCTGGTATCTCCTTGCTCGAGCATTTGGGGTCACAGTCCCACGGGGACCTCTAGGAACTTCTCACTGCAGCCTGCAGTTTGCCCAGACCACACTGCATGTGCATAGGAGCGTGCGTGCCTCTGTTTTCTCCCTCCCCCAGCCGAGTTTCTTTTGAACTTGGCTGTTCCTGCAGCTGGAGCAGCTCCCTGCACCATGGAGGCACGCCCCTTCGTCGCCTCCTCCTGCCCCCCTGGTCCCCCTGGTCCCCCGGCTCCCTCTCTCCCCTCTGCATCTTCCCTCTAAGGCCCCTCTCGGTTAGCAAGCCCTAACGCCAACACCTGGTTTCTTTGTTCTGCTCCTGGGAAAATTCCTCCGTTCCTGGCCTCCTGCAGGGCACTTGGAGAAAACTGGCTTTTCCCAAGGCTTCAGCCATCCYATTGTTCTGCCTGGACCATGCCTATTCACCAGTTAATAGCCCTTAACGACTATCTCTTTCAAGAGCAGAGCCGAAGGCGCCGCTCCCCTACTTCTTAGCACAAGAAGCATGAGGCAGTACACAGACAGAGATAGTGATTAGACATAAAAATAGACAGTTCATAAAGCAACGGTGGATTTCATAAGCTGTACACAGACAGATTCTCCCAAAGTGTCAAAGTGATTATCTTTATTTCAAGTTTTTATTGCTTCATCTTGTTATTCAGTGGAGACTGACGTTTGAGTAAACATGCACAATTGGGCATGACTGAATCATACGAATCCTTCTCTAAACAGCTAAACATTATACGGTAAGAGAGTATACACTAAATCAGAAAGGGAAATCCTGGGCAGAGGTTCCTGAATTGAACAAGGACATGGGTTATCTGGCTTCAAGTTCCCAGCTATGCATGACCTTGGTCTTTCAATATCTTCAGGCTTGAGCTTTCCTCTAGGGAAAGGACCTGGAAAATGAGGAGGAAGATTATAACGGAGATGGGGCAGGGCAGGGAGGACTCAGAGACAGTGGTGACATAAGAACATAGGTYGATAGAGCGTGGAAAGGTAGGAATTATAAACTCGAGAAATGATCAAACAGAAAAGGGTGTAGTTTACTTGTAGTTGCTTTGTCTGTCAGCTTGAAATTCTTATGGCTGCTGTTTCTCCTTCATGAGGGATATGATTTATCTTTGGCACCATCAGTAGAGGAGTCAACTGGAATTTTCACCGGRGTCTGGCTCATCCAGAAACCACAAAGAAGCACTCTGTCCATCCGCGTAACTGAACTGCAGTCACACTGCCAGCTCAACAGAGCAAACATGGTCCTGTGAATGAGACATCTGTAGCAAAAGCAACTCTAATGAAAAATTCTGTCATAGTCCATATGCTCTGAATGATCCGGGAAGGCTGTGGATGCAGCCCAAGTCACCCAGAGGCAAAGGAAAAACCCCACTGTACCAAATTAGCACAAAAAGCTTCAGGCCCATAGCAAATGAGGAAAAGATATGGCGTCTGAACTGCTGCCTTCCAAGGAATGTGCTGATGTAAAACCTAGGTGGAAAGGATGGATGCAATCATTGTTGATTTCCCTAGGCAGGGAAGATGGCCAAACACTAGGTCAACTTGCAGCTCTCGACCCACATAAGGCTGGCAAAAACCTCAGGACAACTTCCCTACCAGGCCTTTGCCCCATGTAAAGGCTGTGCTGAAACAGGGGCTACCGAGTAATTTGAGTTCACTCCTCTGGGAGAAAGCAAGCTATTGAGGCCAACATCATCAGGTTACAGTCAGAGCCATCTGCACACCCAGCCCAGGCCCACCCTGTACCCTGTGACCACCCTGTGACCCRCTGTCACCTCTTTGCTGCCAGCTACTTCACCAGATCCCTGCTCTTTGAGGTGTCCRATCTGAGGCCCATGGCTCTTGGCTGGCAGGGAAATAGGTCAGAGTCTGGAGCTGCTGGAGTGGTCTTGGACTGTGGAGATCCAGGTTTAAGTCCTGCCCTGCTTTTCCCTGTGAACTCGGGCAGACCTTTCGATTTCTTTGTGCCTCAATTCCTCCATCTGGAAAATGGTGGTTATGACAGCACTTCCACATCTGAARGGAAGGAGGGCATTCAGAAGCACATACATGTAATTTTGGGGGAACTTCCCTGTGATGAAAGCCTATATCACCATAGCATGGAAATATACCTAACACAATACACTTTCTTATGATGGTTTTGTGTCAAGAGGAGTATTTTTTCCAAAAATGTTATGGGGTTGTAGAAATAATACATGGCCTTGCTAAGTTCTTCATAAACTAACTGGAGTGCAAAATTCAGAACACATTTCAGATCTAGTACATGCAGGGACCCTTTGAGAGATTCATTTCTTTAGCATATCCATGCTAATATGGTATTAGCATTTCTATTAAGGACACCTGAATGCCCCAGCAGAGATCAGGTCCCTATGGTGCTAGGAACTGAGCACACCCAGGGTTAGAAATCACATTAGTTCCTTCTTTAAACGTCTTCAAACCAAATACCCAGAAGAAATGTATATTCCCATTTTACGGYTGGGGAACTGAGGCACAAAGATGTTAAAAAATCACCCATGCTGGAAACTGATGTGCAGATCTGTGTTTCTTAGTTCTGTACCTAAGCAGTAAGTCTCTTCTTTCTCCCATATCTTTCCTTTGAGAGGATTTCAGTTTTGTTAATTGAATATAGGCAACGATGACTTCAACTGTGATCAAAAAGAATGCGCATGTTGTCACTGTGATAAAGGAATGGTGTGTTACTCATTAGCTCTAAAGCATATCTATATGTTTTTTTCCCAGGCACTTGTCTTCCCTGTGTGTGGTTTATCAGATGTGCTAGTGTCTGTATAACATATGTACACTGACTATGAACTAAAGCCATTCTCATTTGACTGAAGTCATGATTATCTTTTTTTTATTTTTTTTTTGGTATCTCATGACCATTTATTTGTAGGACTTAGTTAATGACTTCCTTTTTTCAAAAAGGGGATGYTCAGACTAGAGAAGGGACTCCTGAACGAGGAGTTCCCCTCGCTAAACAGCTGTATGTACTCCCAGGCAAGATCTTTGCAGATGTTACATAGGTGAGTAACTCATCTATAGAAATTTTGGAGTAAGCTGGAACCTGATGTAGCCTGCTCCTAATGGCATCATGATTTTCATGACAGACATATCTAAGTGCATATTGTATATATTTGTATGGAAACTAGGAACTCTGCCCAAGCTAATAGCGAGGAAAATACAGATGGATACAGTGCACAGTGTCTCATTTCTATGGGTATTCTGCAGAGTCCAAGAAAAGCAGAGTACAAAYAGAGGAAGGACTTCCCAGTGCCCATCTCAGATTGCTGGGGACATGAGTGGGTGGCAAAAGCAGAGAAGCTACAGACCTGAACAAAAACTACTTGCAAAAAGAAATTCCCAATAACTTCAATGGTCATTTGATAAGGACTCAGGAGAGGAGATGATCAGCAAAGATAACATTGTGAAAACATTCAGAATTTCCTTTCTTCTCTGTTATATTTTTAGCAATGTCCATAAACACTGCACCAGACAGCATTATTTCTTGACTATACAATATYATGTATCTATTTAAAATTTTTTTGTGGAAGACAGAAGCATAGTAAATTATAGAACTATTCATTTTTCTGCTACTTCCATTTTTTTTTTTCCCAGTCTCTCTCAGCCCATTGGTTTCAACATCCATGATACATGAACTTCACATCAGCTTTTATTCAGAGGTTCTCACTAGAGCTCAAAAACAGCAAAAGGAAAAGTTTGGTTATGGGACAAAAAAAAGAGGTCTGCAACTGGAATATTTTTTGTGATAAAGTGAAATCCATCTTTTTTTAAAGAAGTTTTTCCCCACTCTTCAGTTTATCCAGAAAATACCAAGGTTTATTTGCTACAGGCTTCCTTCAACATAGGCTTTTCCTAACTGAGGTATCAGGCTGTGATACACGAGCTGCTGCTGTTCGAACCCTGGGACACCATCCCAAGACACATGCAGAAGCTGTGAATATATCTTCCAGACAAAGCTTCCTTCCCACAACACTGCTTTTTCCCCCCTCTGTATTGTGCTGCTGACCAAAAAACTGTAGAAAAAAAACCCAAGTAATACTTGATTGACCCAGCAGAGGAACAGACCTCCTGGCACTTTTCCAGCAGCCCTGACATTGAGGTTATTACGGAAATCCAATCACATGGTTTACAATTAGGACTTGGGCTATCAAAATTACCGGCTTGTTTTTCACTATGACTAGGGTGAAAGGTGACAGAAAATGGAGAACTAATAGAGAACCGGTAAATACAATTGGCAAACATATGGGGCAAAGCGCAGCAATTAAGAAATGACCACTGGGATTAGGTTCCTCAAGCCCTATATTAGACCTCTGACAATGGAGTTGAAACTTGACTGACAGGATCATGACTGCACTGTTCAGAGCTTGGATCCTGTAAAGCCCCTAGCCAGAGCCCTGACACAGAGGTAATTAAATAAATCATGCAGAAAAATGGCGTGTCCTTCACATCTGCGACCACAGACACCATGGCATACATGCAACAATGGGAGAAGATACATTAAGTAAACTCAAGTCTATCCAACATTAAAAAGCTCTTATGTCAGTGATAATTCTTCAGGCAGACACTGGAAAGTGTTAAAATAGCCCAGTACTTCCCTAATCTTGTCTGTCTACCTCTTAATTCCATCATCTGCTGCCATCCAGAGAATCTGAGGTCAAACGACTTGATGATGTCTTCTCTGTCTGTCACCATTAYCCAAGAAACCAGCAACGTGTGGAGCTGATGAAGTCCCTGCTGTGTCAGTGAGGGGTGAGACTGCTACAGACTTCCACAGGTTGCTCTCTTAGACTGGTCTTTTACAGGAATAGAGCATTCAAGAGTCAAACACCGGTGACATGCAGTCACTCCATCGGGCAATATAAAACAATGAGCAAATGAGTGCAAAGGTTGTGAGCAATCTGAAGAGGAAAAGGAGGGTGCAGTCTCCCAAGTCTATATTTAGTTTTGTTTGTCATCGACGATTAACCCTGCTCTAATTTACACCCCCTTAAGAACATCCAGGTCACAATCTATCTACTCTTTGTGTGAGGAACAACATAGTATTCAAGATCCAAGTTTGTTTTTCATTTCTTTAAGCAACAGCTGACATAAACCCTTATTCCAGATTGTCTTTTAACATTCTGTGGAAGGATCATGTATTCTGGGCACCAAACCAGCATCAACACTCCTGGGTGGGGGTGGCTGGTGAGAGGAGAAAGACAAGAGGAGGTATGAATATCTCGCCAAAACAAAACAGCAGAACTTTCTGGCAGCTTCCCAGTCTGCACATTCCTTGGTCTTCTGCAAGGCTGGAGATCCTACCAAAAAGGATTCCTTGAAATCTCAGATTCTCACAGATCTCTGTCTTGATTTGTTCTGAATACTGTGGAAAAGAATGCTTGTACTGGTCGWGCAGAAGTGTGTATTTTAATTACCGAGCACAGGCAGTAGACATATCCAGGGAATATGCCACCCATGAAAAAAAGTTACTCTCAACAGTAAGCTGAGCTATTCATGCAACCCACCTGAGAAGAAATAATACCTTTCTTTGTGCGGAAATACAAATCATATATGGCAACATAGCTGAGATATATTCTTAAGTAAATAGCTATTAAAAATAAAGCTGTTAAAAGAATGCAACGGTTGGGCATTGAGGTTAATGCCTTTGCCAGGGTTTCTACAGCAACACACTGAATTCACTTTCAGTCATAATGAAATAGTCTCCTATTTTAACTATGTACAGTCATACAATTTATATGTCTTCTGCTTTCTGGCTTCTACACTTTCGTTGCTTGTTTTCAGGGGCTGTGTATTTTACATTTTGCTGAGAAACCTCCCAGCAAAGAGACTAAAGAAGGCATAAGAATCATAGAACTCAGTAATGTTGCTAGCAATGTACGCATGCATGGACTGATCACTCCACTGCATCTGCAACACAAAAATTTTCTTCTAAAGGTGAATCATCTGCCACACAATGAGCTTGGAACTGCAAAATACCAATATCTTCAACCCCCTTCCTCCAACCCAAAATCAGGATCTCTAAAGACCATGTCAAGAAAACACTTCAGGCTGCATCTGGCTTCATGCAGGAACAYTGTCCTATCTAAAGTTCCAGGCCTTTTTACATCTTTCCAAAAATATGGGATTTAAAATGATTTCTAGGGTTACCCAGCTGCCATTTCAGATAGGCAGTCCATGTAAACCCATTTCAGATAAGGAGAACATTAGCAGCATGTTTTTGAGATCTGCTGAGCTGAACCCCCAATTGTAACCAAATAGGGTTTYCTCAAATCTTTTCAGGATTAGACCCCAAGTCTGGCACACTGTTTAAGGAGAGGTAAGATTGTCAACAAAAGCAGTACACATAATGGTGTATCATCTGGAACAGGACCCCAGTATTTCCCTCCTTCTTACTGCCCCACACTGTCATGTTCAGCCATGACATGCCTGCCTCCACCCGCAAGCTGTCCCACAAAAACAACAACAATTTGCACTGCATGCTTTCCACCAGGCAACACAATGGATCTCCTCCTCCATCTGCTCTTATTCATTATGTGGAAGAGACATAACTGGTTACATTAGCGCTAGTTCAAAGTCACACACACACACACACACACACACACACACACACACAAATCCCTCTCTCCATTACAATAAATATCTCATAAAAAATTACATACCCTGAATGGATTCAGCAGCAAAATAGCAGCTGTTGCATAGTTTGAGGGGGTTTTATTTTTAACTTATTAATATGCTGATCAGATTCTTGTAATCAGAAGCAAGGGACATTAATCTCATAAAACATGTAAACTATATTTTATTTGGGCAAAAAAGAAGAATGTTGTCAAAGCTGTAGCTTCTTTCTTTTCTTGCTTTGTTTCAGTAGCTCAGACAGCATCTGCAGGTTGAATCAAAAGTGACAGCAGGTCACACCATAGGCCCAGAGTGGGACRAGGAGATGGTAATGGCACAGAGAGCTCTCTTTTAACCTGTTGCCCCACGGTTTATCTCTTGTCCCGACCTGCAGAGCATTGCTTGGTCACAGCCCATATGAATGGCATTGATGGAAGCCTTGTTAACCACCTCACAAGAATCATCATTACAAAAGGTGTCCCTCATAAACAGAGCCAAACAAGACACCCAAGGGTTTAGAAGACCAGTGCCTGTCAAAGCGAGTGGGACCCCTTTTCATRACTACAAATAGGGACTGTATCATACCTTTAGACAAGGAGTAGAGAGGCTAGCCTTTTCACTCACTTCCATGGAAGATTTCTTCAGATGGCATGCGCAACAGCCTGGCAAGGAAATATGCAATGGCAGGAGCTATTTATTGGCAGGCAAAAGACTTAGGGCTGAGCATCAAGAGTGCAGAGATTGTGAGATCTGATGTGAGACGTTTTAAACAGACCTGATATGGAACAGGTAGTTATTTGGCACTTTCTGAAAACTGTAACTCCTGCAGAGCAAACTGAACCAGACAGAAAACTTTAGACACCTAGTTATATWAGTCAGTCATCAATCTAGGATAAAAGAAAATAAAATAAAAGAATAACTTAAGGAGCATTGGCTTTTTTAAATTAAGCTCAACAAACAGTTATATTTTATTGAGCTAAGTACATTGTGTTCTTTAGATGTTTTTACAGTTTAATCAATAATCTTCTCCAGGTTCATTAACAACAAGAGTGAATATTTTAGAAATATGTGTAGGGAGATCAGCAGTACAAGAGATACATGAGTTTTATCAGTCAGGATGTTTTCTAGTGGTGAAATACAATTAAAACTAATTGAGTCTTCTTGAGCTTGTCATACACATCTTCTGAGGGAACAGAGCTCTGGCCATCTCCATTACAGTCAAGCAAGAGATGTATTTGCAATGATGATTATATCAGATCTGGTTTAGACTGACCCAATAGGATTTGTCATCTAATCTTCCATGAATAGATCCAGGCACATGAGGTTAAATTTAGTGAGGCCAATCCAGCTGTATATACAAAAACAAAACAACATTTACAGAGGCTTGGAGGCAACTAGGTAGTTATGACCTTACTAACAAGCACTGAGTTGATGAAGCTAACAACTTAAACCTATGCTTGTGCTATTCCAAAATACAGAATTTTTTTCAACTGTTTTTCTGGTTGATTATTTGGTTGGTTTTGCTTATTTCCACGACTAACCTGCCATAAACTACCTGTTAACTATGCAATTACATATCAAATACATAGCTGATTAGCTAAAGATTAGGTATAAATTTTAAATCTATTCAAAACTTCTAGTCTCGTATTCCTGGGTAGGATGGGTGCTTTGAGACAGATGCTCCAGGAACCATTAATTCTTTTTGAGGCAAGCAGGGGTTTTTACTTACTTTTTTGTTGAAGTAACTATAGCACTGGATTAAGCCCAAACCTGAGCATGACCTCCAAATACATAAATTTCGGAAGACTAAGGTTTGCCAGAAGTTAGATGAATGCGCTGGGTAAAATACCATCCTGCACACACCCTGAGTCTTGCCTCTTTCCCTAAGAATCTGGTAGCTGCCAGAGGCAAGATACAGGGCTAGGTATGCCCTTAGTCTGATCTGCCACCTTCACTTTATGTCATGTGGATTCAGACTGCGATTCCTGGTGCCTGATATGGCTGAGTAAGGAGCTTAACCGAAGGGAGAGCCAGGTGCCCCTGAGGACAGTCAAGGTTGTAGAGCTAGCCCTGAACTGTAATACAGGTTACAAGACACAACAGCTTCTGCAGTCATAAAACAGTTCAGGTAGCAGACATAAACCTTCATCTGGTGTCAAGGTGTGACAAATCGTGGCTTTACAGTGAGTCTTTTTAATCATAATGCCTGTGTGTTTCTTTTCACCTAACTCCTGAGGATTTAAATCACAGATGATATAATCTTCATGGGGAGCATATGTTCCAATCTTCTAATTTCAGACTGGTCTCAATGTCTTGCCTCCACATAAGTAGATATATACACACACTTACATTTGTCTTTCTCTGTATATGTGTTCATCCTAAATAAACAGCATAGATATGCCTACGCCAGGAACACAAAATTTATTTGAAAGATAAAAACATTGTTTAGGATGGAAAGCAAGAATTAATTACAAGTTGCAGAAGTGGAGCATAGTCACCATTGACTGCCCTACTCTGCCCCTTTTTTTCTTTGAATTACAACTATAGTCATAGAAAGCGAGTAGCTAGSGCATTAAGCTGAAGTAGCAAAATTTGAGTTGGCAAGATTTAATTGCACGTTTCTGTAGAAGCGGTTTTGTATGTGATAACCCTGCCAGAAGGGTCATTTATCCAAGATGGTCACTGAAATGAAAAATAGATGTTATGTGTCACTTCTGTTGCACATCAGTCGTTACTGCTCTTATTTACATGATGCTGATGAATCTYGTATGGTTAAATACCAGTACTGACCTTAGAAAGACAGTGCTCTTTCTTCTTGCATCTCTAAACCTTTTGGAAAATCTTGGTAGATCAGCAACTAAAGGCACACAGATGACAGGTATAAAGGGATTTAAACTCAAACTTTGAGCTGTCACTTGCTACTCATACTGATGAGCACCAAAATACTTGTATGAGACATGATACAGCTGAATCATTTCAATTCAGGTATTTGCAGATCTGGAAGACACAGCTTCAACACAGATGTTGAAGTCTTGCTCAAAAAGCTTCAGAGCAACTAGATAAATCCAGTGCTTACTGATAAGGCAGATCTTGTCAGCCTGTTGACTCATCAGCTAGTCTGCCAGATGTTGCTGATGACCTATGGAAAACCGACAAAGCATTGGAACCAGCATAAGATGATTTCAAGAACGATGATCTCACAAGTGAGTGCCCTGCACAGATATTTCATGAATAGATGCCCATATAGAAACYTAAGAACTGTCTTCAGACATCAGCAGGAGAAAAAGGGGTGATGAGGAAGTCAGATTCAAACCAGATGGAAAGTGATTTTGAAACACATTAGATGGGGCTCATAACAGAGAGCTAGACACTAAGCTCTCTTTCCTGGGTGTTGGCAGCAGTGGATAGATCACTATGAAAAAGAAGAAAGGCAGCTGCACGTAGAGGAATATCACTGTATGTATACCCTGCTGAAGCCGTCCTCAGGCCACTTGTCTGCTTTGATGATGGAACAGGTTTGGTCCAAAGAACGAATGTTGTTTACAAGGCATTCGCAAAGCTTTTGAAATGTGCACAACGTAAAGGTGCAGAAAATCACAGAATTGAAGTAGTGTCCAATTTTTCAGAGAGACAGTTATAAAGGTTTTCAGAGGGGCAACAGAGAATACGCGAGCCTTAATTTCCAGAGCACAGCTGCAGGTCACCCAGTACAACAATGGACAATAATTTTGCATAGCCACAAAAAGAATTCACATTTTAACTTCCTTGGAGAATAGAGCAAAAACAGTTTGCAAAGGTAAATTGTATGACAATGTTCTCTGTATGTGTGAGTGGCTCTGCTTCAAGCTCACCAAAGACCTCTGTGAGGACCTCAGAATTTAAWATGATCTCATGCACTCCAAGCTTGAAATAAAAGATACTAATCAGTCATAAACTCTGCTGAAGACCCAGCAGGCTTCAGCAAGACTGCATTTTGCTGACTGTGAGAAAAAGATGGATCTCTGAATCAGATTCATAAGATCACTGACTTTTGTAATATAGCATAGCACACTACCTTAGCCTTGATGCATGAAGAGTATCAACTAGTCTGCACATCTTTTTCAAGTGATATCCTATTAGTAGTCTTGCAGGAAAGTGAAAGACAAAAGCTTTAAATCCTACACAAAAGCTCTCCGAATTTGGACAAATGTAAGAGCTTTCTTCTAGATCCCTCAGAAACTGCAGAAGTTAGCATACCATCTGGATATCCCTAAAGTGCAGCAACAGATATCGAGGACTGCTGTTATCAGCTTTCTGTGCCAAAAAGGCAACTCCAGGCTCCAAACTCCAAACAATTTCCTCCATGCAAGGATTGCATATTCCCGTCTTAAGCAAGTGCACTCACACAAGTATTTTGAGATGCGAACCCAATCCACTGGGTCTCAGAAGTTTTAATTGGACAGCTATTACCAAAAAGAACTTGAAAGTGCAATTGAATGATCATATCAGCAGTACCTAAAGCTGTCCATGGGCTTAYGAAATGGAGCGATGCCCGTGTCTACCACACCAGGTGTAGGCACCTGCTATGGGTTCGCAAATGCATAAAGGTATACCAGCTGTGGATCTATTCAAACCAAAAGATCGAGAAAGAGGAGGAGGGGCGTGTGAACCTTTTCCATGAAGATTTGGRGRAGGAATAAAATTATCACTGTGTTTGAAAAGTACAGTTAGAGTGGGCATTATTTGATGCAGATATCTAAAAGAAAGACATCGCTACCAGAGCCACTGTCCTAGTCTTCCTCTAAAAGGCATTTCTAACAAYGTCTCATCCTAAGATAGACATCTAAAGTAGGTCAGTAGATTGTGCCCTAGAAAGACTTATTTCTCTCCATTGACTATAAAAAGCAACCTAGATGTTTAGCTCAGATTTAGATATCTACAATTAAGTGAGCTAAGATGCTTTCATCAAARGAAGGTGCTGTTAGATGCTTAGTTTTTTTAAACAGGGAATAAAAGTGTTAGATTATGCTTATACTAAGTATCTTTCTGACTAGTAAACAGTTAATGTGTTTTAATGGAAAAAACATAGTTTCATTAGATAAAAGGTTGATATGCAGAACACAATTACCACTACACAGCTTTTATTCACTGAAGGTTATCATGTCCAAACAAAATCTGCAAAAATAGGTAATTCCAAAAGCATCATTATAACTCACTACTCAAGTGGTACCAAAAGCTGAAATTTTAGACTCATTGACTTTGCATAATTAAAGCACCTAAAGTCAGAAAAATTATACTGTGCAACTAGTGTAATTTCAGAGTTTTGGCTCTTATAATTTGGTGCATCTTCATTGACTTCAGTGGAGCTCTGCTGATTTACACCACAGTGAATCTACTGACTTCCAAGAACTGGGAGTTTCTTGGAACCTTCATTCATTTTGCTGATTATCAGTGCATCCACCTTACTTTGCATCACTAGTGAGTGCTGTTGCAATTGTCTAACAGAACAGTCTTACAGGGAAACATTTGCACAGCCCTGACAGCACATCAGATACATTCAGCTGGTCAGATGCTGCAAGAGCTCCATTTGCAAACATTCACTCATTTCTGTACTTATTATGTGCTTTTTAAAAACTTTTATCAGAATGGGATTTTGTTTGCACTAATATCTAATGAACAGTAGAGGATGCACAAGGTATATAGGGATTCAGAGCACAAGGTGTCTTGTACAGCACAGGGYTCAACCTTGTGCAAAGTCAGTGTTTCCAGTAACTCACACACCACAAGCCTAGGGGATCTGTGACTGCTGGTCCAGTTTACAAATCCACTGGTGAGAAGGACAGAGGCAGGACACCTTGCAGCCCCCTGTCATGGCCATTTGAATACTCACTGTCATTTCCTCAGCTTTACCATGCTCCTTTACCGTCCAACATCCATACACATAATTGAACATTGGCAAGTTTTCTCTCAACACAAAAACCTGTCTCGTGCAAAATTAACATACCCTGTTCTCAGTTCATTTCTATGGGCATMTGAGATAGGCACTAAGATGAATTGTATTAGTCAGGCATTATTTGTCATTTTCCTGCTTGTCTGACTGAAATAGGTAAGTCAGAGATTTCGCTAGGAGAAAAACCATAAATGGCTGAAACACAAGCATCACTTTGTTCAACTGCAAAAGCCTGCTGATACTGAGTTTGTAGTGAAGGTATCTGAAGTGACAAGTGAGTGAACTTAACAGTCCAGCATCACTAATGGGTTAAATAATTAGGCAGGAAAGAAAAGTCTGGTCTAATCAAAACTCCAGCAACTCCCAAGTAAGCATCCTTTTTAGGAACGGGTATGCAAAAGATTAATCCATTTCCATTATTTGATAGCAATGAAGAGGCTAACAAGGGTGTCTAAATAAAGAAATTAATATCATGAATTAGCAAGGTGACAGCTGCAGTTAGTATCTTATGCAAGACTGGTCATAAACAACCTGCAACTTGAAGACCAGAATACAGTTTTTTAAATTCTGACGTTATTTCTACCTTAGCATATGCATGTGAAATCTGGAAATCCATCAAAGGTATAGGCAGATGTCTAAATGCCTTCAAAAGCAAATGCCTAGAAAAAATACTAAATATTAAATGGAATGAATTTATAACAAGTGCTGAGCTTCCTCAAACAGCTCAAGTCTTTTACTCTAAAATTATCAAGAAAGAAAATAGAATTATCTGGAATAATTAATAATTAAATCAGAGCATCTGCCATTGCCAGTATGTCTTGAAACACTGGGGGGAAAAAAAAAAAACACATAAAAAGTGTTTAAGTGGTAAAAAAACCTGTCAGTACATCAGAGTGCAGAGGCTTTGGAAATTGTAACCCATCACCARAAATGATGACTGAACATTCTTTATGTCACAACTGGTGTTTGATACAGCATGAAAGATTCAGATTCAAACCATGGAACAAAAATCAGAACCTCCTGAATTAATAGATCAACTATACCACAGACGACAGACAGACAGATAAGGAGAATACCCTCTCAGAAATTTGTTCTTATAAGCTTGCTGGCAAACATGAGGGTAAAATATGTTCACAGAAGCATTGATCAGTTCACAAGTCAGTTGTGAATAGAAAAGTAGCAAGTCCTTTTTCACAATGAATAATTTTTCTACTTCTATTATAGATCAATGCCTACTTTTTCAAAAACTATATTATTTGTCCTTTAATTGAATAATGGAAATTGTTTTATAATGTCTTTTTTCTTTTCATTCAAGCAAAACAGCCAGTGAGACCAAATGGTAATATAAAGCAGAGAAAAAAATAGCTTATTGTTCTGATATAGAATGGTAATTAACCTAAAATATCAACTATGTTTCCTCTGAATGCATCACAGTTATTAATATTTTGTTTTTTGAGCAGATACTTCTGCATCATTGGCCGTTCTGAAAAAAAACAAAATAATCTAACCTTTTCCCTCCCTTCCTAATATGGAGTGTGAACACTTCTCTTTTTTAATTAAATGTTGAAAATATATGAGATCAGTGAGATTTATATAGGCAGATTTGRCAGCCTTTTCATATTTACTTGGACTGCGAGGTATATTTTTTATGTAGGCCCCTATCAAAATAAGTATATAAAACATTTGTTATTTTAGTAAGTCATTTTTTATTAGACGTGGATTAGACACAGATAATGTCAGTGGACCTATTCTCTGGCCATTTATAGTTATGTAAATTAGGCATAGCTCCACTGAAGTCAGCAGAGTCACAGTGTTGTAAAAACAGCAAGAGGAGAATTGGGTCCAGGTTGTTAATAATAACTGAGGTGTGTGAGTAAAATTACTCCTGTCAGTCAATTGCAGATTGGTCCTGTAACTCAGGTTGAAATTATATTTTCCTTCTGCAGCCTTGTATTGTTTTTTCATTGGTAATAAGTTTTACACACTTAAGTTGTTCCTTTTCAAATGCATTTTGGCCCTGCCAGTTGGCAGTGGGCTTGCACTGCAAAATTCAGATCCAGACCTAAATTCAACTCATGTTCCATTTTGCCCTGAACGAGACTTCTGGCTTGGCCTATCATATAATTGAGAGTAAACCACAGTGTGTGGATTTGGCTGTAGGTCCAGCCTCAACTCCCCTGGAGTCTGGGATTCTTCTGACCCAGGGTTTTGGTTTCAGGCTCCTTGTAATTTGTGCTGTTTAATATCTGTTAATCTTTTATTTTTATTTCTTTGTTTGCCTCTCATTTTAAACTTTAGAAATGTATTTGTAAAAACAAAGAGAGTCAAACAAATCTTTCATATTTATTCCAACATCAGCTGACATCCGTAGAAAGATGACAGATAAAAAGTGGGTGGGAAACAGCTGCAGAGTAATTTTAAAATGCCCAGGGCCAAACAAAGGCAGTCAGACACTGCTCTGATGAGAGGAACTCAGCAGCCAGAATTTCCATCCTTAGGACAGCAAAATGCTTCCGGAAACTGTGCAGAACAAAGACATTTTCTGCGGGATGGTGCCAGGGCTGCTCTCTGCCTCTCCGACTTGCCTGAGAGGAGGGGAGCCGTGGAGACACCAGGCGCCTCCAGAAAGCKACGGAGAAGGAGAGTAGCCCTCTGCCAGTAGGCTGCAACAGTGGTCACGCCTGCTCGGTGGCAGCAGCCACATAGGATTTCCTGCTACCTTGCCCACAAGCAGGTCTCTGTGCCGCGAGAGCTGTAAAAGAGGTGCTCTCCGGCTGGACTCTCTCCTCCTTTCCTCTCTGCAAGTGCCACCTGTGCTGTCCCACAACCCACAGTTCAGAGAGGCCGTCATAAACTGGAGGTGGTTTGGAGAAGAACTGTGAGAAAGATGAAAGCCTCAGGAAATGTGCCTGACAGCTAAATAGRTTAAGCCTTTCCTGCTCCCCTCCCCCCCCTAAAAAAAATACTTTGAGGGGATGGCTTAATTACAGCCTACAGTCACTTATGAGGAATAAAAATTTGATAACCAAGAAATTTCTAGTCTGGAGACAAAGTCTTAAATTTAAGGTGGAATAATTTAGACTAGAAAAAAGGCAGGACAATTAACCACTAGACAAACGTATCAAATTTTGCTTTAAAGATTTCCAGGGAATATCCCCCACAGTTACTGGATTTTGTTCCTAGAAAATACACTGCATCTTAAGCAGAAATTTTAGGAAGTTCAACTGCTTGTGTTGCAAAGGATTCAACCCAAAAGATCAAAACAGGCCCTTCTGTCTTTGGAAATAAGGAGTCCAGTAATAAGTAACTAATCTCATTTTCTGGGCTCCTAAGGACACATTTTGCAGGCAGGAATGTGACATGGCTTTCTGAAGGATGCATGAGAAATCCATGCCCAGACCTGAAAAGACACCCCAGCATTCCTGACAAGAAGGTTCTTAGCCATTGCTGTGTTTTCATCCCTCCCTTTCCTTCTTTAAAGGTCTCACTCCCTTCTTGTCCTGCTCCTTCTGCACTTTCCTCTGTGTTTGCACCCAGGCTCCATCCTTCCCTGATGCTCCTCCTTGCTTTCCCTCTTTGCTATTTTTYTGTGGAGCCTCTCCAATGCTGTGTTGATGTCTTCTGCAGATGCACTGGACCGCTGCATATCCTAACCAGGATATCAGGCTGCAGACTGCATTTTCCAGGAAAGACTTGTGGATGGTAAAGATGCAGGAGCTGCAAGGAGCAGAAAGCTTCACCTTGCCTGGAGATCAGAAATCAGCACRGAGCGCCTGGGCCAGCGAGGATCTAGGACCAGGGTCCTCCCAGCTGGTGGCTGTCCCTGTGGCAGCATGTCAGCTGGCAGCAGCATCAAAACCAGTCCTTCACAGCTGTCACTCCAGGAGAGTGACATGAGGAACAACAGCTGCCATAAAGCTGCATTTAATGTGTCCTTTGCTGACTACCCAGTGGACCTGGAGCACGCCCCATGACCGTGGAAGATGTTGTCCCACCGCTGACACCAGCTCAATCATTTTACTGCAATGGGGACTTGCCTGTCTGAGCACTTGGCAGTGAGAATGAACCTAGGAGTAACTTCATTGCCTCTCATCAGTTTCACAGTTTCTTTTTACCATAATATTCTGCAGTATGTATCTAAAATCTCAACCTTGTCTATTGCTTTAAACAGTCACTTTTCCTCTATTTCCAAACTCTTAGATCAGTTCCCTTCAAAGGAAGAACATATTAATAGCAACCTTTATATTCCCTCTAGGATGCTCTCAAATCTTACTGTGTTTTTAATCTTTGCAGAGCCCAAAAAACCAACCACATCAGGTGATGTGAATACCAGGGTTTTTTTCATTTCTTTATGGATGTGACTGGTTAGGAGTTCTGCAAAGATTAAAAACCCCATTCAATAAAACTATAGATTTGAAAAAGGTGCATCATGATATGATTAACAGGGGATTCAAAAGAGAAGATAAAAAGGATATTCCTGACATCCATAGAGTTTTAAAAATCTACAGAATAAGTGGAGCAGCATTGACCTGCTCTCTAATAACAGTGAGAGATAAAAAACAACCTCATCAAAACTTGGAAGGCATCAGCAGCAGAAAGATTGGGTTGAGAATTCTGGATTTCCAGACTGCAAAGAGAAAGAGGTCGTTTAGTAGGTCTGAGACTACAGAATATGTAAAACTGTTAAAGCGGAAATCAATACTGTTTATTTTGGAGACATGTTGCAGAATAATATTCATGGTCAGGGGGTGGAGAGGGAAAAGCCTCCCTTCTGAATTGGGGGAGCAAGAAGGACTTATAGCATATGACATTTGGAATTGCAATTTGTAAGCAGAGTGCCATGACTGGTATATCATTTACCATCTTTGTCTTCATTTTTCTCAGTTTGCATTAAGGATAAATTCAAAACTCACTCCTTAGGTTTTGTTTTCATCTTGCTCTTCAAGCATGTTTTTTCCTTCCAGCACACAGTAATATTTCTGGTTTGTTATATAACAGAATATTCTACCCTGGGAAAATATTTTTTTCTTCTTTTGGTTTGCAAGTTTTCTCTCTTTCCTGCAAAGTTAACTTCTCCGGGGGAAAAACACAGTGAAACAGAAAAAAATGTTAGACAGGGCAAGATGCTTATTATTGCACTGTTTGTGTAGTCAAAAGACAGTGCAATGCTCTTGGTGTGTCACCACAGAAGGTAGTTCAACCACTTGCTGTGGCTTTTCAGGTTGACGCATGATGAAGGCAATAAAGCTCATCAAGAGATGATAATTCTGTTTCATGGAAACTTCCAGTGTTTCAAATTATTTATCTTTTACAAAGGAGCAAGACGAGAACGCTTTCATGAAAGCCTGCAAATGCCTGCTTTCAGGCATTCCTGTCACCTGGTGACTATAGTCCTCATACAAGGGTTTTTATTGTTATTATTATTCATTCCAGATCACTCAAAGCCAAAGATTTGTTTTCCCTTACTACAGGTGAGACATAATCTTTCTCTCCCCCCTGCTAATTCCCCCCAGTTTTTCACCTGAGACAAAGCAATGTGAATTTCAACCAGGAGTCACTTTCATCAGACTCAGCTTCAAAACAGAGACCAAAACCCAGTCTTCACTTTACTATAGCTACAGTGTCTACTCTTCTCCTTATTGAAACAACAAACAGAGTTTTATACCACAGTAACTCCACTAACTTTATTCAAGTAATTGACAACCTAAAGCTGCTCAAAAGAAAGAAGCATCAGTCCCACTGCACCATCAGTTATCAACAACCACCAGTTGCAGATTCTGGTATGTATCCTCTAAAACAAATTGGGGTCTTTGAGATAAAAGTTATTACATATGACATTTATTTTCATTCATCCTCTAGTATGACCAAGACAATCCAATAATCTGGGCCCCCATTTGTGTGCAGCATCTCCCACACACCTAAGTGTGCCCACTCTAAGCACCAGTTACCACCATCAGTTGTTAATATGTTATCTTTGTGCACTCAGCGCCTTTAAGGGGAAAAACATCAATCAACGCAAGCCCCACCGCAGCAGGAGACTTCATCACAACCTTTGTGATGCTTTTTAAAAGGGCATATAGTATAAACCAGGGTAAATTTATCTTTAACAGGTGATGAGTGCTGAATTTTAAATCAGATCTATTTTAATTGAAGGAGGAGACAGCTACAGTATTCCTGACACAGTGCTTTTCCCTGTATGCCATATCTTGTTAACAAGACACGAAGACACAAAAGCTTAGAACCTCCTCCGTGTGGTCACACAGTATCATACTTGCTTGTCCAAGCTAGATTGTGCTTTCCCAGCACTCTGAGACTCTTACAGTTGAATTACACAATGTTTTCTTGAGTAGCATCTGCAAAGAAGAAATCTTCAGCCACCAGAAAGACTTGGGAAGACTGACTGCTTCCTTACACGATTGCTTTTGTCAGCACATAAATCAGGCCCTGGGAGGCCTCAGTGAAATGGTGTTGATCCAGAGGGGAGTGCTTCGATCAGAGAGGAGGGACCAATCCTTCTAAGTCTGGTTGAGAAAAAAAGCAAGCTAGGAAAAACCCAGGAGCCCTGGGACTTTCCATTTTTACAGCTTTAAAGGTGTTTTTTGTCATAACATAATGTCCTCAGAAGACAATTCAATGAGACATTGCAGAATATTTTCTGGCTGTACTAGTTAACTGGGCAAGATGGACATCACACATTACAGAACATTGCAGCCACAGCAGAAGGATCCCACAGGAGACCGCACAAAGAAGAAATGTGCAATATCAGACAAATCCTCATAGGCAGATCCTGCTCTCATGGGATTCGAAAGAACTTTTGTTACTACTTATATTGAAGCAAAATCATATTTTCCCAGCTTTCCAGGGAGTCACAAAACATTTCTAATTCTCTGGAACACCCAAAAGTTCCTTTCTCTATGTCACTTGAGGACCAAAGTAATGAGGGAATAGGTCTAGCAAATGTCCTTGGAAGAAAGACCATTTGTAGCAGGAAGAAGATAACTGGTGAAGCACTAGAGGTCAATCTGTGCACACATGACTTTCATGTGAAGCTGCAGCTGTATGGCTCTGAAAAATGGTTGCTTTACTAAAAGCCTGGCTGACTTAACAGGAGTCCTTTCTTTCTATCAAGGATCATGAAGTAAACTCATGGTGTTTATCAGGAACACTTCCTCTCCCAGACTTAGTAGAAATATCCTCTAGTCCTCACATTGTCCAGCCCATTTAGGACTGCTTTCAAAAGCCTGCTTGACTACCATTTCTAGTCAAAGCATCTGAGTCTCTGTCAGAGAAGTCAAAGACCCTTGCAGAGTCTCTGGAACAAACATAGCATTGATTTCACTGTTTTCCTCTTCAGCCTCTAGCTTCTCAGCAGCACCTTTGGCAGCACCTACAAGTGGGGCAGCCTTAACTGTCATTAGCTTACAGGATCCCAGTTTGCATGCCTCACTTAATTGCCTGATATTCAGAGATATTGAGCACCTGGACCTGCAGTGGAATTTAATGAGCACCGTGGCTGCTTCCTCACCTCTGAAAAGTCAGGCCCAGAGGACTTCTTTTGAAGATGTCAATTGCTATCCTCTACTCTGACTTCCTATATTATTTCCAAACAAGCATCTATCACTCCATATGCTCACAGGTTTTGCTTTTGAATGATAAGTGTCCTGGTCAAAGGTGTCCATTTTAATCCAACTCAGTCAGTTTTAAAAGGGACAAGGATTCTAATACTTCATAATTCCCTCTTAACTTTGTTCCACTCTATATCAAATATGAATTATTGACAGAATCACCCCAATCTGTCACATCAGATGAGGCACACATACCGTGGGATAAATTAAATGGGGAACATAAGCTTAGAAGCATATGTCAGTGAATCTGAAAGAGAATTAATTTCTAATTCAGTGTATGAAACAAACAACAATGAAGAACATTATTAGGCTTTGTGACCTAATAGTAGTTCTAATACTGAAAGGTTTCGGTGAGGCATAACAGGGTAAACTAAAGTCCCTTGTAAAAGTGTTTAAAAACACCCACACACAAACATACGCTTATATCCCAAAAGAAAATATGATTTAAGGACTAGATTCCATGACTTTCAGTCATGTTGAATAGTACCTTCCCATCCATGAATGACTCCATTGAACCAATAGGACCATTTGTGGAACAAGGTGCTATTCAGCTCAACTAAAGGAATCAGAATCCAGCCCAAAGTTAAAAGTAAACAGGAAATTCTAGCAGCATATATCACAGTAATCAACATGAAAAAAGTGAGCATTCTCCAGCAGTTAGCATACTAAGATACTACAGCCATCCCCTCACACYGGAAAGTAACTGCAATATCCCGTATGGCTGTTAGCAAATCATCTTCATTATGTATTTGCATACAGGTATTGATTAGAGAACGCTCGAGCAAAAAGGACTCCTGTGCTATGTATGTACTACTGGATAGTGCCTGCTCCAAAGAGATCATGATCCAGTAGATTACCAAGATCAAATGTGTATACGGAAGGGGGCCACGTGACATGGTCATATGATTAGTAGCAGAACTGGAAGCAAAATCTTCAAAATTAGTGCCGTGTCTAACCGCTCAAACTCCTACTTGTCAAATACCACCACATATTTTACATGACAACCAGCACTTTACGGGTACTGTACACATATTGCCAGATGATCAGTGGGGGAATCACCTGGCTCACTAGGCATCCCTCAGGCCTAGGCATTGCAAGTTTACATTTAAAGACCTTTTGCATATTAAAGTGTTTCACAGTCATTGCCTGATAGATGCGGAGTGGATTTGACTCTGCTAGGTGGCTGCCTAACTACTAGGCATCACAGCATCAGATACGCGTTCAAGGACACAACACACATGAAATTGTTAGGCACCAAATTACACTAAGAAAGAAACCAATAGCATAAATTACTGTAAAAGACAGAGAGATGGTTTACAGGTAAAAAAGAGATGAAAACATGAAAGAACATGAAAACGTAAAGGTGTGAATCAGATTAAATTACAAGGGACAAAACTATAGGGTCAAGTGTCCTTTCCCTCTCCAATCAATTCTTCACTCTAAAAATCAAATATTAGCTCTATAGCACACTGCTTCTTCTTGGAGTGACTTTGATGGCATAGGAGATTTTTCTCAGTAAAATTAGATGCAATTATAATACTGTGATTAAAAAAAAACACAAAAATGCAGTGTATTCAAAAAAATACTACTTATGAACAAATATTACTGAGGTCCTGGGATATATATTAATTACAAATTATCATGGGTAATTTGGCTTGTATATTTTAAGAAGGGAAAAGAGAGAACACTGAAACTGGAAGAATACCTCTGAGCTACTGAATTTGTTCCTCTTCTTAGTCTACATTAAGTTGACTGTAATTATCTAACTGGAATTAAGAGCTCCAGAAAGAAGCTGTAGTTATAGCTGTGGAGAGGAAAAGCTTATCAACAATTCAAGCAAGATATCTTCACACCCAAGAAAAATCAGTATCACCAAACTAGTTGCCGAAAGCAACAGGAGGAACCAACAGTAAATGAGAAAAGTAGGGGCAGTGAGCCAGCACATCTGAGATAGGAAGAAATGACACTGCACACTCCATTGACTGTTAGGAGGAAAGCCAACAATAATGAAGAGTAATTTCATGAGTAAAATTAATTTTATTCCCGTTTATAATGGCAATTATTTCCTTAATGGAAGCAAAAAAAAACCCAACCCAAACCAAACAAAACAAACAGTGAAATGCACTTCTGCCTTTTGCCAACGGGCATGATAAGTATTGAAAGATGGACCCTTAAGTTTCATCTGAATGGGTTTCCAGACTCACTACTGCTTCTTTTTCCTACTAACAGAGCCACTGAAAGTTATTAGAACTCCTATGTGCTCCTCTGTGCTAGCTAAATGTCCTCATTTAGCTATATCTTTTCTCAAGATAGCTTCTGTTTCTTTTTCACTAATCCTGGACAGACTTTGTTTGTATGAGAAGGGAAAAAAATAATTTAAAAGCCCAGTAACAATGACCACTCCCCTTTATTTGAATTTCTCAGCTCGTAAAGCTGTGAATATACTTTTGAAAAGGTGACAACCTTTTAAAATTAGCTTTGCCTTCTCTTCCCATGCAGCAAAAATGACCTAAAGAATCCTTACCTCAGGACTAACTAAGTTATACCCATTAATGAGCTCTGCATGTTACACACATCATTGGCTGCTGACCTGGCCCTGTTTTCTGATCAGGATAATGACTACATCTTCTTTCTGTGACTCTTCCCAACGTTCTCTAAATGCATCATATTACAAATAATAGGGACATGAATTTCTGTTATATAACTGGATAAGAATCACAAGCATATAAGCGAAATRTCCAATTGGTATTATATACCCAACAATAAGTGAGGTCAAGCAACACAAGAAACTCATGCCAAAAATTTTAAAAATCTTTATTTATGTCAGAATGGTGACCATTTATTGTGCTCATGCATAGTTAAGTACAATTTCGTAATGCATATGCATTATGTGGATACAAAGTATTTATTGCCAGATATCCTCTGGCCACAATTTTCTTCATTCATAATTTCACATAGTCCAATTTACCAAAACAAGTAACATTAGGGTTGAAAAATGCTGGACATCAAATAATGCATGGTGCAAGCTTTCACCTTCATGGCCACTATACAATATCCAGCCCATAATACTATAGGAAAGCTTAATACATGACTTGATAGGAAGGGAAGAAGATCTTCTTAAAATATATATATTAAGTAAAACACTTTTCACTCATTTGTACTCTGATGCTTATACTTGCTAAGTCTCAATCACTACTAACTTGTGTGTCCAGCAGTCACTCAGTAAGAGCTGTGCATCCAGGTGTCCCATCCAGCTGTCAAGCACCAGGACACACATGCCCAGTAGGTTCCTGACAATGACACAGAGGACAAGGAACACCACCTGCTGAGTCCTATCCATGCCTCCTGGGTTCTTCTTAGGCTTTGGCTCTCCCTTTCTGTACCTCATAGGAGCTGACAGGAATCTGTCTCCCCATCCTGTCCTAGCTGTGAGTCATCAGGTTTTACCTACTGTCCTTTGTCTCTTGATCTGGGTGGTGTCCTGAGAAGTTGCAAGTAGGAGCGTGCTAGGATCTTAACCTAGGTGCCATCAGCAAACACCCTTCTCCTCTCTCTCCTCCTGATATTTTTCCTTCTGGTGAGTCCACCCCCAGACATTCCCATTCCTTCTCTCTGTCATTGCTCTTACAGTTCTCTACAGTATCAGTAATCATACGCCAAGGGTTTGGGAAACATCAGTCAGAAATAGGATAGCTGCCTTGTTCCTACTTAATGGGTCTATCTCCACAAGCTAGTGGTCATCCCTTTGCTTGTCTTGACCCAAAGTCTAAAGGAGCTGTTTTAAGCAATGYTGGGAGAAACTGGGAGAACACTAAAATTGTCACTGCTTGGTAACATCTGCAAAGGGTAAAGGAGGGTGGAAACCTCAAGGTGTGTCACGTGGTGGCCAGTCATACTGAATTTACTCCAGAAAACAGTGGTCCTGAATTTTTAGCAAAAGGGAAACAAACTCCAGCAAGGTGGCCTTGAGAGGCTCTCAGAAAGGCAGAGGATCTATTTCAAGGTGAACCCTGGGATTAGAGGAGAAGGAGTCACTTATTTTTCCCCTTTCCCGAAGTGTGATRTAAAAGAGGTCTTCAGAGTCAGCTTCAATCAGCTGTGGACAGCTGTTTCCTCYGCAAAAAGCCTGGCTCCCACACTTTCACATCACATTCTGTAACTTGAATCTATATTTAATTCATTTTTCCCTTCAGAGTAAAGGATATTTAGCCATCTGTGGCACGRTTAGACCAGCTACCAGACTCTCTTCCCTGCTATGAACATTGACAATTCAATAAAGTCCAATTGACGACCTTCTTAAAAGGACCTAGATTAAGAATAATTAGCACACAATTGGGTAACACTCAGGATTCCAGTGATGTAGTGATTTGATCAAATTCAGCATACCTTAGGGAAAATAGACTGAGCAGCAGTACAAATAATGATCAGATTTATTGCAAGAAAAACACACAACAGACATTTTATATTTATATGCTCACATTCCTTATTAATTGAAGATTAGCCTCCAAAAAAAAATAGATATTGTGAGGAAAATGAGAAGTGCTTTAATTAAACATGGTTTGGAAAGTAAAGAAAACTTTCATGCRGTTAAGCATCAAGATAGACAAGGATGATAATACTAAGGGAAAGAGCTAAGTCACAGATAATACAATATGTATGGAGAAACTGTACAGACATACTTACTCAAAATCTCCTGCACAGGCATCTGTGTGTGTGTGCACACCCTCAAACACACATGCCATTAAGCATGAATTTCTGTAGAGGGATCTAAACAGTTAGGCAGGGAGGGAGACTGGCAAGAATAGGTGCCTACATTACAGACCAGAAAGGAAAAAAGAGCACCAGTAAGCCCATACTGCTATGTACTGATTGTCTTTGTTAGAACTGGCATACAGAAGCTGTGGAGAAGTGAGGGAGAAGGTCTAGCACAACCTGAATGCAGGTACTGAGAACAATTAACAAGGGAAGTAGTGAAATCCTTTCATTCCAGTGGAGGTTTGCTTTGATGTTGAGCGAGAAATGCCACCTTAAGTGCTAATGCAGACCTTGCTCTCCAACCCCTAAGCAYTTCCTCAATATCAGAGGACTGCATMTTTGCTACATCACAATGGGGTGGTGACTGTAGGGGAGTTTAARCTTCATTTTACAGAGGGAGGGTGAGGCAGATTAAGAGACTTGCCTAAGGAGGGWGTGTCAACCCATCAAACTGTCCATCCTGCATTATGTTGCTACTTTACAACTCCCAATATTTAGCCCCATACTGAAAATCCACATTATTAATGTAATTTATTTCAAACAACACCAACTGGCTATGATGAAGTTCTCATTAAAATATATCGCCACAACAATGTATATACATCACAGGTGGCATACACCTTTGAACAGAGAAAATCTATTCTCACTGATAAATTCACTTCAGTAGACACATGAGCTAAGCCAAAGTGGTGAGCAAGGTGTGAACTGGGCTGCGGAGAGCATACTGGTGCTGGCTTTTTTCATGGACAGCCCCACAACATCTGGACGAACGTCCCCTTGCTCTTTGTGCTGCAGTAACTGGGCCACTGTGTAAACCCAGGAAACCTGCAGGAGAGACAGTCCATCCCTTTCCAGCTCTTGGAGAAGGCACAGGAAGGGGGCAGAGCGGTCCTGTGTCTGAGTGGCAGGGCGGCTGTGCTGACCAGGCTCTCCACCATGCTCTGCTTTGGGCCGCACACACGAGACCACGCAGTGCTCAGACCGATGGCTTGGGGCGAGGGGAGGCAGATGRGACCCTCAGGGGAAGACTCAGCCTTAGATCATGTAAGAGACTTCAGAATTGGATCTAATATCTTCTGTCCAAGACTGGAGGTGGTAAAAGATCTTTGATCTTAGCTGACAATACCTCAGCAAATTAGGATATCTGCAATGGGATAGCTATGGTGGGACATCTCTCTGCTGGCTCTGCCCTGTGTTGGTGGTTGGACCGGATGATTTTGTAGAGAAGACCCCTTTTCACCTAACTTATTCTGTTATTTTAAATTTCATTCTCTAAAATGCAGAAACCAAGTCAGGAATTGAGCTAGGTTTGGTTGTTTTTTTTTTTTTTTTTTTTTCCTTCTGTGATGGTATAGCTTCAATGATTGGTATTTTTAGCATGGAACAGGCAGTAGATGTGTTTCAGATAAAGGAAAATGTCTTCCAAGGAGATTTCTCCAGTTGGCTGAGATGAAAAGCAAGGACAGTCTTGTCTCAGAGAGGGGAAAAAATGCATACATTTTTGGCAGCATTTAAAACAAGATTTTTTTTATTATTTTAGTTAGGCTTTTTTTCCTCTTCTGAAAAGTTCACTCAGCGCTGTCTCCATTACTAAGCAGACAAGCTTACTGAAACCTGCCAACCTAGTCCAGCCCAAATTTAGATCAAGGAAGATTTATTTTACTTTATAAATTATTTATTTTATTTTGCAAGTGATAAGGACAACAGTTTTGGTTCCATACTACCACAAATCTTCCATTTGTGGTAGCTAATGAAAGTTGAAAACCTATCAGATTACAGAAAGCAGATCTAAATATGGTCCTACCTCTTCACAGGAAGTTAATGACAGAATTACCAATGACCTCCCAAAACCTCTTACCCCCAAATTCCCTCTGAAATGTTATTTTGCTGCAGACTTCATTATAAATATGTGTAGTGGTGTATCTTCTTACCAGCCTAAGCATATTACATAGAGGGGTCACTAATTGCAGATTTATTTTTCTACATAGCATCAGTAAAGCCTYAAAATAATATTTAAGTGGAACTTAACTGGTGCATAAATTCTTGCTGACACTTCAACAGAGCCTGAGGGGCTCAGTTCTGGCAAACGCTCAGTTGCAAAGGGCGATAGAGATTGTTAAAACTCAGGTAAAGCTAAAGCATGTATGCTAAACACATATGTGAACAGAAATAGAACAGGAGTGAAATAGAGAAAAAGAAGGTCAGTAACACTATTAACTGTGGCGTATGGACACCCATGACTTAGGAAGTACAGCATTATGTGAATACAGTTTTAGCACTTTGCACAAGCCTGGCTCAGRCAGAACTGGCTTGCGTGTCTATGGACATACAGAAACACCTAGGACACAACCTGGACTAATCCACTTACTAGTATCTGAGGGCTGACTCTGCTCAAAGGCAGGTGCCTACCAGTCAGTTTACCTAGGAAATGCCCCTTCTCCAAATAAGAAAATTTCTTCTCCTAGCTCGCCAAACTTGGGAAGAAACCCAGATCCCAAACTTGGGAGCAAATATGTTCACTACACCACCAACTATTCAAAATTCAGCATCCTTGGTCCGGCATCCATTCAGCATCTGCATAGGAAAGGGCTTTCCAGAGAAGTAAAAGGAAGAATCACAGTTTCACAGCAAGACGAACAATTCTTTGTTCGCAGCTACTGTCTCAAAGCCTTTAAGAAAGGGATTCACAAGTTTATTTTACACAAATACCATGATGAAAGCAGGCACATACAAGAGAAGACATTCTCTTCTTCAAGCTTTACTTTGAGGTAGCTTCCACTACAATTCAGAGTGCAAATTCTGCAACTAAATCCCAATTAGATAGTTCAGAGAGCTAATTTAAAACAATGTTTTTTCATCTCTTGATTTTCACACAAACCAGCACTTGGTGACTAAGATTTCTGGCCTTACAGCCCCTAAAGAGGCTCTCACTTCTCACTGGAGTTCAGAGCTGGGTTTCAAGATGCATGTAGCTCACAAAGAAAGCATAATAAGAAGATACCAAGAGTTTGCTGGCTTCTGTCTAGGATTGTCCCATAAATAATACACCAGCTCAAACTCATGCCAATAAAGCCTCATAAAAATACCATCCAGTTTTTCACATGTTTATCATCAAAATGGGGGAGGCATATTTATAAAGCTTCCTTCTCAGACTCTGTAGCTCCACCAAACAATACAGAGAGAAAAAGAATAGAACCCTTCTTACAGCAGATATTTTCAAAATGGCTCTTTTACGGCTTTGGGGGCTTTCTTCTGCACAGCTGTAGGGCCAGCCCAAAAAAAGGACATCCTGGATAAAGTGTTTGGGTATGTCTGTCTCCATAATCTTTCAGATAAGTGTGGGATGACTAGTGAATCCTTTTCCTTTTACAAGGGACAGATAGATAAAAGGGAGAGTAGAAGAAACACGATTTCTTCCAGATATTCTAAGTGGAAAAAAACCCTCTCCAGGGAATGTACGGAAGTTTTTAAAACACAAAAAAGTCTTCTGGGGGGGAGAGATGAGGGGCTTTTTAGAAATGTATGTCTGTATGTCTGCGCATTAACAATTCTTGTTTGTCTTGTCCACGTGAGTATTTCTCTTSACTCAGGTGTGTGAATTACTATAGAAATGTAAAAGTAGAAGTGATGTCAGGAGGACATCTGTTCCACATCACTGACAGATGTCTGTCTAACCCATTTTAAGGATTTAGAACACGGATTCCAGAAAATCCTTAGATACCTTGTTCCAGCGCTGTACTARCCCCACAGCCAGAGAGCTTCTTCTATCTAGTCTGAATATCTCTTGCTTCAGTTTAATCCAACCATTTCTTTTTTACACCACTTTTGGACATGGAGAAGAGGTACTTTTCCTTTTTTATAACATTTTTGTTTACCTTAAGCCTACTATTCCTCTTTGGCCTCTTTTCTTTCCTAGATAAACAAATCCAGTTAATTCAACTGTTCTTCATAGAAGATGGTTTCTAAACCTTGCTATTTCCCCTCTCACACAGTTTTTCCAAATTGTCTGTATTTTAAAATGTGCCATCACCACCTGACAGAGCTATAGTATTCCCAGTTCAGGCCTCATGACACAGAGCAGAGCAAAATATTTACCTTCTAGTTACTCACAATATTCCTTCTAACTCATCCCATCACAGAATTTCCTCTTTATACTTCTTCACATTTCTGTATTTCATTTTGTTTGTGCTCCAGCCTAACCCTTTCTTCTGCAAACTGCTACCAAACTAGTTGTTTCTCATTTAATATTCGTGTTTGATTTTTCCATCCTAAAAAGTAATACTTTGCACTTGTCTTTATTGAATTTCATCTTATTGATTTCAAACCATTTCTCCAATTTATCAAGTTCATTTGGAATTCAAATCCTGTTTTCCAGAGTGCTTGCAGCCCCTCTTAGTTCAGTATCATCTGCAATTTTTATAATTTTGCTACATATTCCATCATCAAAGGTGAAAGTACTGAATAATACTGGACCTAGGACAGACTTCTGTGGGGTCTTTTTCCCAGTTTGTCAACAACCACCACTGATAACTGTTTTACCAATAAGTCCAGATTTTCAAGCAGTTTTGTACCCATCACATAATAACTTCATCTAACCTATATTTCTCTGTTTTACTTACAAAAACGTCATGTGGATGTGTGTCAAAAGCCTCACTAAAGTCAAGATCTATCACATCTGCTGCTTCCCCCTTATCCACTGGGCCGGTTACCCTGTCAGAGAAGGAAATTAGATTGCTTTGATGTGATTTGYTCTTGACAAACCCATGCTGGCTGTTTCTTATCACCTTATTTTCCTCTAGGTGTTTACAAATTGATTGTTCAATAATTTGCTCCAGTATTATTCGCAGTATCAAAGTCAAGCTGACGGGCCTATAATTCCCTGGGTCTTCCTGTTTCTCCTTTTTAAAGATAGGTAATGTATTTGCCTTTCTCCCATCTTCCAGGACCTCACCYATCCTCCATGACTTCTCAGAGATAATTGCTAATAGTGCAGGGATCAATTCGTGTAGTTCCTGAAGTACTCCAGGCTGAATTTGGTCAAGCCCTGCTGACTTGAACATATCTAACTTATCTGAATATTCTTTAACCTGTAGTGGCCTGTGCACCTTGTTCTTGTAAATTAAATAACTTTCTACCTAGTGAGTACAGTTGTTACACTCAACAGCAATATTCCTAATACCATAGTTTTAATTTACTTTGATTGGTAAAGCAGTTACTCTTCACTTCACAATGTCAATAAAGAAAAGTGGTTGTATCCAGTAAAATGGCTTCTACTCAGGAGGAAAGATGTCCCTAAATCTAAACCTATGACATTTTAAAAAGTGGCTGCTCTTCTGCATCTGAAGACTGCGCACACTGTGGTACAGCAAGTACCCAAGGGTAGTCTGTGCTCCCTCAAATCCCCACAGCTTCTTTCAGGGCAGGTCCACAGCTGGTCTAATTGCAGCAGCTCAGACCTTCATCACTTGCCTTTTGCCTAGCCTGAGTGAAATCCAAACATCAGCCAGTTCTCCAGCTATTTTCCCAAACCTGGAAGTGTTTCCAAAACATCCAACCCATTTACATGACCAAGCTTCATATGAAACACATCAAGGTCAGCCAGCAGCAAATAAAACAAAATGCACTGATCTAGAGTTACAAATACAGTGCTGTACTGGTTATCCTCCTCAAATAAGGTTTCTTCGAGTTAGCTAAAGCTAAACAATGACCTTTAGCTATTGTCCTTCCATTTTGCCAGCTCTGCTCATGTTTACAAAGCAGTCCTTCTCTCTGTGTCTGAAATACACACTTGACATACTTGCTGTACCTGCAATTAGGGCAAGAGAAGCCCATTGTTCATGTTTTCCCTTTTGTCTTTTCTATACAAGTATTTCTCACTGAGGACCTTAAAGACAAAATATTGATTTTTTTTTCTTTTTACTTTTTTTTTTCTAAATGGCTTGTTCTTTTTTATTATGTTATCCTCATGGTTTTAATTTCTTACTGCCTACTTTGATGTAGCAACCTAAAGACAGCCAGAGATGAAGTTCTAACCCTAAGGCCTTGAAACAAAAGATACTGCACCTTCTCTCTGTCCCTCAGAAACAGGAATAAAATGGCTGAGTTGAAAGAAATCTGCAGCAAGGAGGGTGTGAAGAAACCTTTCAATTTCCTTACCTGTCGATTAACACAAAGGTTGTTCCTTGAACACTGGAATGGCCTTTCTCACAGGCAGGAATCCAGCTTTCAGACTGTCTATCCATAGGCTACCAAATTCTCCAGACTCTGATCCCACAGTGAGCTTTTGTACAGGTGCATACAGTGAGTACGAGGGGAAGCCTCGGTGAAGCCATCGGGAAGCCACGTGAGCACAAGATCATCACAGGGCTGGGTCCTGGCAGCAGCAAATGAAAGAACTTTGAACAGTTCTTTTTAGCAACCATGCTATGCAAGCATTCAAACGTTTCATCCATGACATGAGTAGGGATTGCCTGAAAAGCCATATTCTTCTGTTTCTGTACTAAAGGAAAATAACACTAAATTAAAGTGTTCTGACTGAAAAGTATTAAAAAATACTTAACTGCAAGTAAGAAAYGGGGGGAAAAATGCCTCTGGGGTCAAAACCTGCAGAAATAAACCTCCTGTAGGCTCTATCAGTGTTTCAACCAGAAGTTACAGAGTGATTCAGATTGGACCTCTGGTGGTCTCTGGTCCAYTGCATGTGCAGCAGGGCCAGGCTGAGCTGGGGCTCTCACTGASCATGAAGATCCCAAGGCCCCTCTGGGCAACCTGTTGGGCCACCACCCTGGGGACCCAACATGCCTCCTTTGCTGTTGTACCATGGGTCCTGCGTCCTGCTGGCACACACCTCCAGGGATAGCCTGGCGCCGTGGTCTCCCCTCGTCCCCGCAGCCACTGCGGCAGCCCTGAGCACCCACTCCCTGGCCATGCAAAGCTTGGTCCCCCATGCCTCCCTCCCTGCATGCTGGGTGCCCCACGCCCCTCACAGCGCTTGAGCGTTGTTGAACTTCATGAGGCTCCTGTCAGCCTATTTTTTTAGCCATCATTTACTATGGGGCTAACAGGTGTACCATCCAGAGCATGTGAGGGTACTCATAATACATAGTTTACAGCCAAGGGCCCTAATTCTGCATTGGGATTGGCCAATAAAGATCCAACAGAGAGACTGAAATCCAAGCAGAGAGAAACCTGAAACAGATACCCCACAGAAAGACAACAAGGTGGAAAATGGGCAGGATAACTGGGGCAATGCCAGTGGATGATACAGAGAGACATCAAGAGCTAGTATACAATACAAGGTCATTAAACTGCCAGAGCTTTAGTCCTTCCAGTCCATGACATGACACCACAAGAGCTCCAGTCACTGCTTTTATGGTGTTAAACTTTTCTCTTATTCCTAGAATGATCCATCCAGACTAGGGATGACATTTGCAAATAAGGAAGCCTGGAAGAGCACTTGCTAAGAGGTTCTCATGCTGTAGAGAGAGGCCTCATTTTTCTTAACTGCAAGGTACTTCTATTCCAAAAAGGAATGAAACCAAAAAATGTTATTTGGAGCCAAAAATCACAGACATAAACCAGCAGTAAGCTCTGAAGATGCTTTTTCATGAGGGAAAAATAGGATGGGCAAGAGCAGAGGAATGTATTCATATCTGGATCCATATCTAAGGTTCCTTTGCATTTATGAGGAGTGAGGGTTGGAACCTGAGCTATAGTTCAAGCCAAGCACAGCTCCAGCAGGACAGAGAACTGGGGAAAAAAAGGATATTGTGTTCAATTTCAACAAAGATTAGTGATAAATAGAATTATTCATGTGGTCTAGAAACAGAGTGATCATGCTTATTGCAATGCATAGAAAAACACAACAATTCAACAAAAATATGTCCTGTCATAAAAACAGACAACCTGCTTTTTAGCATTTGTTGCAAAAGCAGGCTTCCATTAATGCATCTGGAATAAAAGTAYGAGCAATTCACATCCCTTAAAATTGTTCTGTCTCTCTGCTTTCTTTGACCAGAGGGGGCTGAGTGTTTTCTGAAATAATGGGACTGTCGGTCATAAAAAGACACTTCTGGTCTTCATTTATAGGCACCTGTACCTCACCTTCTTTCCTGTAACTCCTAGTGTCCTCTGAGAAAGACAAAGACTGAAAGCAACCTAAAAATAGAGCCCAACAGCAGATGTGTCCTATGCTATTAACAGAGCAGGTTGCACCAACATCAGCATGTTGCCAAGTTTTGATTTGATTCCAGAACTGAAGTTATGCTCTTCTCTCCTGGATCAGGAACCACCAAAAAATAGTCATCAGTGCATGCTGATCAACGCCCTTTTCTTCAATAATGTAGAAGAAGGTGGCAAGGAGAAGGGAAGTTGCTTTGTCTGACTYTTAAACTTATTTGCCTGAGGCACAGCTTAACACTAAGCCCCTTCTTGCAAAAATGATGCAAGTTAGGCTGCTGTTTTCCTGTTACAGCAATGGTCCCTCAGAAGAGTTGCCACGGAGTGCACTGATCAAGTAGTAGCACAGCAGGGAGGTGAAAGGGTCTYTTCACTGGCTGTGGAGACAAACTTGAGGTAGGAGAGACAGGGCTTTATTTCTAGTGTTCAGGCCGTCATTACATTCCTGTGACTCATCTTTCAAGCTGAAAGCCTAGAGAGATTTTATGAGATCATATGTTCTTGGTTCTCTGCAAGAAGACTCTTCTCTTTAACCTGGCCTGAGCTGAGACCTATACGTTCTCCCCCTGGTGATACAGGATGCATCTTATCTCCTAATTCGCCTGAGTTTCAATCAACCTTATTTCAACTACTGCACTATCTCTGAGCAGGCAGGTTTTGTTGTTTCATTAGCTCCCTCATTTTACTCAGGGAGAACAACCAAAGGCCTGATGGAGTTATCTTTGTGCAGCTGCAGGCCAGTTAGTGGGTTATTTTCTTTCAAGATATATTTCAAGGTATATTTCTCAATGTATTCTTCATTCGTGGTTTGGGATCTGYCCAAGGTGGAGGTAGTAGGATAGGTAGAGGAAGTATGGACAAGCAAAGGTCTTGTTTGCTATCCACCTTTCAGGGACTGGCTATGCCAGCAAGAGACAACTGGAGGTCAGGAATGTGCATTTCATATAGAAATGTCATAAGAGTAATTGAATAATTCTAAGTTTATTCCAGAGAATCCAATCACAAAATCTGGCCTGAAGAATTTAGTGGCTGGCTGGAGAACCGACTTCACTCTTTCCTCCGGTTCCTCTGATGCTGGCAAGGAGTGTGTCTGTCTTTGGTCCTGAGGAATGCAAGCTTGGCAGGCCAGATGGTGGCATGACCTTTCTCAAATGAGGAGTTAGCAAAAATGGCTACTTCCTCTGTCTATGTGGCAAGGTTGGCCCTTGCCAGTAATGTCAGTCAAATGCCAGGCTTTTCTCCCACTCTGCCTTCATGTTCTTTCAGCAGTCTTCAGGCTCATTTTTTTGTTCTTTTAACCAAGCAGATGATCTGTGTTAGGGAGCCAATGAAATATATTTATCAGCAGTCTGAAAAAGGCAACCAGGGCTCCATCAGACTCTTTTTTTGCTTTTTTGGGTTATTCTTGAATGGTAAAGCCAGGGTTTTGGAGGCAGGTGGTCAGATCCCCATGTGATGTAAACCATCACTGCTTTACTGGCTCTAACAAGCGGGACTACTGCTCAGGCCCTCACTGCTGTAATTGAGCTGGTGGAGAAACATCAGCAGAAGATCTGTGCTCCCTACAACTATGTGAATGCTAAATAATATCTATCTTGTTTCCCTCCAGTGGAGTCAGGATAATACTACTTTCTTGGGGTGTCATCATGAACAAGAAGATGCTGAAAGGACTTTTAAAAATGCTGTTTGAACCACAGTGAAACAGTATTTGAAACAAAGGAGATCTGTTTGAGAGTGACAAACTGCATCTGTAAAATGCAAAGGCTGCACTTGTGCACTCAGCTGTTCTGAGGACATGCAAAGGGCAGGCTGTGTTTGCATATAATTTAAATATGTTGCTGGCATGTAAACACTCCTTTTGTGAACTACAGCAAGCTAAGGAAAATCAAATTAGAAAACAATGAGAACTAGTTCTGATGTCTTTCCCTTCCTCTCAGCCCCCCTTCTGTTTCTCAGCCGGGTACATTGTTCACACTGAGATGATAAGTCCACAAAGAAGTGTTGAAGAACAGTGTGTACATCCCCTTTGTTATATTTATTTATTTATATATGCCTTAGGATGCCATTGCATTTTTCACATGTGTAGCAACAATAATGCCTGTGTCCTGCTCTGACTCCAGCTCAGGTAGTTATATCCTGCCTTGCTAATGATCTCCCCAGAGTTTCGCTTGGATGCAGGTTTTCTTTTTTAACTTTCTGTCCAAAACAGTCTTTCTTCCTCTGATGCAAAGCTAGTACCTACAACACATCATTTGAGCACTGCCAACAGAAGATTAGGCTTGTATGTTCTCTACTTTTTTAAAAATCTCCCGGTGTCAATAAACCTGTGAGGGAATTTCTGAGTAAAGTGACTTATTTGTAAAGACAGACCTCCAAATTTGCATTTGATTTCAGTGTAAAGTCTCCCCCATCTGCACCTAGGAAAGTTAATCCCGGGGGGGGGGGGGAAGGAGGGAGGAACAAGACTTCTTCATCATACGTAGACAGCAATACCTGTTCCCCTCAGAGCTACACCATAAAGAACCAATTAGCTCCTGAGAAGCATCTTCAGACACTGCAAAAGTATGATCAATTTTAACTCGAAGTATTATTTTCTCTTGAAGACAATCTCATCTGTTTTCTCCCTTCTCTGCTGCTCCTTTCCACTATTGCTGATTCTCTGGCACAAGTCCACTCTAATCAGGTCTGGGGTGGTAAAGTCTGTTAAACAGACTTTGCACAACTTGTACTTTGGGGCTGCTAAATAAAGAGGCAAGTGTTTGGCTTCCCGTAGTCATTTCCATGGCTCTGGGGTTCCTGACATACTAAGGTCAGCTTATTGCTCATTGATCAGCCACATTCCCTTCCTTGGCTTAATGCACAGTGTATGCAGCCTCCTTTCATGCAATGCCTTGGACTGATCTCAAGTCTGAATGATTTCACAGGACCTTCAGAAGGTCAAAATTCCTTCCATTTATTTAAACACATACAGTGCCTGATAGAAAGCTCTCCTGTGGCAAAGGGAAACATTTCTGGATTCCACCCTATGGAGCAAAGGAAAAAGAATGATTCTATTCACCTTTGATTGGTGTCACTAGCTACTGTAATTCCCTACCACAGGGTGAAAATAAACGCAGGCCTGGAACACAAGTTCCCAGAGGCTACTGTCTTGTTTGTGTTACACAGGAAGCCAGACAATATTGGCCTTGCAGTCCTTAATGCTATTCCACATTACCTTTTAACCCTCATCCCCCTTTGACAATGTCTTCTGGAAGAAAATAAAAAAAGTTACAAATGGTGTGTGACAAACAGCAAGAGATAACCCAGCCAGGGGTTCTTTAAAGAAAAATTGGATAAAAAGGTGGAAGTGAGCTGGATAATGTCCAGGTGTTCCTTTCTACCCTGTCACGTGGTGGAGACAAATCTGCAAGCCAAGGCATTAGAGAGCAAGAAAGAAAATGTTTTAATGAGACCTRTGAAGGTGTTCCCACTTGTGGAGGCCGCTTGTGCATCATTTGTAGGTTTGCTGCAACAATAATGCCTTCATGGCTATAAACAATGCTTTTGGCTATGTTAACAAGAAAAAGCACAGGGAATTTTGTTCAAAACTGCATATTTTAAGGAAACTTGCCAAATAGAAATTTTGAGGATGGGAGAAAGAAAAAAATCATTTTCTTCTTTTTTTTCCAACCACTTCCAAAAATAACATTAGAAAACTAGTAGGCCAACCTCAGTATTTACTGTGTTTATGGACAGCTCCCATGGATTAGGAAGAAAATGTTCTGTCTTGTGTCACAGTTTGATACAGTTGCTTAACTGCATTGTGGAGATTTTGCTCTCCACATATTCATTTGCTGTTAGAGTCTGTAAGAATCAGAATGAAAATAACTGGTGCTCTCGTCTAGCATGGCTACACTATGCCTGCAAGTTTTTATAAGATACTGAGCCTTGCAGAGTGCTGGGATTTCAAAGCTCACTCCAAGTATCACTTCCCTTTTCCTAAGCACTGAGAACCTACCAAACAACAAAGATGATTGCTTCTGAAAGTTATGACCAGCATGGTGACTAACCACAATGTGTTCAGACTGAGGAAAGGAAATGGGGACTCTTCCTACACACAGAGACAATTTGACAGATAATTACTCCTGTGAGTCACTCATGAAATGGACTTCCTCTGATAAGAAGTAAATTTCCATCCTTCTTGTTTTTGTTTCTTCCTTAGGTTCATCACAGAGACTGCTGCAGAGTGGGGGGGCTCTGTTGTCACCAGCTGGTTGAGCAAAGAGACAGAGCCTCAGACTTTTAGACTCAGAGGTGTTCAACAACCACCATGAAATGTTTTCAAAAGTGAGTTTCTGACCTCCCTAGAATTACTGGACCTTTGTCAAAAAGCAGCGACAGGAAACTAGTTTGTCCTCCAGCATGCTTGGTACTGTTTTTGTTTCCATACTAGGATAATTGACAGCTTCAGGATCTGAATGATTCTGATCAAGACACATGATATTTCTCTGCATTTTTTTCTATTAATGCTGTCTCATTCATTTGGTGGCTTTAGTGACAGAGATGTAATACATGAAACCTTAAATGTACTTGGATTAATACAATCATACTCCACTCTAGATATACTGGAAAACATCACTGTCTCAAGCCTTGTCTCATGGTGAACCCCAGCAAATTGTCTTTACAGACCATAAAAAGACTCCTATTATATTCACAGGCTGTGTGATTTGGACCCATAAGAATCAGTTGCAAAGATTTAATAGCATACAGTAATTGTTCCTCTGATTCCAATGATTCTATAATTCTGGCTGTTATCACAGTCACTACACTCAGCTCCAAGCATGAGAGTCAGGTAAGGGGAAAGGTTGTAACAGCTTTCAGGTACTGTTTTACTCAAACGCTTTCCAGTTCTCAGTCACTGGTCCCTCAGTAGGAGGCAAGCACCCAATCAGTGAGGATGAGCATGATGTAAGGAATGCAAAGCACTTAATAAAAGGAAGATGAGCATCTCTACAGTGCAGAAAGACACTAACATTTGATTACCTGGGAAGACACTCGAGGGAGAAATTCATGACCACAGAAAATAGTTTCCAAATTAAATACAATACAATGCAAGCATTCAAAACCAGATGCAAACTGTGTAAAATGGATTTTTCCAAAAGAGCATCAAATGGTGAATTTAACAATAAGTTGCAGTGGGGTTTGACTCTCCATTGCTTGGAGCTTTCTTTAGCCATTTACACCCAAGCAAAACAAGTCACAGCTGCCATCAATTAGAGCAGGGTTGGCTTTAYGTCCACTTTCCATCGCTGCAGAAGTGACGTGAAAGATATTAGCAAATAAGGTGCAGAGAAAAGGGAGAAAGTCTGACCAGTTCTATCTTTCCCACATTGCAGCAAAAACACAAGGTTACAGAGAGGAACAAAAATTGTTTAAAGGTCTATAATAAACCCTGAGCAAAAAATGAAATCTGATGGGACTGTTCAGTACATTTACTCCACACATTTACTTGAGGTTGATTCAAGCACTGCAGACAGCAAGACATACAGCTTTACAGCAAGGCTACTGTCTTGCTAGGTAAGTCCTTCAAATCACTGCACTACTCTTTCTGACTCAACTGCAAGAGGCAGAGATTATGATTAGAGATGAGAGCTACCCAAATAATCACAGACATTATTCACAGCATCAAACATTTAGACTGTGAATTGAAAGACCACCGAACTCACCATGAGCCTTCCCATTGGTTTTAGGGGGCTTTGGATCTGCTGGTAATCCAGTAAGTTTTAGGATGGGATTTCCTCTCTTCAGGTACACTCTTAAGATACCTTTTTGATTCCTTCACAGAAGAACAGAACAATATCAAACAGATTTGCTGGGGGAAGGGGCAAGAGGATAGAATATGTTTCCTGAAACTATTTAAATAATATACTAACACCTCTCACTTTATTTATAGTATATCCAGCAGCTGCCAGTGTTACCTGCCATCACTGCTGGTGCTCTCTACTGGAAAACCACAGTGGGGCCAGCCCTTGCCGCAAAGTTTTTCTGGATCCTTCCAGCAGGAAAGAAGAGGAAAATTGCTTCATTTGATCTTGATGGTTAGAGTGAGCTGCATAGTATTATGTTTATGTCGAAGCTCCTGATGGTGGCCCAAAACAGCTTTTTGACCAAGAACAGTTTACACCTCATTCTGTGCCAGCTGGGGCTGCTGGATCCCCTTTCTACTCAGCCCGCACCCACTTCTCCATTGTCATCCCAGCAGCTGCAACACTGCTATGCAATTATGGACTATTTCCCCAGTAGTCTTCACCTCCTTGCACGGCTCCATTGGAAATCGAGTGTAATCTGGCTTTTCCAGATGATGTTATCTGAGCTCTGTTTTATTGTGTGAGGAACCTCAGCTTAGACACATGACAGAATATGACTAATGTGAGGCAGAGAGTGAGCAGGCTCTGTCAACAAAATAATATAAACAACCACATTTCACAAGCACACTGTGTGTGTTTGTGTGTGTATGTGTATCAGAAAATACCTGCTGTGACTTCAGGCTGCTATTTTTTTACCAACTAACCTAGAAGAAATGATTATGAGGCAAGACAAAAAAAAATTAAAACTTTTCACAAGACAATAGCATTTCAGTACTTCAGGAAATAACTTTCAAGTTACTTTCCATTATTAGTATTGCAGGCACCCCACAGCCTAATCTAATCCCCTTTTGAAGCCAAAGGATCTCTGTCCATTCATTTCAATCAACCTAACACAGGCCCCATATATGTGACTGATCAATATTATCTTTAATCCCGTCAGCTGACGTTTTTATCTGCAGACTTGAAAAGAAAAGTCAAATGGACTAAAGTAATACCAGCGTGGCATTTTCAATCTAGCTTTTAAAGTAGGACCTAATGGGCACGAATTCACATGGAACAGGTGACAGAGCTGCTCCTGAACCTGCAGAAAGACACGTCACGGCACCTCTGAGGCTGCAGGCGTGCTAACACGTACCGCTGCCCCTAGAACAACCACGCAGGTGTCACACCGGGGAGCATAACCAGCATCGCCGCTAACAGAAACACACGTCTCCACAAAGCGTGTTGAAGCACAGGCACCTGAGCCAAACGTGAATTACACAGAGGGTCCCGTTCAGGGGTGAGGATGAGGGATCAGATCTGTGCGCGCGTAGGTATCCAATGCCGGCTGAACTGAGCAGGAGCGTCAGGATGCAAAAAACACCAAGCAACGCTAGAGGGCAAATAGGGGAGGAGTCAGAAGGGAAGAAAAGATGTTTGCTCAAATGCACGAGCTATGCTATTCCTACAAATAGTTCGGCCAGACGTCCCACCAAAGCAGTAGTATAGGCAGACACTAACCTTTGCATTATAAGCAGAACATGGTGTACTTGGGACGAGTTAATGCTTTCCACTGCAGCTAAAGCAGCTTGTCCAGGAAAAGCCTATCAATTTAATCCTGCCTAGAGAGCTCCAGGGCTGTCATTTCCCACCTGTGCTACAGAACTACTGTGTATATTCATGAACAGTGATCTTATTACTAAGAATACACCTAATGTGTATTTCAGTGTAATAGGAGACAAGTTACAACAGCCCTATTAAAGGAAATTGCAGAGATCAGAGAATTGACACATTCTTTTTAAAGGCAGCCACACTTATATTTGATTGCACAACCAGAGACATGTTTGTTATGTACCTCATCTTTCAAGAATGCTCATATTTACTAGTTTAAAGCATAAGATGAAAGGAAGCCAGCCGTGTTTTGGTAAAGGAATAGGGGGCAATATCAAGTGAAAAACTAGGCATATTTATAGGTGTAAACAGATCTAAAAAAAGATTTAGATATAGTAAACACTCAGTGCTATGGGGCAAACTCTGTGAGACCTGAAAGCAAAAAGTATCCAAGAACTTGTAACATCAGAACTAACAATTGTAAGATCTTACCAGGCAAATGCAAAATGAGCCACAAATAAGTACGTAGAAGAAAAGAACAACCATATTAATATTTTGATCACTGGTACAGAATGAGTGTTTTACAATGGGACATCACACAACTGATCAGGTAATTATTTGTAAATGCTGATCATTTTGAGAGTAAATACTATTTAGCTGGTCCATACTAAGGAAGACATGCTGCTGTTCAGCGAAACTTGTAATTTTAGAAAAATGAGATAATGCATCAGGATGCATGCAGAGGGAACACTTCATTGATAATAGCAGATTAGGGCCACACGTTTAGGTGACATAGTAGTTTCAGAATTTTATAAGAGAATAGAAATTGAAAGTCAAAGAAGCATCTTTGGTTGTTAGCACATGTAGGAGGGTTTAGGAAAAATGGTTTAAGGACTCAAAAGCAATTTACATAAGGCCACTATGTGTTCTTTACAAAAAAAAAAAAAAAGAAGAAGAAGAAGAAGACAAAGAGACATAACAGAAAAGGAACACAGACTGAAGCATGTTAATGTCAGCAGTAGAGACAGCCTGGGAAACTATTTTAAGAGATCAAGTGGAAAAATATTTAGAAAAGCATGAGTTGATTAAGAACAGGCAGTGTGAATATCTAGAAAAGGAGATCAGGTCTCCTTTGCTGGATTTCACTAGGAAAGGTGCCACTCAGGTCCATCATTGCCACTTTGGAACAGCTGTGAGGTCTTCTGTCATCTCCACACAAACTCAGGCACACCCTGGATCAGCTCATAGCTTTTCCCTATGAGCAGAACACAAGACTTCCCAGCTCTTGCAGAAAGGAAGTCACACAGTAAAGAGCTTGAGGCTGTGGCTAGAAAATCCCTTCTGAATTAAACCCAGAGAACAAGAAGAATCTGCCTCAGAATGCCTTAATGCTCTTTGATGCACAGCCAGAGATCATTCTCCTCTTCATATTTCTAGCACATTTAGTTCTAGTCTGTTCAGTTCTGCATTTTTCACATAAGTGGCCCTTGTGAATGAAGGGAAGACTGTGACTACTGCTGTTCAGGCAGGGGACAGCGTGACTGCAGAAGAAGCATATCTGCCTTGTGGGGAAAAAATGTATATGCTTCATTTGCCTGCCAACAGACATGCAAGGAGCCCGACAGGTAAAAAATAAGACTATCTCATCCTTCTCAGATGACAGTGAGCCATGCTATAGTTCATGCAAATCAATGCAGCTCCATTTATTTTAATCCAATTGTGCCCAGGTGGGAAACAAGGACGTGACAAGCAACTGGCACAGGTAGACTGAAATCATGAACTTGAGTAAGTAACACCAGCTGCAGATCTTGTCTGGTGAAGAAACCAGGATAATGCTACCTGAGTCATTTAATATCTTACAAAAGAACATCCCAGCAGACTCCAATGTCCGTAGTCAGAAGCTGTTCAAAAATGATAAGACTGTTTGCAAAAAAGCAATTCAGAGAAGTTTGTCCTTTTTGCCAAGAGGACTCTGGCAAGAAATGAATCTCTTTGCTTAGCTATGGCAGCTAGGAAAAGGAATGTTCTCCACAGTCCAGGTACTGCTACTCAGTAGATCTTTTTTGCTCTTCTCAAGTGCAGGTCCGACTAGAGGTCCAGCAGTGATGGCTGCACCAGCACAGAAGAAGACAGCACAGCAGGAGTGGCAGAGCAGAAATTGGCCACTCGTGGGTTACAGCGGATGCTTGAATGGGGCACCCATTAGAAAGGAACATGTACAGGGAATCACCTGCAGTTCACTTGTGCCTGGATGCCTCCTGAGCACAGGTGCACAGGAACCAGACCCACAGTTCATCCAGATTATTGCCTGTTCCAGAACTTGTTGTTTCAGGGAGAAGTGCCAGATTATACCCAGGAACCTATAACCTCTCCATTCAAACACCCTCTTACACTCAACAGACACAGTATTGCGGCAGGAATCTTCCCTAAGCCACTCATTATTTTGTAACACTCTACCTTGTGTTCCTTTTACCTCCTCCTCCTCTTTTTCAGGTGATCAGTGCTGACTTTTTCATCATGCCGACCCTCTTGCAGCTGTTGGCTTTTCTAAGTCCCTTAAAATGAATGCATCAAACTCTGAGCAGCTGGAATATGTTTGCATTTGAGAGGGACGTTGCAGCACACCCAAGTTAGGGAAGAAGTTCGCACACTTCTTGAAGGAGAAAAGAATTAGGAACCAGAGGGTCTGGTGCTGATGTAATTCAGGGGGTAGCTTGTGTACAGAAAGAGGAAAGGGTGAGACACGGTGCTCTTGTGGAAAACAGGGACAGGTGGGGTCTGTACACCAGCACTGCCATCTCAGATGCCTGTTGAGAAAAAACAATAAATACTAGATAAAGCGCTTTAAGGGTTAAGAACTTCAAGGGGATAGCCTGCACAGTCTCAAAGAAGAGCTAATAAAGAGCCTGTAACACTAGATCCAGTCTCTATGTAAAGATAATCTACTCGATGGGGGCTTAATCCTAGCAAAGACTCTATAAAGTCTGGGAAAAAAGGGGGTATAGAGTGAACCCTGAATAGTCTAATTGATCCCAAAAATAGACTCCCTTTTTATATGTAAATCTCCCATCTCTCTTCAACCCCTTGAACATTCAGGGTCTAATCAAGGAGTTTCCAAAAAGACATCTGCTGTCAGGAGGAAAAGCCATCCCCTTGCTTTTTTGAGAAAGCTCTTCTCTCTCAACCAAGTTTGAAGCTGCGATTCCCCTCATGCCACTTTAGTCTCAAAAGCTCGTGCTGCTGACATGGATATCCTTTGGAGCAGGTGATGGGGGTTTCAATGCAGACAAGAGGAACTCTGCCCATCAGTCCATGGGCCCCAGCAGGCGCAGCAGGAAGAGAGGCAAAGCTGAGGGGCACAGAAGAACTCCCAGGATTGCTTCAAGATGTTATTTTCGTGCACTTCCTTCTACTGAAAAAGGCAGAAGCCAGTGTGCCAGAAGCCATTTTAAACAAAGGCTTTATACCTTTGCTTTGCCAGCTGCCCATGTGTGTTGTAGAACCAAGAAGAATTACCTGGTGCAGCCTTCTGATGGAAAGGTGATGGAAAATAGCATAACTTTCCTCACAGCTCTGGTATTTCAGAGAGTTCAAGAAGAGGCAGAAGAGACTGCTGGTGGAGCTGGGCAAAACACTAAGCAGACAAGAACTTCCTCTCAGACATTCCTGATCTAAGAAGCCGCGGACCGCCAGGCTCACCCTACCTCCAACAGCTGGGATCATTGCCAGGCAAGCAGCAAGGTCAAGCTGGTGGTAATGCTGTCACTTCACCAACCTGCCCCACTGGTGAAGAAACATGGCCAGATGGGTCACAGGATGTTCAGGCAGCAACACAGCACCTAGAGCTATTCAGTTACAGCAGCCTCCTGGCATGAAGAAGCATGGAGGAGATGCTATTCCCTGCCAAACACAGACCCGGTAGACACCAGTGGGACTGAGGGTAGGGATTCTCCAGTTCTTCAAAGTAAGTTCCCTTTTTGTCAGACTGTCGCCTGGGCCTTGCTGACGACCACACACTCCTGTTCTTTATGTGGAAACAGGAGGTCTAAAGGCAGTTCTCTGCTTCAGAACGCCAGGAAGGGCAGTCAAAAAGGCATGAGGGAGGTTCCTTGCCACAGGGGAACCATTTCACTGGTTTCTTACTAGCTTTTACTCACTCATCAGCTAATTTAGCTTCCCTCTTTATGCTGGAGGAAGAGGTAAGCTTAGAGAAGGAGAAGCTCCAGAGACATACTTGAAAGCCAGAGTAAGAGCCGGTCCCCTCCTCTGCCCATTCTTTGCACAGGAAAAGGCAACAAGTAAGCAGGTAAAATTAGCAAATTCTGAATATCAAGGCCAGATCCAGAGCTCAGCAAAGATTGCTCACATTAATTAGACTTTTCCCTTGCTTCCTTTCAGCAGCATGGATGGCAAAGCAAAGGAAAGCCATCTAACAAGAGACTGACTTTACCTATTCTATGAAAACAGAACAGCAGAACAGCAAACGAAACAGATGTGATTGACCGAACAGCCTCTCCTTGTTCTGAAGAGGTCTCACAGCATATCCCTRTTACTTGCATTATAGATGTATGTGCTTTTCTTACAAATTGCATTATTACTGTATATTTTCTTGTCTGAAAAATTTCCTTCACTCTGATGAAAATGCTCTAGCTGATACTTGGAATGATGTGGCCCCAACACACAAACACACACACACATCTGTTGTCAGAACTTTTCTGCCTTTCTTTTTCTTTCTTTTAATACAAGTCTGGAATCCACTGAGTGTTCTTCAAGTCTAAGCTCCAAACATTTCAAACAGCACAAAAGGTATGACAAGATGAAAGAAAATGTCCACAAATAGACAGCTAGACAACTAGTTAGCAGCTGTCTGCTTTTCTTCAGGTTTTTTTTTCCTGCAGGGAAAAAAAAAAACTTTATTTTTCATTCTTGAAGGAGCTGACTGCAGATTCTTTTGTGCTGGCAAGAATCCAACCCTGTTTAGAGCTGGAAGGGGGGGAGGATGTGAACTCCTTATGATGCCATGTGTAACCTTGAACTTGAGAATGAATTGTCTAACACTGTACATGTACAGTTGCAACAGTTTAAATGGCATTGCTCATTTTCCATCTTTTGTASTGTACCGATTGCAGCTTAATGAGGTTTTGGTGTTCTATCAAGTCAGGGCATTTATTTAGAAAAAGGAACCAAAAAGAGCAGGTTTTGATTAAAAAGTATGCATGGGCTTTTGGGACCTGGTTTAAATATTTCAGATCTTGAGCAAGCATGGAGCCTGCAGTTGAAGTTATTTATCTTCTCCCCAGACAAATCTGGCTGGGGGGAGGGGTGGTAATGCTTAAATCCTTGATTTTAATTACTACTGTTGTTTGCAAGTATTTTTCTTCTGTCACTTATGTTCTCTTTCTCCCTCTAAACAGATGATAAGCAGACAACATGGACTCCTGTCTCATTTGCAAATTTATTTTGGAAACCTGAGCATCTAACGCAAAYATGAAACACAAGCTGCAGCTGGATTCTCCTCCAAAACTCTACTGTTCACTCAGTGATTTCACTCACCCCCCTTGCGAGTATAGTGTGAGGCCGAAAAATTTCCCCTCCTCACCTCCTTCTGGGTCTCTTTGAATGCACATAAGTGAATGTGTGTGTGCATATGCATGCACRGGAGTCGGCATGCCAGACAGCATTCCACAGCAGATGATAATTCCTCCTTCCTCCCTTTATTTGCACATTTAACATGAGTTGCATTCCTCCAGTACCTGCTGAAAGGATGAAGAGATGCTATCCAAGCCCGGGCTACAGCAGATGCGTGGCAAGAACCTCCCTTGTTTGGATACCATCCATAACCAGAAAAGACAGAGTTTCCATCCCATAGAAATAAACATGTTTGACAACAGTTAGCTCTACAGCTCTTTCCACTGACAGCTTCCAAGCCATTTCGCTTCTTTTTCCTCTTTCACCCATTATCTGCCTTGTCTTTTTAGATCATAAACTCTTCAGGATAGAGCCTTTTTTTTACCATGTTTGTACAGCATCCATTACAATGGGATTGCTAGAGTGGGACACTGACCTACATCAGCATTCAGACCAGCGTTCACACAAATAATTAATAGATAAGGAGGTTGGGTTAGCCCAAGGTTTGGGTGGTTGAAACAGATGTTTCAGCTTCAGCCTTCTGCACATGGGTACTTGGAGAGGAGCTGGCCGGAGAGACCTTAATAGTTTCCATCTCACTTGAACTGTGGGAGATGTTTTCCTTAGCATGGATAAGCCTGGATCCTGAGCTAGGACTGCAGGCAGCAGTGAGGATTTATATTGCACAGCTTGCTCCACCCCAGCTGAGCAACAGTTGACACATTGTCAATGAGGCTATTTGAAATTCAAACAATAGCTTTTCTGGTTTGGCTACAGATCTTGGGTTCAACTGTTTCACCTCCCATCAACCAAAAAGCTATTGGGGTTTTATTCCAGCTACCCTGTATAAACTCCATTATTCTTAACAATTACTAGCATGTTTTTCTGGGGAAACAGTAACGATTGACTTTTGGTTAAGGCTGCTACTCACAAGATTGGACCATGGAGAAAACTCAGAAGGGTAACTCCTCAAAAGAGGTAAATCACTGGACTTTCAACAAGGTAAAGGGGCCTGTATCAACTTGCTCTCTGAGGGATCCTTTCCCTGTATTTCTGGAAGCCATGGCCACCTCCTCCCTTCCTGGGAATGCCAACAAAATTTTTTTGAATTAGTGAGGATTTTCTGAAGCAGAGAAGGCAGCAGAGCTCCAAACTTTCATTACACAGAAGTCCTACTTTGTGCTTGTCCATGTGCCTCTACAAATATCCACCTACGAGGAGAGCTCTTGAGGTTTGTCTTCCCAACTGCAGCCCTCAGGGAATGTGAACAAGATGTACCAACAGGAGCAAAAGGCCAGATTTTCCACTGTGTAATGCAGTTCCTGAACAAGGGTTCATAGACACAAGGAGGTCATGGTATTTACAAGGGAGGTCATGAGTTCCAGGGAAAGTATACTGCAGAGGTGGGGCTCACAAGCACAAGTGGGGCCACAGGTGGGGTTGCCAGGGAAATATCCGGCATAGCCGCCTGCATTTACACCAGGGTAAGAGGTACAGCATGGTGGGACATTACTCCAGCATCTTTCTAGCACTGCAGAAGCATGAGCGATTGAATCAGCCATGGAGGACTGGAGAATCAGGTCATGAGCTAACAGAAGGTTAAAATGACAGTGCAAATGAAACCTCTCTTTCAATACAGAGAACATCACAGTTCAAGGCCAAAAGCTTCAACTTTTCTTTTTTCTGCAGCTAATTTCAAACATGAACCAGAGACCTAACATGGAGAGACTGCTGTCAATAATCACTTCCTGAGTGTCCCGTGTTTAACTGGATGTTTTTGGATGATAGGGGAATGAATTTATAAGTAAGTGAGGGAAAAGAACGACTGCTTTCTTTTTTTTTTCAACAAGGAAGAACCAAAGAAAAAGAAAGAGACTGAACAGAAACCAACAGAGAAGAAAGAAACAGATGGACAATAAGCAGAAGAAAATTAAATAATGTGAACACACACACAACAAAAAGCACATATCTAAAACCAATGGCTTGCAATAAGGAGAGCTCCCCCCTGCACACCAAGAGTCTCCACTAATACCAGCCCCTGATTTAGGACCACAGCACTGGGAGAGATCAGCTTGTAACTGTAATCCTTGGAAAGTCAATCCCACCACTGCAATCCCACCAGACAGCAGCCAGACCTCAGCAGGGAGGAACTGGAACTGGTTTAATTCTCTCAGTATAACCAGATCCTTTTCCATACCACTTTTAATTCCCCAGAGCACAGCAAAACTTCAGCAATTTCAGGCTACCAAAACATTTGCTTTACAGTAGTGCCTGAAAGTTCCTTTTCACTTCAGTCATCATCAAGACATGGTAAATGAGAGATTCAAAATCTGAGGCCTGGATCTGTAGCAGATGTTTGCTATCTACTTCCTGTGTAGGCACACAGCTACCACTGATATCGAGGAGCGAGGAGCTCAAACACCTCTGCAGAGCTGAGCCTTGGAGTGCAAGGCAAATACGTGGGAAGGAAACAGGCACAGAGAGAGCTGCTTCACAGCCTCCAGGCAGCTCTAAATTAGATGAGGGCACCAGTCCAGCACTGAGCCAAGCCTCTGGAGATGCTTCGGCAGACCACATCTGTGCTGTGGAGCCTCGCTGAGGGCGTCCACAAAGAGCTCCCAAGGAAAGACTCAGCGTTCAGGCAAAATACGTGTTGCTGCACAATGTCTGAAGAGAGGATCCAAAATTTTCCGACACTCTTTTCTGCCTGGACTGTTCACTGTGTTACAGAGAGGCCTTCTAAACATAGACAGAAAGCTCACTGCTTGGTGTAGGCATACAGGAAGGAGGAAATAGGATGCTCTGGTTATTTAYTTAAGCCATAAACATCTATCATGCATTTGGGTGGCTGCTAGTGCCAACACTAGTCATGCTAATGGAAGAGGTACAGCTTCTGTCAAGGGAAGCAGAAGAGGCAAAATAAGGAGAGCACAAGTAAAAGGGAGGGAGCCTGGAATGACAGGCAGAAACAGTAGCTCTACAGATCAGAGGGGTTTCAGTGCAATGCATGTGCTGCAGCCTTTTAAGCAGTATAATGTAGCTCAGAGGATTAAGAGTATAGCATGGCATCTCCAATGTATTACTCTGCTGAATTTTCCAAATTAGGAAGAAGAAGAAGGAGAAATAGAACAGTGGAGAAAGCAGGGGAAAAAAAGCATGCCTCCATATTTAAATGAAATTTAAATTATAGAAAACTGTCCTCCTGGCCAGGCCTACAAGCAAAATTCAGCAGATCCATATGCTGCAAATACTGGATGCCAAAGATGTCTTAGGTAGATGAAGGTTTTTGCTAGGTTGTGGTTAAATGCATGGCTGGGCTTTGTTGATGAACCACAGGGCTTGAAGTATGAGCTACTTGTTTGGCACATTAGTGCAGATAATAAACAATTTCTTATATAGGAATTGTTCAAAATAAGTATCTGTACTTTTAGTAACAGTGACATATAAGTAACAAATTAAAGAGGAAACAAAATGTTCATTTTAGTCACCCACAACCCTTGAGGAGTTTTTCTGTCCCCTTTTTATAGTAATGCACAGTAATGGGCAATGATCATATCCCCAACTGATCGTAAACTGCTCAGTAACCCAGGCTTATAAACTCTCTATTTTCTCTGACCTCTTTCACAGATGCATCTTTATACATGGCCACAACCACATCAGGGCTGCTGCCTTTGGACGTATTAGCCTGTAAAGTGAAAGCATTGGTAGCCAACAGCAACATAATCAGCTGTTCACATCACTAATAGAATATATGATTTTTGTCTGTAGAAAAATTATAGAGGTGGACAGGGCTGACTAATGAAAGTGCGTAAGAAATGTATACAAGACATTTGCCTTAGGATGAGGAAGTGTAGCATTATCTGAATCACAGTGTACTCAGAAATCTTCCCTCGCTGCTATTCAGTGTCCTTCAAGAAATGAATCCCACCCACAAGGCATTAAATGGACTTCTACAAGGGGCTTCATTAACTGAGGCTTCAAGACATCTAAAGTACTTAGTGCAGGCCGAGGTAAGTGAAGGGATTAAATTATACTTTTCTTTRCTATGCTATCTTTTACCCAAGTATGTTCCCAAGTAAACTGTCTTTTACCCAAGCCATCTTTCTACCCAGGTATAAATTGCAATGGGTGCAGACTGCAAACTGTACTGCTTTGGGAGGAAGAAAAAAAAAAGAGGTAATCATGACAAATTATACTTTTTCCAAGTTATCATCATCTTGCTCTGTCTCTGTCAAATTGTTCCTCAAACACAGCAGTCTGCAAAGCCACCTGATTCCTCTTCTTTCTTTTTTTTTTTTCCTTCCTCCCTTTGTACTATTTATACCTCTTGGATAAAACGTGCACTTTTGCATAACTCAGCCGTTTCAAGGGCTGAGATGATGAACTGCACTGTTTAGTCCTTTCCATCACAGTGTCACTAGTGGTCATGTCCCTGATTATCTTTAAGGACAATGCATTCAATAATCGTTTCAATCCAAATCTGTCTATAATTATGATCGAGGATGATATGCTAAGTTATATATGTGAAGGAATGGTTCATTTTTCAAGCCTACATGTTGTTTTCCTAATTCTTTGTAGCTGCAACATAACCTTGGTCTGCAACTTCACCAAAGAGTGAATGTGACTTTTCACTAAACTGATTTCCTCTCTCTTAAAAAAAAAAAAAAAAAAAAAGGAACAAACCACCCTTTTTCCCCTGCTTAAGTTTTATTCCACTTTTACCATTTTACCTTTTCTGGGTGGTTGGTTTTCTCTTGGACCTTTCACAAGACAGATCCCTGTAAAGCTCACTTGGTATCTGCTGTGGACTTGTGGGTGAGGGTGGCGAAAGAGAAAGGAAAAACTGTTCTGAAAAGGAAAGTCCTGTTTTTGTAAGCTAATTCTGTGCTCTGGACTTCTGCAATGGTTTAGGAAGGCAGGTAGAGCTTGGCTATTGTCTGCTTGGACATTTAAAATTCTCTTCTGCTTCTTGCCTCTGCTGGGAGCAATTTCACTGCAATTACTGAAACGAAGCCCCTGAATTCCACTCTGTAGCTATTCACATGACCCTCCGTCCTTTGGACTTGATTTTACTCCAGTTTTCTCCACAACAGGAACAGTAGTGAGGAAATTTTCCTCAGCCAGTGGCTTCAGGTTTCTATTAAAAACTTTTGCTACTTACAACACTTCTCAAAACCTTTAAAAACAAACCTTACATTGGAATTAATCAATCAAACAGTATTAAAAGCACAGATTATGCTTTAGAAACCACTTACAAAGAAGGTTTTTACAGATCAGTGAGGACGCTAGTGAGGAGGGGCCCCTGATATGAATGGGAACGTTTGTTTCGATTCTCATTTATCTCAAGGCCCGGGTGCTTTCTGGACAGTGAAACATTCTTCTCCTCCGTGTGTTTGGAAAAGTGAGGATCGAGTTGCGAGAGAGTGCCCTTGAATGCTCAAGCAAAGAATTTGCTAAGTGGCCTTCTCCGCCAACACAACTCCCATGTAACGGTGGCTTCCCAATCCTCCGCCTTTGACAGCAGGATTACCCAGCTCTGGCCGCCCATCTTTTCTCATCGAAAGGCAGCAAAGCCCTGGGGATTATTCCTAATTACCAAATCAGGGCCATTTCTCACATTAAAATGTCTGCAATTTCTCCACATTCCTGAAAGGTTAATCAAGCCTTGGTAAACATATAAAACATACAGTTTTGTAAAGGTCCTAGTGGTCTGAATTTTCCCTGGGCTGCTCAGAGATCTCGGTCGCTGCCCCCACCTGCCTAGATTCAAGACACCCCTGCAATATATGCGTTAATTAAAGAGTAATAAATTACCACTGTAACTAAGATCATGTTGATATGGAAGGCAGCTATATTTAAGGAAGACATGAGAAAGCACTGGAATTTTTTGGTTATCTTCTATATAAGCAATAGATGGGTTAAATGTATTTTTGGCTAAATAATGTATTCAGTGCAAAAATGTGGCCCTGTCTGGTCCCTACTGAAATCAGCAGTGAAGTTCTTTAATAGAAGGCGAACTCAGCCCTTAGTGAGACAGTGACTCGTACAACTATATCAGAAGCAAAATCTGCAGCCTTAATCTCAAACCCAACTTGCGTTGACAGCAGTGGAAGTTTGGCCAGAGCAGAGCGCAGTGTTTGTCCCATAACTTGCACAGCTAACCTCAAGCTTTTCTTCTTCCTGCCATCCAAAGCTTCTTGGGATTAGTCAGGACTGATATTGATGTATGAACATCTTAAAAGGACTGTACATAGCTCCCTGGCTGAAGACTAAACATTGCTGCCTAAAACAGAATTTGGCAGTGATTCTATAGGATGAATCTAATCAGAGCAGACAGATTACAATACATGGTAAAGGCACGGAGTAGAAAAGAAAAAAGGACTTGCTCTGCAGCATTGCATAATATATTCTGGAGAAACTAGAAAACCTTTCAGAGCAGCTGGGACAGAGGGAAATGAACCATTTGTTCCCATGTGAAATAAACAAAAGAAGGAAATGCTCCAATCTGTCTCCAAACTAGGAAAGGAATGGTAGTGAGAGAAGTGACCAGAGACTGAACTAAAAGAAGTTGGAGCTTTTCACATTGTCCAGTTCCTGACAGTAGCTGCACGTGAGGTGTAGGCAACAGCCCTCTGGCAGTCACATATCGCCTCTTCCTCTGGCCAGTCCTGACCAGCCGCAGACCACTGTGTGGAAACACAGCCTTTGGCAGACAAACCTGGATGCCTGCACTACAGCGCCAGGCAATAGAGCAACTCTATTCTGGAGTCCTGGTATGACACATGATAAAGGGAAAATCAAAGCAATCCTGTATTGCATCAGATCATCTGTGCAGCATGCTACATGACAAAGGGATCCCCTTCCAGACACAAGTGATGAGATTACTTCCCAGAGGAACAGTCCTTTTCAGTAAGGGGATCTGCACCAGCAAATTCAAGCAAAGAGCGGAAGGACTTGAAATCTGGGAGAAGGACAGAACCCAGAACGGTGTTCGTTGCAAAATACTCAGCACAGCCGGTCATCTCTTCCTTGCTTTTCGTCACTAAAGCTTCATTTGTGGGATTTTGTTTTTAGATGGCAGCCAATTCACTTAATCAAGAAAGAGTGCACAAAACTTACTTCTTCTGTCTGCTTCTTTGCTGTATAAGATCTCCAAATCACCACTCACCTTTATAAAGTTAGGAACTGTTCTAAAGTTTTGATTCACATAGGAAACCTTTAACTTGGATTTCAGAGCATTAAGTGAAGCTAAGGAAATGTCTTGTCCYGACTTGTTCCCATACTGGATTTCTTAAGATTTTACATTTCCCATCTAAAGTAAGCCAGAAATGCCAGTGCTCTTTTCCCTCCTAAGCAGAACCCAAACAAGATTCTTGTGTAAGTAAATATGACCATGACTCAGTCTGCAACTGTGATCACACCGCCTTTCTATGGACACCTTATTAAATACTTAGGAGATGAGTTGCCCACTCTTTTAAACAGCCTTACATATCACATTCACAGCTAGAGAATTAATGCAGACAGCCAATGTTCTCATCTCACCCATAGATCTGATTTACATTTCTAGAGCCCACTTCTCTGTACAGAGAAAAAGCTTGATTCCCGAGCTGAACAGCTAAACCATATGACATCCCCAAGGGGACGCATCTGGAGCCCTCATGACCTACTGCATACAGTCATGTCATATAATGCCTCATGCAAAGAGACCAAGCTCCATCTTAGTCTTCCCCTGTGCACACTTTTCCCTGCTGGGAGGYTGCTCCAGAACCTCCTTCTTCTAGCAGTTAAGCATCTTCACCTAATTTCCAGACAAAAATGCTTCTGCAGAAAGCTTTTATCCATTTGAACTTATGACAGCTCTGTTCTTTAATAAAAAATTTCTCCCCTGAGTCTTCCCCCTACTCCAGTATATTTATAATCCAACAGTCATCTTTCCTCTTGCTTATCATTCTGTAAAGCTAAGCAGATCCAGCTTCTTTAATTTCTGGTGTTACAACAAACTGCATGTCCTGAGCTGCATACAGCTGTATATAAATGAGCAACATCAAACTGCTGGAAATATTACTATATGAGCCCCACAGCACACCTGATGACTCTGTTTAGTCCTTGGTCTGTTGCAGCAGTTTACTGAATTGTGGGATTTCATTTCAAAGGTTCGTGTGCCAAGATCAAGGGAGAAGGTAAACACCTTTCAGTGGCTGGAGATGTCAGACCCTTCTTGACCTTGCTGCTCCAGGCCGAGCCAATGTACTCTTCGGCTTCCCCAGCTTCCCACATTTGCTTCCTTTCACAAGGAACTAGTAGGGGCTCAGGGGGCCAAGAGAGGCATTTGTAGGAGGAACAAACAGAAGAGGGTTTCATGGTGCTGAGGATTCCTGAGTGAGAGAAGACAGGCCTGGGAAACAGGAACTCCGCTCCAGTGTTGCTGCTGAGAAGATTTCTATTTCCAATTTAAATGTAATTTTAAGAGCTCTTTGTAGCAGTGGGAGTTCACTGCAAGAACCCAAAGGCTTAGTGCACAAACTGTGTCAGGCTGCAGAAAAGGTCCCATCAATTTCAGTGTGGCATGCCTTAGCAACGTAAGCTCTTATGCTGCAATCAGGAATGAGGGAGCACTTTAAGAATGCTGGTGCTCTGTAATATTTATAGACTCTCACTTCCTGCATCGTTCAGTTCTTTCACTTGGCTGTTTGGGCAGCTCCAAGAACTGTTCCTCTGTAGTTTGTGATGCTTGGTTTCCCTAAGGGAAAGCAAGAGAGAAACAGGCAGGGACATCTTACAGATATGGGAAGAAGGGGCAATCTGTATTACCAGTTTAACAGTCTTACATTGATTCACAATAAATAAGGAAAAAATGAATGGCTGAGTATCAGACTATACACATATGCAATACACTATGATCTGACACACTGTAGTTCCTGTAGCTGTCAGAAGGTAAATATGTGCCCATCGCATCTCCCCGCATAATGTTTACAAATCGTCACGAGTGTTTTTCACAGTGATTAATTAGGCTGAATGATCAGATGGACAAATAAGGAGAGGATTTTTATTCTGGAAGGACAATTCATTGGCCAAAAAGGAGGAGAAGATTAAACACTGTGCAGGCTTTTCAACTTCAAATATCAACAAAGTTCTTCTAAGTAAATTCAGCAGTGGGAAAGGAAGACAGGCAGTTCTGAGAAAATGCTCCCTCTATAAAGTGCTTGAAGGGAATCCAGTCTGGAGAGTGGAGAACTCTCCAAAGCCAGAGATGGTAAATTGTGACTCAAGTCATGTCCCAGTTTTGCCCATATACAGTAGCATTCACTCAATTTCCATAGAATATGAAGTAGCTGAAGCTATATTCATAACACATCCCTCCAAACTGCTTAAAGCACAGCAGGATTTCTGAGCTCTAAATCAAGTGGATAGGAACTCTAAAAGTAGATATGGCATTCTTCTGCCATATCAATGTTCAGGATAGTCCACGACTGCATCCAGAAAACGTTCAGAAAATATGTATAAATGTGAAATGCCATATCTGTTTTTACTGTTGGCATTATACCTGCAAAATCCAGACATGTGGAAGCAAAGCATGAGGCTGTGTTTCAGTGTCTTTGCAGCTGTATGAAAACCCTGGTTTTCTCAAAAARCCACTCAAGGGGATAACTTACTTTTTCTTCAAACATTTTTCTATGTTTTTATTACTAAAGGAGAAGTGCTGCAGGACTTATTTAGGGAGTGATAGTGGATGACAGATTAAATATGAGCTCATGGTGAGAGACTGTAGCACAAAGAGGCAAATACCATACTGGGATGTGGAGCAGAATTACTTGCAAGACTACAGAGGTAATAATTCCTCTGTACACAGCCCTGGTGAGGCCCCTCTTGGAAAACTGTGATCAGTTTTGGGCAACTCAATATAAAGAGGATAGCAATAAAATAGAGTGAATACAAAGAACAGCGATAAAGATAAGCGGGTTGGAAGGTATGATGTATAAGTAAAAAGTAAGGGAACCTAACCTACTATACATAGCTGAGAGATGGAGAAAAAGAAAGGGCAGGGGAAGAATGGCATGACAATGCCAYGGTATTCCTAGGTGGGTAAAAGGCTTGCCTATGTGTGTAGATATATTTCAGAAATACCTATCAAAACGGTAGTTTTCACGGAAATKTCAAAAAAAAAAAAAAAGAATTCCCCCTGCTCCTCCCCAGTTTATAGATATATTTGGGTAGTGAAATAAAGGAGGAAAGGAATTTACTGAGAAAAAGAGGAACATTTTGGAAAGAAAATAAAATTTCTCTTAGAGAAGAAAAACAAACCAGAACTCACACATACACAGACACACAMAAACACACACACATATAAGTTCTCCTCAAGGAAATTTTTTAAGGAAGCATTATTAGCCAGCTCTAATCAAAGGCTCGTGTTCAAACTTCAGTCTGTTCTTGAAGAAGAGCAAAGGGGCAACCATGAAAGGGAGAAAATGTCTCCCTTTTGGATGGAATAATGGGAATGAAAAATGACATTTTCCTGGGTAACTTTATCTCGTTCTGGCCCGTTGTTCACGCAATCGCTTTCCCCTCAGCAGAAAAACGTCCATCATTGTAAAATGGCAGCACTGTGTTTGCGAAGACTTCCTTCTGGATGAGTTGGATGGATGATCTCCTTCAGGATTGGTGGTCAGAGAAGAGCAGCTGGCATTGCTCCAAAATAAGAGCTCTTAGATTTCAGACTGCTGAAACCTAGAATTGCCTGGGCATCTCCAAGCACTCAGGCAAGCATGATTAATAACAAGGTGGCTTAGCCAGCTGGGGCGGAGGTAGCACTGAAGCCAGAGTAGGGGAAGACTGTCAAAGTCAGCACTGTAGAATTCAGACAAAGCTGCTTTAAGGGAGGGGAGGAGGGGGGAATAAAATATCCTACTGCAGTGTTGATTCCCACTCATAGCTTAGCGTTAGCTCAGCTGCACACCTGTAATTAATACATGAAATTGTCTTCTGGAGACATTCTGTTTTATGATGTTGTTTGCATAATCCTTTCACCAGTCTGTCTGTTTCCTGGCAATTTGTGACTTTCCTTCAACTTTCTAATAACTTTCCTGGAAAAAAAAAAAAGAAGAAGAAGAAAAAGAAGCCACTAGAACCAAAAGAGCTGTTTAACCTATTTCTTTTTCTTTCCCTCCTTTATTTTTTCCAGGACAACTAACAGAACTGGAGCTTCTCACTTTGACTCAACAATATCTTTCTCTTTCCAACTATTCTGCATTTGACTGGCAGTGTGTCCTGCTTATAAATCTTCTACAAAAATTGGTGTTTGCTTTTCAAACCTTCAACTCCAAACACAAGTCAGCCTTTGAATTTATTAGATTGTATTTATTTTCACTGTATCATCTTCTAAGTTACAGTGACCATCTTTCCAATTCCTCTTCTCTCTCTTTTGCTCATGAAAATATATTCTTGTTGTTAAATAGACCCTCATCTCTGAAACAATCTTCTCATTCACTTTCTTCTTGGCTTTCTTGCCTAACACTTACACTAGAAGTTGGGTCCAGACCCTGGGAGTTTAGGTTGTTATTTTAGGGTGGGGAAGATGGGAAAAGACAGACACTGTCATGTATTTAAAATTAATTGCTTGGTACTGGATGAGTCAATAGGATGCATTCACTGTATGATGAGCTATGATTAACCAGGACATATATGCAGGCACTGAGAACCCCGGAGCACAATCTCACGCTATTACAGCTTACTGAGCCATGCGCCAATATCGCAGCATCAGCTGTCATCCACAGTACCTGTGTCTTGACTTTCATAGGAGATATTCAGCAGTTTGAGAACCATAGGCACCTAACCACTGCTGAGAAAAATTGAGCAATAGTTTCACAGCAGGATGAGTCCCAAAGTATTCCTTGTGAAATTACATACTTCTAACCTGCAAAAATACATAATTTGGACATGAGTGTGTTTTTCTGCAATAGTCAGAGTTGCTTTTATGTAGCCTAAAGAAATGAGGCTGAAAGAAAAAGTTGCCACCCATAAGTATTTGGGAGGGGAGCTACAGCAAGCTCTCCACTAGAATGGAAGCATTGTGCAGGATACATGTTCTTTTCCTGGGAATTCTGACATGTTCTTACAACACAGCCTAACAAAAAGGACATCTACCAATGTTTAATCCAAACCAGACATCCCAAAAGATATATTTTGTCTGCATTCACAGAGATGAGAAACTTTGAAAMACCTTCATTCACAGATACACAGAAAATTCACGTTAATGTTCTTACCCTGTTGAGATGTTCTAGGTCTGTGAAAAGCTTTATGTTAGAGGGATTCAAACCTCCACCTGGACTTCAAACCCGATGTCCTCTCTTTCACCATGTGCTCCACCAAGATTCTTTATTCTCATGCTGACACCCATTCATGATGTGCAAACATCCACCTAAATTGTATCTAGTTCGGGTCCACACTTGCTTACAGTTGCTGCTAAATGAAGCCTTATTTGCATTAAAATTCAACCACTCACTCACTGCAATTCCACAAAGGCTGAATTCAGTTAAAAAAGAAAACTTTAAGAAAGGTTCAAGTTTGATGTGAATTCAGCTGAGAACCTCCACCTCACCTAATGTTGGATGTGATTCACATCAAAAGCCACAATAAATAATTTAGATATTGTTGAGTAATATAAGCGCTACCTGATCAAGGGTTGTTTCCCCTTTCTAACCCCCACTGGTAACCACCTACTTATGTTACCAAGAGAGCTTCTCRTGTTAAAAATATTTGTATTGATTTGCTTTCCACAGAACAAGCAATTAAACCCTGCAATACTGTCAACATTGAGTCAGACAATGCAGAAGTAAGAACTTTCTTTGAGAAATTAACCCACATTTCCCATTTGGTGTGGATGCAAAGTTTAAGCTCCTACACTGAGATGCTGCTAAAGCATTTCAGCCCAGGTTTGTGCATTTACTTTAGGCACATACCAAATGTGGAGCCTCAGAATTAGGTCATCACATGCTTGCCTGGAGATCCAGCACCAGTGCTGAGAGTGCATACAGGATTCTGACATACAGCCTAGTACCGATACCCGTTAAGATATTATATACTTCCTTTCCACCCAAAACTACCACTTAGCTGAGAACACCCAAAGTCAGATGTTGAGAGAATCCCATTTACACCAATAAATACTCTCCCAGCTCCCTCCCTCCAGCCCTGGGGAGAAAGAAACCCTCCCTCCAACAACCGCAGTAATCACCTCCAGAGAAACACACGCAGTTGGCACAGAACATTTTCAAGTCACAGGCCCATTAGCATTCAGGTCAGGACCAAGGTTATTAGGCAGAGCTCCAGCCTGGGTAGCACTATGGAGCCTCCGTGCCTCGGGGGAATATCCGCATAATGAGGTGCCCTCGCAGTAGAGGGGATGTGCACCTGCTACTTCTAGCCATGTGATGGGACGTGTGTGGAAACGGCAAAATCAGAGCTCCCCATCTCCCAGCCTCCCCTAGAGCTGCCAGCAACACCCAAAATGTAGACAAGGGGCTGCTGCTCTGCTTTAACCCACACGTGGGCCATAAGAAGGCAGAGATAATGAAAGACAGAGCTTTTCACCCTCCTCCCTTGATATCCAGCAGCACGAAAATGGTCAGGCACAAGTTATAGCTTGTGAATTTAGATATTCAGAGGAGTGGCAAGGGGGATGGGGGGCAAGGATCCCTAAAAATGATCACAAGAGACACAAACATTTGCAGGGACATCAATCATCGGCTGGGTGAAGCTTGGCACCACTTCTCTTTCATCTTCAGAAATCCCAATGGACAGGCTGAGGGGGGTTCAGGTAGAAAAGGAAGTTTCAGCGGTGACCCCGATGAAGCAAAATCGCTTGCCTCAGAACAGCTCTGCAGAGATCCCACCAACAAATGATGTACCAGGCAAAAGCTCAGTGTTCTCRAGCAATTTATACCCTTGAGACAAAGCAAGATCAGGTCAAATCTGTTTACAAACGTACCTTTTATGAGCAACCAACGTATGGATATGGATAAGGAAGACTGTCCTTTCTCACCCACCACGTAGCCCCATGGGTAGGAGACAGAAGTCAACCTGAGAAACAGCAGCAAGGTGGAGGCTCAGCAAGGGTCACAGTCTCTGCTGCTGGAAGAGCTGTGCTGCGGCGAAGCATGACATTAACTCTGCTGCCCCTTCCCCTTCAAGCTGTTAATTGGCAAGGCTGTCCTAAGAGGAACACAGCTTTTGCAGAAGTTTGAGTTCAGCCTGGGTAAAAGCCATTCCCTCTTTAAGGTTACATGTATCCAAAACTCACTTCTTTGATGTCCAGAGTCTGAGAGAGATTAATTATGCACAATTTACACAGATACACCATCCTAGTTCCTCCTGCTTACAAGGGCTGGAGGCTATTCACTTCCTCAAAATGTCATTAGTTAATGGCCCTATAATCTAGCCTATATTGACYGAAGCCAGATCACACCAACTCATTTCCAACTTGGTAGGATGAAAACTAYTTCAGACTCAGAATTACAACCAAAATTGAAAGTCTCTGCAAGAGTCCCCAGATGTCATTCAGTCACCAGATATCATATTGAGCTTGCACATTTGCTGAAGAGGGCTTATTTCTATAAAAATAGCCAAGCCCACCCACGGATTGAGGAAGGAGACCCCAAACAGTAACCCTGCAGAGGAAAAATATTAGTTGACACTCAGCCCAGCTCATTCAGGCTTCCCAGAAGCCAGGACTTCTTCAAAAATTATAATGGCAATTTATTCATTGGTGACATTGCAATTCTTAAAGTCACTAGCCTCTGCTATTGACTCCAGCAGCAAGAGAAGGATCAAAGTACCCTAAAAAAATTATGCAACTCAAAACGACCTCCCTTTCCACCTGAAAACTAGTTTAAAGATGCTACAAATCCTCATGCTTCAAGGCTTAAGATGATCTTTGACAACAAGGAATTAGGACAAAAATTTCCTTAGAAACAGGTTATCCCTTACCTTTCTACTTCAGAACTTCTTAAATTTTGGAACTTCTTGGAGCACAAGAAACTGGTGTCAAGATGTCAGACCAGATCGACCAGATCTCTCTGGCCCAGTGTCGAGTGATTCCTCCATTCTGCTAAAATTTTGGGTGTATCTAGACACTGTCTACAACTAACTTGGTTTAGAATTTTWGGATTTGTCTATCATTTCTAGCTTTAAAAGGGGACTGGTGTGTAGAGGTGGAGGTGGCATGCTCATGCTGATTATCTGAGTTCCTTAATCAATATATCTTTATATCTCAGGTATGTAATCTTTTAGCTCTGTATATTTTAGCTCTGGGTAACATGTCCAAGGTCATTCAGAGACTCTGTGGGAAAGTAGGGAAGAGAATTCAGATATTCTCAACTCTATTGCAGTGACCTAAACCCAAGACCATTCATCTTCCCTCTATAGACCCTGATAAAACATTCCGTTATTTCTAGTGCATTTTAATGTTTTATTTTATTTGGGGAGTTCTTCACTGCCTGTAGATTTTCTGTGTGTTATTATTCAAGCCCCAGGTTGAATTTATTTATTTATTTTGGGGTGCACTAGCACAGATTTGAAGGAAATATGTAGGTAGGGAACATAATGCTTCCAATTGAACTGCACTAGCAAGCACACACTACAGTAGTTTAGAGATTAAAAATAGGATCATTTGGATGTGTGGATTTGAATATGATTTATGGATCACTTCCAAAGACATTATTGTTGCTTATCATTCAGACGACTGTGAAAGTGAAAACTATGTGGGAAATCATGCAAGAGATACATTGCCTATAGAATGGGGAAAAATATTAAATCTTAAAGTGGCTGATGCAGCAATTAATATTGCAACCTTCACTGCCTATGCACAGAAGAAAAGGGTAAGATTGCCTAGATGTCTGCTTCTCATAAATAACTGATCTCCAGACTTAAAGGGAGAGAAGGGCTTAAACGTATATTATATACCACAGTCCCTCTTGCTTTTGCCTCGGAGGAAATGCTTAAAATATTAGTCACTGGCTAACCAGGAATTCATATACAGGTATAGGATTCAGATATCCTGGGTTGCTCCAGCAGTACTTGATAGAACAGAGTGTGAAATATCAGGAGCAACAACATCTTCAGCTCCTGCTGTGGTGGCCGAGTGCGAGGAGGAACGCTGTATGCTCTCCTGCTGCTGTGATCATGGAACATCACAGCATCCCATAACTGAAATTCAGAGGCAAATATTTAGACACTTACGTCACATTTTTTGTTTAGGGGATTTCTTTTCTTTTGTTGTCTTGGTCACCTGCCTGAAGGAGACTGTAGGTGCCAAACAGAAAGAAACACTGACACAACACTCAAATACTCAATTCTTCCAAGTCTGTTTTGAACAGTGGGATATCTCCACTGATTTCAGCAAAGCACCTCCTGATTTACAATGGCATAAGTGAGACAAGGTTCATGTTGTTCATGTTTTATGCCCGTCATCAAGAGGACAAACAAAAACATCTATCTGGCCAAGCTGCCCAAAATCAGACCTTTGTTTTGTCACGTACCCTTTGTGACAGCAAATAATCAAAGATGCAGCTCAGCACATTTATTCCTCAAAGCAACTGATGTGTGAACATTTCAACTCCATACAGAACCTAAGAAATGTAAATACACATGCAAAGAATTGCCAGAAGAAAATCTTAAAAGCATTCTGCCAGCACTTCAAAGTCCTTCTCGTACCTGTTTCACAGATGCTTTTTTGCTCAGAAAATTATGGATTTTTACCTAATGACCAATCACAGCTATGCATGAAAAAGCAAATTTTTTTCATATACTAATTCATAAGGTTAAAATGGGACTTTTTCATTGCTTCATACTTTTGTTAAGTTATTTGAGAGTTGCTTAATAAAAATAATTATCAGTATTCTTTGCCTGACAACTGGGGTAGAAATTTAAACTCTTTGGTTAGTGAAGAAAAATTGTGAATGTTCTTTGAGAAACTGTTTCTGTACATTTTGAGAAACATCAGAATAACTGAAAAATGAATGAATACTTTAAAAAAAAAAAACCCTCTCAGAAATGAAAACCAGTGAGAGAGGGACAAAGACTTTGCATGAAACAGTCAACCAGCTCTACTATAGCCGTTCTTTGCAGGCTGCTTCAAAACCAGCTGTGAAGGTCAGTAACTATTATGAGGGGCATGTTTGCAAGCTTTTAATTAAAGGGGCTGGAGGCCAGTGTGCTAAGAGGGTAATCTAGGAGTGAAAAATAATAATAAGCCTAATTCGACCTCACTATAGTTTTCCATTGGTGTAGCTAATTTGGAAGACTAGGACATGCAGAATGTGAGCGTCAAGGAGAACTGTATTATAAACAAAATTACATTGTAAGAGTGATATCAAGAGGGAAAACATATTAACAGCATATACATTGGCATATAAGTATGCCAAACCTTTCTCCAGCTGCCTTACTCACAGGCAACAGTGCAGTACTAACATAGCCCAAACATTGCCTTCTGAAATGGTTCTTCCATTCACCAGCAAGATCAGGTTCAGCAATGCATCAGTAATGTAGTGAACTTGGTATCAAGAGGGAAGATTAAGCAACTGCAGGCAGAGGAGCACATCACATTTTCCTGAGCTCTGGAAACGTAAGCTCAGGATAGCCACCCACAAGCACAGAGTGTGAGGGAAGCAAAGAAGTCCTAGCCACTGGGTCCTTCCTAGAGAAGGAAAAGCAAGCAGCACCCTCCAGATCTCTCTTACTCATCAGGTACACCAGCCCTGGTGGCTGTCTGATGAATCTGATGGCTGGTCCCTGGTTCTCTGGGCACATTTTCCTAAGTTTGTATTCCAGATGAAACAAAACAAAGTACTGATCTCAACAGAGCACCCAAGAGTTTTATTTGAATRAAGACTGAAAGGCTTGACCAGCAGGAGGCAAGTTTACACATGGTAAAGGGCTGCACATCCAGTGCAGAGGACACACGACCAACAGGAAGGCATATTTTTTCCTAAAAAAAAAGAATAAAAGAAATACAGTATGGAAAGTCCTAGTTAGTTCAATTAATTATCCACTGGCCATTTACTTAAGGGACCTAGTTACAAATATATCCTCATCACAATGACAGGAAATCTATCTGAAAAGTCTGCAAAAAGGCTATTAATGAAGAGAGTTTCTAATGCCTGTAAGCTGAAATACCTTTTCACTTCTTTTGCCAGTAGTTCCTGTGGGTCATTTCTGGGGTCAGCAGTGGTGTGCAGAGTAAAGACTCTGCCAGTGTTGGAGAAGAAAAAAAAAAAGAAGAAAAAAAGTACTTCAGTATTGTCAATCTTTTATCCTTGAACGGTACACTAGAGGCTGACATTTAATACCCTAAGGATATAGATGTTTGAAAGCTGGTTATTGTAACAAAGGAAACCATCCAAACTCTGCAAGACCGAATGGATCAGATAAAGCTGACACTGAGATAAATCTGTTTTACATCCATTCTTGCAAAAGTTTTGCTAATCTATGTAGTTATAGCTTTCCTGGAGCAAAAGAAGAGGGAGGAAAAAAAAGAACCCTACATTACAGCAAGTCAACATCTTGCCCCTATTTGTAATCTCCAAAGTGTAACATGCTAGTCAGAGAACATTTTTCTCCTGGATCTTGGATGAACTCTATTAAATAGAGAAAGATAAAGGAAAAATTGAAAAACAGTCACAGAGAGTGAGAGAGGGCATGAACATGAACATGAAGGTTWTTTCTGGTTGAACTTCCATGTTAACATAGATTCTGTTTGTTTGTTTAACATATTAATTTAGATCCTTCATAGACACAGACCCATCTTCCAACCAGTCAGAAACTTTAACACCTACTCTTCATTATCCAGTATTTATACCGCCAGATTGGACTTTCATATGGAAGCCTGGAGCAATGCTGGTACAGATGGCAAGATGACTCTCATGAGATTGATGACTCTGAAGAAATATACAGTATTAAGTCAGAAGGTGCAAATGTTAACATTCCAGTGCAGAAAAGAAATATTCCTTGCATACACTTCTCAGGTTTGTTTTCTCATGCATTGCAAAGAGAAAGAAAAAGCCCTAGACACACCTCGTAGCTGGCAAACGAATGATAAATTTACTTTAGTTTCTTTTGTATGTCAACTGTTCATGCCTCAGGTACTTAACCTTTACTTTAAAAACATGGTTCAGATCCTAGCCTTGAAGGTGGGTGGGGAGGGGGGATGGTATTCCTGTAAATGTTTCATTTAACAAAGGCAGTACTATAAGAAGGTTCAGTGGTGAGACTCTGAATGGTATTTATTGTTTCAGATTTCAGGGCTTCCATACATCTGCTGCCTGTCAAAGGCAGATACCACATTCATAAAACAAGTGCCCTGTCTGAAAAAAGGGGGAAAAAAGGACTCTCTTCTCTGTGGCTCAGTCTCTAGGTTTATGCAAGATAGGAAGCTGCAGGAAGCGAAAGTTCTTATTTGCTGTAAAGGTGATCAGCAAGAAAATCTTTTATTATAAGAGGGCTTTTTTTTTTTTTTTTTTTTTTAACCTTTTGGAGGCCCTGATTCTGCAAAGCACTTTAACAATAGTTGCAATTCAGAAAGGCTCTGAAGCATGATCTTATACCTCTCCATACTCAGTAAGGTACTTAAGAACTTGCTTAGTTGAAGTAGAGCCTTAAAGAAGAACCATTTATATTTACGCTAACTAAGCAGCTCGTTTTACCAGGTCCATTACATGATTTCTGACTTTATTAGGTCTGGAATGTATATTTCACCCATGGTGAGAAACATGCTCATTCATTTCTTATGATATCATAGTCTTCTCCATGGTAATCTGGTGCTATGTGAGGAAAAACAATAGAAGAGAAAACTTTTCATGCCGAGACGAAGACGGATAAGGAATTATGTTCAGCCGGGTGGGAGAAGAAGAACAAAAACACAGAGCCCCTGATTCTGAGGATCTGATTTATTTAGTATCTGGCATTGGCCATAAAGTGTGGGCAATGAAAAGAGGAGCTGACCTCAATGCCTCCTTAGCAGCAATCAGAAATTCATTTCAGTGTGTGAGCATTTAATTAGCTTCACTGAGTTTACAAGACCTTCACTCATTTTAAGATACTCCAGGCAACTACCCCACGCATAAGATTACTCTGAATCTGGAATGCCAGCCACTTAGGAAGAATGTCTGGAGAGTTTTAATTGAAGGGGACTCCTTTGTTTTTATATCTRTTTGATGTGCCATCACTGTTTCCTTCACCACAAATTTACATCAAGGGATGCAACTAGTCCAAACAATTGGTTTAATCAGTAAATTACAGAAAGCCTTCGAGAAAGTTTAAGGTTGTTCTGTGTCTAAGAAAACTCAAATAGAACCATAAAATTTTTAGCACTAATCTAATTGTTACATGGTGCAGTCACTGCACCACTTCAGGCATTCTGGGAGAGTCATCACTTCCCCTTTTTCAAGAGGACCTGCAGTATATTTGCTGCATGCATTTATTGCATGCATACAATAAATATATATGAAGTAGGATTAACTACCAGGAGGCAATTATTAATTTTATTATGGCTTCATGAGGTCTGTATATCAAGCTCCTCTCCCTGGCAAGGATGAGGCATTGCTAAATACAGTTAACTTCTGGGTTGATCTTATTTATATACTGGACACTAATCCCTTTCATATATCTCATGCAGTTCTTTCTTCTCAGAGATACTGTCCCTCAGTGACCTTCTCTGAGCATTTCATTAAATGCCTTCAGCCTCAGTAAATTACAGCACTTTAAAAACATTGAGTTTAGCATATAAAAAGAGAGAGAGTTTCTGTACACTGCCATGGGATAAGGTGCAGTGAAAATCCCATACAAGCTGAACTGTACTTCCTAATCAAATGGGTGTAACAGATGGCTGCTAGAGCAAGCCATCACAATGGAAATATCTGCAGTTCTCATGGTAACGGAATCTGCCAGGTCTGAGGGATTTGCTGTTTTCCAGGACATCTGAGCTGCAATCTCTTTCGAGCTGTCTAGCAGTCTCAGTCTCGCTCTCTCTCACTCTCTCAGCATGATGGAGATAGAGTTGAAAGGTGGAGCCTGATTTTGCATTCCAGCTGTGATTAAAGACATGCACACACACACATGCACACACACAGAATCAATAGCACTGCATATTCATTATGCTATCTAGAACCTCATTAACTGTTCAGACAGAACAGCAAGGAAATTTTAATATGCCTTCTTCTTTAGGGAGAAAAAGAAAGAAGGATAATGGGGGAGAGGGGGGAGAGAGGAGGATAGCATGTACATGGGGAATTAAGATACATGAGATGTACCTTTTAATAAAGATATGGAGCAATGTTAAAACTAGCAGTTATTTCCATTTCATGGCAGTATGTCAAGATGACTTAACATAGCAGGATGAAACATCTGGCCTGAAAAAAAAAAAATCATGATGTCGAATTTCCAAAACACAATATAGAATCTRTGGAAGAGGAGAAGAAGAAGGAAAAAAAAGGACAACTGTGTACCTTCATACTAAATGAAAGCATGTGACAGACCTCCTGGTACTGTGTAATTAGAAAGATGATCCTTCTCATAAGGTGTAGGATAGCATAAAGACAACGAGCTTTAATTATATATCTAAAGAACTGGGTTTAAACCCATAGGACTCTGTTAAAAGGTTCTTATATTTCTGCATGCAATTCAGAATCATCAGGAAGAAAATAATCATTCATGAGACTGTTTTATTAAAATCTTTTCCTTCAAATTCCTATCAGTTTAAAGAAATAAGAAGTATACTGCCTTCTTTGCTGTGCTACCTGCTAGAAAGCACACAGAGGGTTGATTCACAGCTGCCTATTCTCTTGGGCATTTGAGCCTGAAGATCAGACAACATATAAGAATTCAGCCGTGGCTCAAAATGGAAACAAAGAGGACCATTCTTAAGCAGTGTGAAATGAAAAACTACAGGCTGTAGACTGTAGCCCTTAGCATGCTGATCTACAATATTGTCCTTGAGGGCACTACAGTTAAATACATATGACAGCCAAAGAGATGGGAAGAATGCTTTCCAGAATAAAATGACCGGATCTCCTTTTTTTCATGATGTAGAATAAGTCAGGCAATGTAATCTCCTAAAGTGCCCACTCAAGAATTGGGTATTGTAAGATGGTATTGTCTACCTATCATGCAGCATTCAAGAACGTTTTATATTACCTTTTCTAAAGCCTAAACTGCTTTTACCACAACTGTATTCCCCTGCAATAAGGGTAGTGCTGATTTCTGSATGACAAATTTACTTCTAAAGTTGGTTGGTTAGTTTCAAATAGATGTATAGAGCTCATTTACAACAGCTCTGCATTATACCTTCGGAGACCTCCAAACATGTTAACTAGTCAGAAATTACTGCTGTTGCCAAGCAAAGGTATCTGCAACAGCAACAGCATAATAGTGATGATAGTTTGAATTGATATTGAGCCTTAAGCACCAAAACATTTAACAATATGAGGGACACAGTTGGCCACCTCTACTCACAGTACGCAGTGCCTTGATTCATGAGCAGTTCCTCTAAGTTCAATACAGCTTCTTATGCTGCAAGGTTTAGGGCTACACAGCAAGAGTAAGTAGTGCCCAAACTCATGTCTACTTTCTGCCACACTTGTGTAAACTAAACAGCGCATTGACTCCTTCACCTGACCATGAGAGGCAGACACTTCTGGAGTGAACTWGGCCTGATTTTCAAAAGAATGCCACATTCAGCTGAAGAAGTAGAAGATTTTTGAGATCCTCTCTTAAAATATAGCCATTCTCATCAGAAAGGTAGTGCATAGTTTTATCTTTTAGCAGAAAAGAAGTGGCTCTGGATGGGGGTGAGGGAACAGAGAAGAACATGTAGGGGTAGTTCAGTTCATCATCCCATTATCCAGTGCACTACGTGCCTGGATTTCCCCATAAGGCCACCTCAGACTGTCAAAGCTATGGGCACACATACCATACTTTAATTTGCACTCAGTGCGCAAGCATTCTGCAAATACAAACACCAGAATGGTTGGTCAAAAATTTCTGTTTACCCAACTTCGAATATATCCAGGGTTAACATTGTATTTCTTGTAGCAATCAACCCAGCTTCTGCAATGGCACAAGMAATCAGGAACTTCATTTATATATTCTTATCTGATAAAGCAACACTTCAAGTAACTGGCTGTTCAACGCTGCGCCACTGTTAATACTGATTAAGAGATCGGAGTGCCCCTTACTTAACAATTCATTGCCAGTTTTGATTCAGACTAGATTCTTATGAAAGATGAAACAACTGCTGCACAGTGTGATCCATGGAGCTCCTAGCCTCTTCCTTTACTCACTGAATTTACCCATTCCCAGGGTCTTTTTTCTCCTCAAATAACTAATCTCAGTTCACACAGAACGCAAGCATATCTGCAAAGATTTTTCTTTCCTGGGTACCATTCCCTCCCATTCAGAACCAGCGTGTTGATGAGTCACTTTTGTCCCAGCCTTCCAACATCTTCTGCCTGCTGCCCCCAGCTGGTGCACTTATTTGGCTCACCTCGCAATGCCCTGTCTCTGCTCATCCTTGCTTTGCAGCCCACGTCCCTAAGCCCTATTGCTTCACCAGACTACCTGGTCTTCTCATTTATGTCATACTTCTCCTACGTGACAGCATTCTTCCTTGGAGATCAGGACAGCAAGAAAATATCCTCTGACTGTTTCCGAGGCATTATTTCAAGAAAATGTCACTTCCCCAGTCAGAATATCTGTACATCTGAGGTTTGACATTAGCAGGCTGTCCCAGAGTCCCAGGACATCTGGGACACCTTAGCAGGTTCTCCTATATTCAGCTTTAACCATGCCTTCCTAAACCATTGTCCACACTTGAGTCCTGACACACCTTTCCCATYGGGCCAACTCCAACACGTATTTCAGGTGTATGTGACCTGGTGGCTCCAACAGACCTCATGGATAAAGCTCAGGCAGTCTTCAGTCACACTAACTAGTGGTCCTTGTTCCTCCTCAAGGTAGATCAGATCATTGTCTTTCCATTTTAGGGTGTGTTTACTTAGAAGCTGAAGATCCAAGAAGCCCTCCACTCGGTACACAGTTTCTGTCAGTCCAAGACTGCCTTTGGTCCCCAACCGATCCCAGCACAGACAGAAAAATCATCAGGACATAGAATTAGTTGGGTGATGCAAGCTGGTATCGCAAAACTCTAAAATAGACACTCATGCTATTTCAGTTCTAATGGGGCACATTTCTGCCTGGTTGGCAGACACTTTTCAATCAATTTCTGCTTTTGTGCTGACAACGCTGGATTACGGGAGTTGTTCTTGTCATTTATGTGACCTCCATCTTCCATTATTCTTGCTTTCTAGACAGGAGCTGAGGGACCTAATTTCTAACTCTCGCATATCTGAAACTGGGAAGGAATCTTCCCCTACCCAACAGGCTTGGATTTCCAGCTGCGATAGAAAACATACCATAAACCTATGCCAGTGCACATCAGTTGAGGATCTGACCTACAGTATTTATGTTCTGAGGGATTCCTGGGATTTGGTGTTTTAATGATAACAAAGGAAAAAAAAACCTAAACATCCCCTTTCACTTAAGGTTGGTTCTTCCTAGCAATTTCCTGCAGAGTCCCTAGACCCCAAATTCCTCAGCCCAGAGAGCCTTTCCAATCCCCTGCAGGGACTTAACACACTTCACATACCACAGTGAATCTGCTCCAGTCAATCAACTCCTGCAACTCCCTGCAGGCTTCCAACACCTGCTAACAGGATGGGACAACAGAAGAGCCCTGCCCCACCCATTCACACATAGTATTGCCTTATTCTTCAAAAATACTGCTCAGAGCATGACGTTCTATTACAGGATGCTCCTATAAATACACTGCACTTTCAGAGGGAGGAAGCAAGCATGCTCTAGTAAATATTTTAGCAATGAGGTGGCATGGGGTTCTTAATGCTTGTCATTTTTCAATATAAGAAGCTCTCTATCAGAAGGTGCTTTATACCCAAGGGAGAGAATGTGAATTCTAACAATAACAGGACAGCCAGCGGCCAACACCTTATCAGTATTAGCTTTCCTTGAAAACATGTTTGGTTCTTCCTCCACTCTACCAGCTAATGTTCAGGAAGCAGTTGATTTAATATGAAGGTTCATAATGTCAAGTTACAGACACCGAGAGAGGGAAACCTGGGAAAGTATAATTGGCAAATCAACAAATTAAAAAAAAAATCTAAGCAATCTCCAAGACCAAAAAAAAAAAMCCCCAAACTTTTCTCCATTTGTCTGTTTAGCTATGTGACAGCAGGGGAGTGGTGGGAGGACTGGGACAGAATGGAGCAGAACACAGACCCAAAGCCAGTGTGCCAGCAGGGGGTCAGGGGATGTGGGCTTTAGAGATGGTTCTGCTGCCACTAACCTAGTTGTTTTATGGGAACGATATTGATTACTGAGCACAGTAATGCAGTCAGGACTAACTGGGACTGCCTAAAACTGGGGCAAAGAGAAGGACCATATTTTACAGCATGCCTCAGCCCAGGCTGAAGAGCTCCATGGCAACCTGCAGGAATCTGTTATTCTTCCATTTACGCTCAAGTGCAGCTCCTGGCATTGATGTGACCTCTATGCCATGATGACAGAAAGGATCTTCATTCCTCTTTCTATACAAATGGCCAGATCTGTTTCCTAAAACTTCTTCACCACAGTGGCAGGGTCCAAAAGCATTACAAGGCTTTGCAAAACTTGTCTGGGATGCCTTACTGTCTTGGGAGATATGGGAGCTCCACAGGCTGGTTTCTGCATGGCTTTGAAAACTGTTTTCTTTTGCAAATGATGAACATACACAACCCTGCAGTGTGAAAAGACTTGCCCAAAGATTAAACTTCATGCATGTGACTTCTTCTAAATATTAGACGTTTCACAGGCACGCACACTCACACGAAAAAGAACATGGTGCATAAATGGTCCCATTCCACACCTCTTCTCTTGCACCAGCTTGAAAACTGACTCGATTGCAATGACTGGAACAAAGATCATACCGTATTTCCTTTAGATAATGGAAGAGAAGAACAAAATCAAGACTATGGCAAGTGCAATATTTCATTCTTTCCCTTACATACTCAGCAGACTTTGTAATCAAGCTTCCTCACTTGACAACACCCTTCCTGCAAGTATGGAAATGGGCAGAGGCTGTTTCTGGGATTTGTGAAATGTCATCTTATCAATGCTACTATAAAAGAGAGAGGACAGACTGTCACCTGACTGCAAAATGGGAGATATCTTCTGTTGCTTTCCTCCAGAGGTGACCTTGGACCCCTCTCTCATTTCCAAAGCTTTATCTGTCATGATCATTTAGATGCTAAACTTGTAGGAAGAGCAGAGAAGCATTTTCTACCRTACGTAGAGTGTACAGCGCAATGACTCCATGTCAGGTGAGGTAATCTGCCTGTATAAAAACTTCTTTTTTTTTTTTTATGTGAAGCTTAAAACATCTGCAAAGACATCAAAAGAGGAATGAGTGAGCTGCGTAGTAACACAATGCAGCTGACAACAAGCTGATCTTAGATTGCTTGAAGTTCCCTTGCAAGCTGTTCTTCCCATCGCTCATCCATAATGTCATTTGGTCAAATTCTAAACAAATGTGGCACAATGCAAAACAAACAGCTGTGGTTCAAAGGAGCATGCAAGGCACAGGCCCTCCAARGGATGCCCAGAGGAGAGGCAGAAAAGGGCCACTTCCAGCAGGAAGTGTGAAGGACTTATATGATTACAAGAAATATGGTTTTGCCTTTCAAATCTAAGGAACAATAAGGAGCAAGAGAGCACACTGAAAGACATATCCTATTTATTTTTTTTGAATATCCTTTGCAATAAATAAACCTTCCTATTTCAATATTTGGCAGGGTGACAGAGTCTAAAAAGGAGCAGGAGAGATAATTGATATGGACAGGAGAAGAGAGTGCAGTTTAAAACAGGCAAAGAATGCTCCATAAATGAGAGATTCATACTGAGAAGGATTATTACCAAGACCTCTAGGTTTAAACCTGAAATCAAATCATCCTGAACGGATAATGTGAACATTATTGCTTGGGGGATGACACCATTGTAGATCTTAGGCTTGGGATTATGGAGAAACAAGATTTGCTTCTGACCTCACTTTTTGTCGGTTTAAATCAACAAAGAGATCATGGTTTACTCTTGGTAAGCTTAACTTTCCATAACAGCAAGGTTTTTGCAATGTATTTTAATATTCTCCTGCTCTTAACTGGAAGAGGATGCTGGATTGTTTAGAAATAGGCTTCCTCCAGGTTTTGGTTCCTGTTGTGCATAGTTATTTTCCAGAGGTCTTAATATACATTCACCCTACACAGAGAGAACAAAAGGAAAACACCTTTCACCTGAACAAGAGGCTCTGGAGGAACAAAGCTGTCTGGAACAGAGCTGAAAATCCAGTCCTCAGAACAGTTTGCACTTCTGGTCCAATTTATCAGGCATGCTTAAGTATTTACATTTCCCATCTGAATAACAGTCCACATTGTTGTAGCTCACAGGAGGGTTTTTGGCTTCTGCCAATTTAAATAGAATGATTCAAAACTGAATCATTTCCTGCAATTTAATTTCATAGCTGAATGCAAACTACAGCAAGATAAGGTCACAAACACATGGAACGATCTCCAGAAAGCTCTCTATCTCTCTGGGCTGCTTCAAGTGGAATCCCTAATTGACTACAGTAGGCTTTGTTATTATTATGACATGGAAATTGTCCTGCAGGAGATGGGCAATGACCACTGGCAGCTGAGCCAGTGCAGCAATCATACAGCAACTGGGTTTTCCACTGATTGCCAGAGAAGAAAGGAATGCTTCCCAAGCTCTAACTATCTTAGATCTTTTAACTGAGGATCAATATCACAGAGACAGAGACAGAGACAGAGAGAGAGAGAGAGAGAGAGAGAGAGAGAGAGAGACAAACAACCAGAGAAGGGAAAAGCAACTGCAGCCTGCCACATTCTCAGCAAAGGGAGATAAAAGCCTGCCGCACTCTCAAATCTAATATGCCAAGTCACCTAGAATGAGTGTCTCCTGAAAAGGGCAGGCCTGCTCAACACCCTCAGCCCACCCCCTTCCAGAAATCAGGCATCAGTCCCTGGAAAGCTTTAGTCTTATTAGACTCATTAAAAGCTAACCGGCATTTGCAGCTCACGTCAAGATGAGGTGTCGGCAGAAGCGAGAACCCTGTAAAATATGCGTATAACCAATGTGCTACAGAACAGTCTCCATTTTCCAGGAGACATATGCTATCTACATTAGATTAAGGGTAGAGATGAGGGATGTGTTGTCTTATCCTCCACATGCAGAACCTGAACTAAAAAGCAGGTTTGGGGTGCTGAAGAAGCTACTGAGAAAGCAACCACCAAACATCACAGCAGTAATAAGCTCTGTCAGAAGGCTGAAGTTTCAGTCCAACGTAATGTGCCTTTAAAAAGTACCATGTCTACACTACTGTATTGCTTACTTTCTGAAGCTAAGCCAGAGGGATGTACATAGTAAGATCTTTGTCTCATTTCAGGGAGGATACAGGATAAAGATTCTGTGCCAGTAATCTTCCCTGGATTAATGGTTTCTCTTTTATCTGCTGTATTTCTGCTCAGATGTCTTTGCTCTGAATGAGTCAGTGGAATGCAAATGATGGGTACAGTCAGTCTGAAAATATTTAAATCTAGCTTCGCACTGCACTGCAGGTTTGTGGAAAAAAATACACATATATAAATATACATGCTGGAGAAAGGGCAGATGAAAATTACAGATATATCAATAATGCAAAAAATAACGTGGTGGGTCAAATTGACAAGAGATTCATTTTTCTGTTTCTTCTTCTTTTCGTTTTTTTTCAAAAAGATCAGCATTTAGATGCCTGCTATGAATGGGAGAAGAAAAATCTGCAGCACTTCTTTTCTGAAGACACCAGACACCAGACAAAAATGCACCTGTGGGAAAAGGAACCTGATTTTATTTAGGCTGTTAAGCGCCCAATCTTCATTACCCCAACAAGCGTGCTCCTAAAGATAGCATTCTTTTAATACTGACAAAGGAGAAACAAGACAGTCCAGCTGTAGTTCGTTCAGATTTTCTCCCTTTCTTTTTTCAATGATCTATTTCAAATTTTTCATTTTATTGGAATATGTTTCCTTTCCCCTTCTGCTTAGGCTATAGGATTTCCACTAAGAAGCAATTGCAATCCAGAGGCAAACCAAAAAGGGGGGGAGGGGGGTTAGAATTGCGGCTCTGTTTGAGAACCCAGGAGGGAACCCATGGGTCTTTGGCATGGACTTCAGCAGGAACCGTCCTCCACTGACAGAGTTTTTACAGATTACGCATACCTAAATGACAGGATGGAAGGTCTCCAAAAGCTTTTGTGTACTGCACTGGGATGATGGAGGGAGGAATGGGAAGGGAAGGAGCAATTTATTAAGTTTAGGAATGGCTGGATAACTTCCTGGGCTGAAACAATTTCTGTGGGAGTTGGCTTTGATACACTATGCACATTCAGTAAGGGACCTGTCCTGGAGTGAGGAGCAGTATTCTGATTATGGGCATTAGAAGGAGTAAATTCTGCAGGAAGAAAGAAAACACCACCATTAACCTGGTAACTGCTACTTAACAAAACATGAAACAGCATCCCTGTAAATTGCGCAATCAAGATAATTTGCAGCATGGTATTAAGCCCTCTAGCCTATCATAAGAAAATCTACCTCTTAAAGAGGTTCTTGCCTATAAACCCAGATGCAGCAAAACAAACAAACAAAACAAAGACTCATATCTTGTATCCTGTCCATGTGGGACTTGAGAATTAGTTAACAGAATGTTTCCCTTAAAAAAATGAAGTTATTTCTATTTTGCTGGCTGTGAAATTGACAACATTTTCTCCTAATTTTTCCATAAATTTTAATTGCTGTATATTTGCATTGAATTTTTTAAAAATCTTTACTTTAACATAGCTTTGGTTTCCAAGATAGAAAAATAATTTAGTTTTCGGTTAGTTTTTAGTAAAAAAAGAAAAAGGAGAATTTCCTGAAGAATGGAAGCTTTCCACATCAGCTGTTTTTCAAAACACTTTTTTAAATGGTCCTTTATTGACAGAAATTAACTTTTTAAGGGAAATCTTCTGCAGTTTCATAAAAGAAGCCGCTTTCTAATTATTCTTTTCTTTAAATTTCAGGCAAAAATAGTACTCCTGCCCCAGTGACAGCAGATTCTTTCAGTGAAGCACAAGCCTGGTTTAAGGCTGTTTGTGCACCTGCTGTTGTATGGAACACAACGAGCACTGCGCCACCACAAATGGCAGTATGCACATGCACAAGGTAGGGTGTGGGGAGTTGGTCCATCACTGCATGATGCCCCCCTGATGATGCAACAGACTCATACAGGGAAATACGAAGCTATCCTCAGCTCTTGTTACACTGTGATTGATGGTTACCTAGTGATGATGCCCAGAACTTCTCCTAGCTCTGTGTGAACGATTTATGACTGAGGTACTTTTGGCAATTTCTAAAACTTTCACATTTATTCATGTGAACCTCAGGACCAGCATAGCTTGGGCAGAAAGACAACGTAAGATCAAAGCATACTTTTGCTCAGTACACCGCTGCCTTGCAGTGGAACAGTATAGCTGCTCTATAAAGGCATTAATAAAAGAAAGAAGTCTCTATGGCCATTTGTTCATTAAGGACAACCCAGCGATGGCCCTCTTCCACAGCTAGCAGCATCGCACTGCGCAGACGTGCCATCAGCTTTGCCACAAAAGCTGCTCACAGGCAAGGGGCTCAGGATCCAGCTGCAATTATGTACTGAGTCAACCTGAAGGGCTGGTCCCTGATACCAGGAGGTGGGTGAATCATACGTGACTTCCGCAACAGTCCCCACAAGTTCAGTGGTCCCACAGTGGCTGCACCGGTTTCAGCCGTGTAAGACTGTGATACATGAATAAGGAGCTCACAGCCTGATCTCAGATTTATACTTCAGATGGATTTTATCTGCCTTTCACAGTTTCCTGAAAACCTCTAACAAGGCAAGAGTCACTTAAGCCTGCAAGACTTTTGATGCACACGAGCATCTGTTTCGTTTAGAGGTAAGAAAACTAGATGACTTCTGGTAAAGTTATAACCAAATCCCAGTGTCAGACTCCTGTTTCACCATACTGGTGGCCAGACTTCTGCTGATGGAAAATGAATATGATCTCCATCTTACAATTTAATATTTACAGTATTATCAAAAGGCATGGTAGAAATGCAATGATTATTTCTATCTCTTTGGAAAGACTGCATGCATTTCCCTGCCTGAGATCATCTTCTCTGGGGACCCATTTAAAATGAAACCACCATGTTCCAAAAACATGCTTTCAGCATGAGACCTGAGTATTTTTTGTCTTGGCCATAATAAAACGCAAGAACTTGAATCAAAGTGTATTCCTAAAACTATATAATTCTCCTGCACGCTTCTCTCTCTTTCCGACATAAGTACAAACCCTGGAAAGCGATAGATTTCAAACTCATCATATGGCATGAAAAGATATTTAGAAGCACAGTACACAACAGAGCTACTCTACAGATGTGTCCAAACAAACATAAAATCAACCTTTCATGGCTAAGAGAACAGATTTTTAGTCCAGTTTTCCACATAATCATTTTGCTACAGGAGAAAGCCACCTATATCCCAATAGGCTGATACTAGAGTCCTGGGTCAAACAAAGTGGGAAATGAATGGGTCCATTCATGTTCAGACAGGGTAATTCTGGTAAAGCTGGTGCTGACGTCATTAAGGAACAGCGATGGAGGAGTCTGGCCTTGTTGTCATTCTAATTGTGACCATGAGTGAAAAAAAACATGTAACCTTTGCCAGTGGACCGATCTTTCAGATATGTAAAATCTAAACTGTGTTCATGTTGCTTGAAATTCAAGGGAGAGGAAATTCATGCACTTAGGTATATGCTTTCTTTGATCCTGCAGTAAGTTTGGCACAACAAAAAGTGAGGCAGGTTTAGTAACTTTAATGCAGTAGAATTAGAAGAAAGGTGGTATCATGGCATGAAATTGACCTGGGGTCCTACCCATTTACCAGCTCTGCTACCAAATTCCTCTGTGACCCTGGAATAAACACCTAATCTCTATACACCGTGGTCCATGTCTGCATTAGGGAGCACAGCTGTCTTCTGTTCAAATGGATTTAGTATGAAAACAGTCTTTTGGTATGTGTCCATATGTTCCTCATTCTATGAAGTTCCAGCTCGAGGAGGATTCTCCAGGTAACACTGCAGGACAAAAAACAAAAATAAACAAAGTAAAAAGACTAAAACAGGTATCATAAAGAATCAGGAAAACTGTTGTAGATTAAACTCTGTTCTCAGCTATGGTGATATCCCTCTCCCTCATCCCTTGCTTCAAATCATGCTACGTATCAAAGAAGCATTTTTCTCACCCAAATAGAATGCCATATTCCTGAGTAAAGGGAAGGAACTAAATCCAACAAATTGAACATTATCTTTCATAATAACAAAGGGAAATTAGTATCCCCTCTTACTTTCTTCTTCAGTAGGGCAAGGTAGGGATTTCACCCCATACAGACAACTGAAACAGCTCCCATAGGTATTTCCTACACCACTCCTTCAGAGGGACCATATTAAAAATAAACTAATGCTGTAGGCAGCTTTGGAAAATGACTTCAATGGTATTTATTGCTTCGATAGGGTCAGTGCACAGTATGTGCATGTTGCTTTTTAAACATATGTTTCAGGCAAAGAATCAAAGCTAATTTCAGTGTGTGAAAAGCAAGCAGATTTCATTACTGATTGTGACTTAAACTTCAAAATGATAAGGATACTGGATGTAGGTTCTCAAAACTGAATGTCCAAATGGGAATTTAAGATGTAGAACTTCAGCTTTATCATCCATGGGCTTCAATACAGAGAGAAGAAAGAAATTCTTTGCTAGCAGGAATCTCACAGTTAACCCGTAAGCCAGCTGCCTATTTTTCCCTCTCTTCTAATTCTCCCTGCAGCTATTTCCTCTCCATAACAAGTTAAAGCAAGAACGGCCATTGGCACTAACCATTTTTGGCATCCAGGTAGTGGATATGAAAGAGATCTGAAATTTTTTCTACCACCACAATACGGCCCGCTCTGACTCTTTGCAGAAGCGTCAGCAGAATTCATAACAAACTCAATGCAATCCAAGTCACAAAGTGTAATAAAAGGTCTGCTGCTAAGCTTTTTTTTTTTTTTTTTAATGAGGATTCCTCTCATATTATTGCATCAGATCTAGTTTCCAACTTCAGGAGGCCATCTGTATTAACAACCTTTCCTATAAGGTATATAGAAAGAGGTGGACCTGTAGAATTATTAAAAGGCTTCAGGCATAAGAGCAAGAAGTGAAAGATTCAGGATTTTACCTGATGCTTTTCACAAAAATAATTTCAGGATAGATTATCAGTTGTAGCAAAAGCCAGAAGGTGACAACCTAATAGCCTAAAGATAGACCTCTAATCCAGGCTTAGGTATCTAAAGTACCTACACATTCTACAAGATACTTTGAGTGCACATCTAACTTTAAAAGCAAATGTAGATCATTTACTACTGAAATTAAAGTGCTTAAATATCTGTAAAAGAGCTTAAATGTTTACACAGAAATAAAAACTTATAAAAATAAATATAAAATTACTTAAGTAAATGTACGTATGTATACGTGCTTATGAATACTGCTGGACTGAACCTAATTAGCACAAGGGGTAAGCATCCACATCTTCACTGTGAGTCAATGAAAAGTGCAAGATTTTGTAAATAATCAAGCAACTTCTTTCTTAAGCTCCTGACTACAGATGTGTACTGACTATTTTGTTAGGCTTTGTTCAGGTCTATTTAACTGCATTGCAGTTCAGACGACACCTTTAAAACAACTGAAGCCGTAAATCATGCTTCTTTATTATCATCTTAACAAAAATGATAACAACCTCCTCTGCTTGGTGAAATACTCATGGGAATTTCACCCAATTACATGAGGATAACATATCTTTCATGACTTTAGCTGGCTGTCTACCATTTCCATTGTATACTTGGTAGTCAGTCACAAAGGACACAATCCGCTGAAGGAAAATGTATAGACAAGGGGTTAGCCATTTCAAGAGTGGAGAAAGGGAGGTAGAAATCGAAGGAAGAAAGGAAAGGATGACACAGTACAATTGCTCAGCTTAGTAGCACAGCTGCTTAAACAACTGAATAGCAATCAATGGGTTAGTATTCAATCCAAGTTTAGATCACACTGAAATCTATTAGAATACTGCATATAATGAATGTGTCTTACTTATTTGGTATTCTATCTTGGAATTAATCAGCTCAGTTGTTATGCGGAAAAAAAAATATCAGTTGGGTAGACAGGCCCCAAAAACAAGAAAAACAACCACCTTGATTTCCCTGGTGGTTAACAGCCTGACAGTACTCAACAGCACATCCTGAAACTGAACACTGCAAGAAACAATGCAAGTTAGAGGTTTCTCAGCTGTTGGGGCAACAGCATGGTTTGTGTGTATGCGCTGCTTGCCCTGTCCCCTCCCTCCCAGGCTCTCATGCAGTACTCATAGGGTTGTACCATCTGCTGGAGCACAATTCAGAGGTAGCTTTAAAATGATGATAGCTCTGGGAAATGATAATCATTGTGTCATAGAAAGCTGTACTGCAGCGTATAAATAAGATAACTGAAAGTGCTGAGCGGGGCATATTTGCATTATGAAATGTATTTTCCTTTTTCCTGTACAAAACCTGTCTTTAAAGCATGAGGAATGCAGCAGGATTGAAAAACAGAAGGAAAGCAACACTACCCCAGAAGCAGCACAAAGGAGGAGGGGGATGGAGGAATGGTGGGCTGTAGTACTATTGACTGAGGAATGATAAAAGAGGAAGGAATTCAACAGTTACATCTATTTTGCTTGGTGCAATGGAATGAGATCAAAGGCTTACTTTCACATTAGCCCAGAATAATGCATACTCTATAAATGATGCAAAGCTAGGCCACATTCCTGAGATGTGACAATGCCTTAAGATGCCCCTCTGCTAAGTTCAGGTCAAGGCAACAGACTCCTGCATATGGAATTCTTTTTCAGAGCACACATACATAGATAAGCCATTGGGCATGGAAACGCGCAACACTCAGGACAGGCATGATGTTCTCCGTTGGCTTCTGCATTTCCACAGAAGGCATTGCGAATGTAGCCAATTTTTATTCACTTGCAGATTTTTCCAGTTGCTTCTGATCTTTCAAAGCACCCAAACTGTCCACCCTAACACAAAGAAAAGCTTAGTCCAAGAAATTGGATTTTGCTTTATTAAAAAAAATAATTAAAAAGGTTCAGAGAAGAAAGCATCAGAAGGTACTCAAATTGGACTCCATAGATGTGGCTCTGTCCTATCTCTGTACTGGCAACCTCTCCGACCTAGGTCAACTCATCTGGGACAGTACCTTTAATGGCTGCTGAGCAAGAACAATATCAAAAGGTGTTCAAAACCCCAGGTTTATTTTTCTGTGAGATACATTTGTCAAAGTCACCAAAAGATTCAGAGCATTGCTGGTGGTACCTTGGTTTCTGTGGGAGCAAGGTATTGTGGATACCTTAAAGAAAACACTACCAGGATTTATCCATGTCTAAATTGCATTAAGAAATCTTAACCTCTGGGACTTTGTTTTCTATTAGTTAAATGGAAATGAATAATTATTTTCCCTCACCTTTTATAGTTTGGTTAGTGCAGGGATGTGTTGCCATACCAACAACAATCCAGCTAGGCAGTAGGATGGGGCTGGAAGTGTGGAGGTGCAGACTTCTCAGGCCAAGCAAAAAAAAAAAAACCCTCCTTTTGGTCCCTCCCTCCCCACTCTGTCTTCATGGAAAACAAGCAGTTTCTCTTTGTGAGAGAGGACAAAGGGGAAGAAAGAAAAGGAATTGTCCATCAAGCTCAGGAGAGCCTCGGGGGCTTTCAGCAGAGGATGCCACAGCTGAGGAGAGCAAGGCATACCGAAGGCAGATTTTAAAAGGATAGTTCAACCCCAGCTACACTGAACTGCCTCCAGCAGTCCCCAGCCTAGGAGGAACATGTGGCACCAAAAGACTCACTTATACTTTCCTGTATTTTGCTTTCCACAGACAGCCACAGCTTCAGACTAACAGAGAGAGCAAAGGACAGCGTTATTCACAGCTCACTGTTTGCTCCATGCTGCTGCCCAGGCTCAGGGTGGGCAGCTTAGACGACGCACCCCCAGAAGCCAAACTGTCCCTAGGAGTGGGTCTGGTGGATCTTCTTGGTCCTTCTGTATATGCCAAAGCATGAGCTGATCTGTAAATATCTTCAGGGGAGCTGTAGCAGATATATTTATTCACTGCCAGAGTCTGTAGATGCTCCAGATCCAAACAAGAGGTCTAACCTGGCCAGGAGGGAAATGAACTGTATATCCTAATGTCAAACATGCTGCCCATTTCAGACACCCTTCTCAAGACATCCAACCAAAAAGGGATTGGCAATGAACACAGTGAACAGGGGGCTCATGAAAAGAGATTGAAAAGAATGTAAGAGAGCCACAGAAATGACTCAACTATAGACATGGTAAAGGTGAATACATGAATATGGATATGTTTGTATATATATGTATATAATAATTAATGGTATAGGGGAAACAGAATAGAAACTTCTAGTCACTTTTTCTCACGATATAAGAACAAGAGGAGAATGAGTGAAACTAAAAGGGAGCAAATTCAAAACCACTACAAAGTTACTGTACAACACAGCCATGAGGTACTTCAGGCTATCCTATCCCACTGAGACCACATATTTTACCATGCTCAAAAACAGAATTAGAGATATTTGAATATCTAGAGGTACAATTATCTATTTAAACTAAACAAGCCCTGGAAAAGCATAAAAACACTTGTGGTGCAGAAGGGAAAGAAAACATCCATTTAGCAGAGGGAAAGATGAGTCATCTCATAACTGTGAAATGAGGACTCTTCAAGTAAATTCTGGGGCATCAGTAATCAAGAGTTCCTAAAGTGCTTTTACCATGTGAAAGACTAGTTCTTCACAGGCTTGGACCTATATATGCCTTTGCAGACAAAGAAATGCCAAACATGGGAGCATGGAACATCAAAAGTGAGAGAAGTGAGAAGAAAAATGGAAATGGGTGATATTAGGACTATTGCTCTAGTTTAAAGTCCTCCTCCACCCACACCAGATTTTTCCGTGATTTTAGGCTAATAAGTAAAACCATAAACCACAGCCCAGTGCAAGAGCACTGCAATCCGTTCTGAAGAACGCAGGTGAATGAAATCCCTTGGAAACTCCCAGACCATCATTCCAGAAACCGCATGTGGAAGAGAGGCCAGACAACTCAAAAAGAGAAGCAGGCATCTACTCAGGCCGGGTAGCACCATTGCTGTGATACTGGCCGATCATACAATAACACCATCAGGTTCCCAAAGCTATAAGAAGATTGCCACAAGCATTCAACATGCAATTATGCCTGAAGCATTCAGGCATCTTCTCTCGGGCCTGAGCCCAGTTGCACAAGCCATGGAGAAGGAGTTCTTTCTACTTACAGAGCCCTTTCCTGAGATTTCCTTCATCTTACTCTCCCTCCTGCTAAAATCAAGCTCAAGGAGTCAAGTCATGTGCTGAATCTGACAGATCTCCCCTTTTTTGCAGGCAGTGTGACCGACTGGAAACCAAATGCAATTGTAGCTGTCACTCCCAGCTTGCACTCAAGCTGCAGGCTGGCTTGGTGCCACCTGCGGGATGGAAACATCCCACATCAGCTCTTCAGGTGACACTTTTCACTGTTCACTGAGCCCTTCCTCCTGCACTGCCCTGCTCCCCGCACACCTGCACCTCAGCAGCAAGGGAGCCTCTTTGCCTGGCACCTCTGGCCCTCCCTCTCCTCATGTGCTGGGCTGTCCCAGCATCTGCTCTTTGCAGCACCCTTCCCAGATCCTTTCCCCATGTCTTTTTCCAGCCCCAGCTTCCTTTTGCATTTGTTTTTTCCCTCAGTGTGGTCTAGCGATTAGATCCACATTTCAATACCATTCAGAAAGGGGGCCTCCCAGTCTTGTCACCAGAGCTGACACAACTTTCCACCCTCTACTCATTTCTCTCAGCACTTTCTCTTCAGCTCCCTATGACTCGAGATGTTTTCCATATCCCTGTCTTCCACTCACCTGACAGACCTTCTTCCATTTGCTGTGATTCTTGATCTGTATGAGCAATCTCGGATGATCTGTCCATCCTCCTCTCCTTGGGCCCTACTCTGTTAGGTGTCTTCATCCTTAGACTAAAATGATGGCAAGGAGGAAAGACTTTGACAGAACTAATGCATAAGAGTTAGGTCCACAGAGAAATAGTTATGTGCCTAAATACTTTTTGGACTGAACATCTACCCATGCTTGCTCTTATGACCCAAAGACTCTCCTACCCTACTTCCATTCCCCCCAAAGAGCCTTTTGGAGTACACGTCCACTTCTTGGAAACCTCAAGAGCTATGATAAGAAGAACAGGTTTAGCATCTCCTTTGAGATCTTTTTATTGGGATGGTTGTTCCACATTTAGAAGCTAACAACTTGCTAACAACTGTGAGGTTTGGTTGTCTGGGCACATATCCACTCAATTCCAAAAAATTGCCACGAAAAAGGCTGGATTTTCTGAACTAAGCTGCTGGCCAAAGAGATCATAGGGAAGAACCAGATGAGCAAATGTAGATCAGGCATAGACTCCTGCTGTTCTTGGTGCAACTATGTTTAAGTGAATTCCCTTCACCAGTAATAATGAAATGGACATCTATGACTGCATCTGGAAGCTATTCCTGGATGTACTTCAACAAGAGTAAATGCATTAAGGGTGGATGACTTGTATTACGGGAAGAGGCAGCAGCAGAGAGATGGGAGAGCATGGAGGCCTCAATTAGGGGAAAAGGAATATGAGAAGGAAGAACGAACAGCAGCAGCCAGCCCTAACGACAAAATAGGGAAGCACTGCTACAGATCACACGCTATTTATAATTGTACCAGCCTGCTAGATTTTATTTCTGTGAAGGAATTACACTGGGAGCACAGTTGCTATTCCCTGGACTTAAAAAATTGAATTGTTAAGTTAAAGTGAGGGGGTGTAAAATATTGTTATAATGAATGAAAATAAAAGGTTCTTGATTAAGTACCATTATCAAAAGAGATGAATGGTTAAACAACAGCCTTAGCTATATCAGGACAACTTTCCTCTCCAATTTTTGCCCCCCCAACATTGTGGGTTTAGCAAATAATAGTTATGAAGTTTTTCTAAGAGTGGTATTAACTGCTGTTTCATATTGATGCAAAAATATAATAGATTAATTCTTTGTCACTGTATTTTCTTTAGCTACATGCTTAAATATCAATAAAAGCTTTAAGGATGTATGCCAGGTAATTACTTCCTTGGAAAGTCCATTAGAGTTCCTATGCTTTTATGCCACAGAACAAACACCAAAAGAGAGGTTATAGACCCAAACAGTTTCCGACATAAAAGCTCATTTCTCCTCCACCCTTTCAAAGTAAAAAATGTCTTCAGGGAGCAAACAAATAACAACAACACTGCCAAAGCCACAGGAAAGTTCCTTAGTGAAGAAGAGAATCAGTTCCTTAATAGTCTCATGTCCTCACTCTCTTACAGGCATACCAGAGACGCGCAACAGGAGAAGGCCACAGATCTATCTGCAGTAATTTCACCACAGCTCCAGGTCCCATCCTCACTTCTCCAAACCTTCTGTAAATGCTCATTCCGCACRGTGTCGGGTGGTTTGATGACCTCACTTTACAATGGGCCAGCCAGCTCCGGGTTCACATGTATGGCCCCACCACTATCAGTGCAGAGTGATTTGGCACTTCACAACATCAGAAGCCAAACTGCAGCCTTCCCACTCTGTGTACAGGTTTAATGGTTTCAAGGGGACGTGCCACAGGTTGCTGTTCAGCATACAGGTCCTTTCGGAATGAGAGTGGCGAGTTTGAGCCCCCTGCTCTCTCCTAATGGTGAGGCTGGTTCACCCTGCTCACTTATTTCTGTTCCCTTCCTGCATTAACTCACCTCTACTGAGTGTTGCCTGATATTGCTCTCTGCACAGCCACGTTAGCCTCTTCTTGAAAGAAATGCTCCTGAATCATTTTGATTGTCCCAACTTGTGTCTTCTGCAAGGCACACATGTTGTTTCTGCACACTGAAGAGTGATCTGAACACAGCATAAAATTCTTGATGAGGTGCAAAGCAACACTTCTCAGCTTGTATTTTATCCCTGGAAGTGATATACCCCAGCACTCTGCTTGCCTTTTCCACCGGACATGGTGATGACTTGGAAGGCATCCTTGGCGTTGTCCTTCTAGATCCCTGGCAAATGTGCTCCATCCCACACAGAATGCTCTTTTTATTGATCACAAGTTTCATCGATTTATCGCTGCCTGTATTTTCTGCTTGGGTTATTTGCTGGCTGACTGACAGAGAGGGTCAAAATCACGCAGCTTCTCTTTATACTGCTGCTACAAAAAATTACTAGCATCAGTGGATGCTGGTTCTTTATTTTTACTGGTCTCAATTAAACCAGTCAGTGTCACACACCAAGTTAGAGATGTGGGTGGGGAGCTCTGAAACACAGGGTGACTTAATATCAGCACAGTAGTTTATCAAAAACACTGTGGCCTTGGAGACTGTCCTCACCCAAAAACAAACACCAGTTTGAAGGGAAGCCGAATCAGAGGAGACCTCTTCCGATGTCGCAACGTGGACACAAAGGGGTTTCACCTCCTGAAGAGGCACTAAGGGAAAGAAATGCTTCCTGCAAATCTAACTGGCAATTCAAATAGATACCATTTTGCAGTCACAACCTGCTTTTCTCTGGGACAAGGACTGACAGCACCTGGTCCCATAGAAAGTCCTCAAGCTCCTCCAGAAAATATGTATGCTCCAGTCCCTCTGTAGGTTCCTGCCTCCTGCAGAGACCTTCTTTGCAGGGTATGAAGAAATGTTCAAAAAAGGGATAGTCAAGGTAGGAGGAAGTTCACACACACAAAATCCTCATCTTCTGCCTTTACTCTTAATGCGTTTACCCCTGTTGAAGTATATCCAGCTCGGCCAGGAACAGTGCTCACATCTCCTCAGGCAGCCTTGCACCGGCAGCTGTGCCTTGGCCTTGTGTCTGTGCAGCCCGGGTTGGATGTCCATGCACGCTGGGTCTGACCACTTCTTACCTCTTCCTGTTTTTCAGACAGGRGCTGTATTCGGCCCATCGGCCAGCAAGTCTCACTTCTGCTTTATGCTGGGGCCAGGCTCAGAGCTGGATCCTCCAAGTGTCCTGCTTGTGCAAAGCATCCCTGTCCCTCTGTTGCAGCATTTCTGCAAACAGCAGGCTGGCAGTATGAGCCCCACTGTACAATAAGCTTTAAACATCCTTTGTGATAGCCTTTTTCCATTTAGAATTACAGCGTCTGAAACTTTTGCACTCTATCATGACAAGGCTTCTCAAGGTGCTTTATGGAAATATTAGAATTAAAGTCTACCCATTCAGCAAGTTAATGATTAACTGAAATCAGAAAAAATCAATCAGAAATATATATATATACAGATACATTGATGCATGTATGTACACACACTTTTTTTTAAATATATAACCTTTAGGCTGAAATGAGCGGAAAATGGAAGGGCTCTCCAAAGCAAAGAGGTTATTTGCTTTTGCAAGGTAAAGCTTGCCCTGATTAAACATACGACCACCCACCTTTTCCACAACAGAAGGTTCAAACGAACCTTCAGCCAAACATTTTTCTCCAGTGAAGCTCTGACTTTTGCAATGTCCTCTAAAGTCCTCCTGATGAGTGCAAAGATTACTACTGATTTCAGCGGGCTTGAGAACAAGCCTAAGCTCTTCTTAAAAAGCACTTTTGGAAATCAGCTCATGCACCTGAGCCAAGGTCTGGCTGTGCTGTTTCTTCCTTTTCTTTTTATTTTGTTTTTAATAATGGGTATCTTAGACTTCCAGACTCACATTTGGGAAGTCACTTTAGGCTGGTCTTGTTTTAGAAGTGCTGAGCAGTTTCAGGGCTAGGGAGCTGTTGGAAGCAATTCTGTCTGCCTCTGCTCTCGAAAACCATGGTCCTTATAAGCAATCCAAGATTTTAACAGTTCTGCATGTGCATAAGGTCACAGCACATGCATGGGCAACTCCCTGGACGCTAGCAAGCGGGGATGCACCGTGGCAGCTGGTCCTAGTCAAAAAGTACTGAGTGGAGCAGCATTGGCATCACAGCGACAAAGGGAGATAATTCCACTTTCACCTGCATCTCTGTCACATGATAGAAAGCCAGTCCAGTGTACCAATCTTGATTTATATCATCATAGCTAACAGTGGAATCAAGCCCAAAAGAAGCTCAGGACTTTGGCCTCAGAAAATAAAAGGTGAGGAATCTGAACATGTTTACAATTCCTTTCTGATTACCATGCATAGGCAGGGATGTATTTGTAGACTTTCACAGATACACATCCTCCTGCCTCAGACTGGTTCTAGCAGATCCATATAATGTATGCAGAAGGCTTGGTTCTCACCAAATAGAAATAGAAAGGAAGATTTGCTGTGGGAAAATCTATTTTTTTCTGTGAATATTAATCATTTCAGCTTTGATAGTGAAGTGATACAAGTAAAAAAGCCAAGAATTGCTCCAGGGCTCCACACAGATGACTATTGTAGCAAAGACATTTGCTGGAGATAACACTGCTTAAGCTCAGAATCATTATACAGCACACAGTTAACTCAAATCAACCTGCTTGCTCCCCAAGTTTTAAACAGAATTAATGTGACATCCCAGCTGAAGCTGGAACTCAACAACTCAGAAAATGAAAGTGACAAATTAAAGCAAGTTCCATATGTGTTTTAATCTTAAATGGCAAAAAGAAAACCATTATGCCAGATGATAGGAGAGCAATATGGTCCCGATACACTGTTCATCTCCTTAACAGCTTTAAATAATGTTTGGTATGCTTTGCAGTAAGAAAAGTATGGGGACTGCTCTAAAAATTTCCATGAATAAGATGAAGGTCATCACTTTCAGCCTAGAAAGTCAGATGAGATTCTGGACCAACCAGTACATGCTAACTGAATATACTGGTTATTTGGTCATCTTTATAAATTTCCATAATATTTTAAAAAAATCTTCATGTTTTAAACTAAATAAAATATCTTTGATTAAAAATCAGATAAATTCACACTTTTCTTTTCTTTGGGAATTGGTTAGCCATTATTCCAAAGGRAAACTCATGTTACTCCACCAAAATTTTTCTTCTAATGTTACTCACACTATAGTAACATCTTACAGCTCCATGAAGGTCACAGTTCTTAATGGCAACACATGTAAGGAATAGTTTGCAAGGTAAGTAGACAAAGGAAATATTATCATCCCCTTTTGAACAGATGAGGACTGAGGCACACATAGGCTGTGAGACACCCAAGGGCATCCAGAACACCTGTGGCAGGCCTGGGAACTGACTGTATCAGTCTTCTTCCACTGACTTCAATGCACACTTATGCTACAGAGAGGTACAAGACCATTCACTTTAAAAAGAAGAGATGAAAGACCACAGCAGTGCAACCAAGAGAATGTGCATTAGCCATTGGTTTATGCCTTTGTGCACCTTGTGAGAAAGCATTAATGAATAAATAAAGATGCTTGGTCAAAATGTGCAGTAACAACTGACTATTGCACCTAGCTGGAAGGACTGACTGCTCTTGGAATAAAGGCAATGCTATAAATTATCTTAAACACATAGTGAATTAAAAAAAWAAATAAATCTGCTATAATTGATGCTAAATATCTTTCCACTGTGAAAAACAGTTCTATGTGAAATATGGCATGGCATAAGACATAGGTTTTTTATTCAAACCAGTTGTGGCTATTTTCTCCTTCCATACATCCTTCTTCTTCTTTCATCCTCCTCATCTCACAGATCATCTTCTCTTTCTCCTTTTACCTAACCATTTTCCTTTCTCTTGCTAATTTACTGTAACAGAAGCAGTAGCAGGGTTTTTCTATTCATCAGCAAAGAGGTCTGAGCTACGCACCTCTGGGAACAGATGCATATTTACAATATCATCAGGAAAGCTCAGTTACCGTGTTGGTTTGGACAGTTTGCACTCTGACAGCTCTAAACTAATCAAACAGCACTGCTTAAAGCTTCAAAACATGACACCCTTCCAAGTTTTACCTAATCCACACTTTCTGGAGAGGTTTTAAAAAAGGGGGGGAAGAAACAACCCTAAAAATGAAAAATGCTTGGAAACTTCTAATTATCATTGTCTGTGCATTATAAGGAATAAATGCAAAATGTACAGTATAGAGCAAAGGCATAATGAGACTGATAATAGGAATCACAAAAAGAAAGAACAGTCTTTTCTTACAAATATATGAAGCCTTTCACCTGGAAAAAATTTACAGCCTACAGTTAAAACTCCACTAGCTTGTGCTACTCTGAAATTAATTTTGACCTAGTTTTCTTTATTTTACATTATAATATATAATATGAAACTAAAAAGTCAAAACATAGATTTTTTTCCTCCCTTTTGAAGCACCGATACATTTAATTCTGACAACATCACGACATTTTGATGTTTGTCAGAAGTTTTTGATTTGTTCTTCTTCCGCCATCCCCGAATGAACCTGGGTGAAGCTATCATGGCTTTAAGATACATGTAAAATGTAACGATGCTACAATAAGCTCCCCAAAAGTGATACGACATGAGTAGTTGATGAAGGCAGTATGTAACAGCAGGAATAGGAACGTGTCCAGGATACCGAGTGTAGTTTTCTAAGCTTTGCTGTGGATACTTTAACAGGTGATCTGGACCTTATTAATTATATCACACTGACTATTTATGTACACTGAATGATCAGATCAGATTATTTTATGTTAATCAGCTCATTTTATGCTAAAAATCCAACAGGGTTACAAGTAAAGGAGATCCTGTCTTAGCTAAAGCCATACACCTTTTCAGGGCAGAGGAGCCCCAAAACACTACCAAGGTCTTCAATAAAGTTAGAGAAGCACCACAGTAATGAAGCTCCATACTTCACTGGACATGTATATGCAACAAATAGATGCCACCTCTAAGCTGCATTTCACATAACAAAGCACAAGGCTAAATTCTGTATGTAGGCTTAGCATATGGAATAACATCTGACACACCAAAGTTTGAATAGGAGAATGGATGAGGAAACTATACCAATCTTACTGATTGTTTTTCTTACATGAAAAACATGTCAGGAATTAAATAAAAGTGCCAGRAACAAAAATGATGTTAAGAAAGACTATAATCCCACCAATCAACTGGTAGTTGAGACTACCAGGTTAATGATAGGGCCTCCTTCTTCACCAATCACAGTTTCTTTAGGATTTTAGTGTAGTAGCTTCTCTGATAAATCCTTGATAAATCCAGAGGGAAGAAGAACAACTCTTTTGTAAATAATATGGGAAATAGAACATATCTTATGGGCAAAAAAAGGTATCAGAAAGAATATTTGCACATAAACATTTCACAGAACAATAGGGAACTTGGTACCAATATATTCAGGAAACAATGCTTCAAAAGGCAAACACAAAAAAGTACAGCATAACTGAACATACTCCTGGCCTGGTCCACATCCCCATTACATCAGCTCTCCTCAGTTTCAACTGCATGTTCGTATGACCTCACGTAGACCATCCATCCTACTGTGTTCCTCTCAAGCAGACTTTCTTTCAAAAGACAATTCATTTTACCTCCCAAATTGCTTCCACCCCACAGAAGACTAATGAGCCTTCCTTTCTTGCTGTAGAAATTACTTTGCACCCCAACCAGTGACTCCTAAAGTGGAGATGACAGACAGTCGTTACAGCTAAGAGGATAAATACACGGCATCCCAGGTTTCCAGCCAGACTCCTCTCTTCACGGCTCTGCACTTTGAATCTGAGTTAGACAGTGAAACCTATCTCTGGGCTTTGGTGCACTGAAAAGCATAATTTCTACCTCTCTCAATTAATGCTTAATGAAAAAACACAGCCACAACAACTCTATACCAAGATTTGAGACCATCTGTTACTGCCTTGTTAGTGTACGCTTTCTAGAGTGACCAATCTACTTCATACCAACAGTGTGGTATGCATCTGTTAAAGAAATATTTTACTGCACAGGCTCTGGATGGATTTCTGATGTGGGGAAAAGATGCAAAGAAAGCCAAAATAAACACTGGCTTGATTATTTTAAGCTGTATCTCTTACCCAAGCACATGTAAATATATCTCACCCAAGACACAAGAAGGTGGAGTTACTCCAGGGAATGCCTTTGGCTTGCCTTGGGAAGGCTACTAGGAATGATTAGCATGTTTCAGTTTAACTATTTTTTTAGTGACCTATGCATTCACCCCACCCTTCCCTTTCTCTAAGATGGTGTCAAGATACTACACTCAGTCCAGCTTGCAGAGAAAGGAAGGATTTGTTTACAATACATTTGAAAAAAAAAAAGCACCCGCGCTGTTGTGTGTCAATACTCATCCAAATGTGCCCATTTGATATTTTACTGAYGGAACTGAAAATATGTTTGAATTTCAAACTTGTTGAGATGGCTAGGATGTGGGGATTATTTTCCCCTGAGGGCAGATAAACAAGATGGATGGGCTAAACTCCGAATCGCCTAATGATCAAAATGCAAGGTAAGCTGTCATAGAGAGGGCTCTTCTCATCCTTGCTGACAGCATGAATTCTGCTGAATTATTTCTAGTCTTTCTGATTAATGGACCTAGTGACTAATTAGTTCATGAATCTTGCTCACAAACGGCACTTTGATAGCTGCCTAATGTTCACTTTGAGAGAAAGACCCCACTGATGTGAGCTGGAGATGTGCTCTCCAACAAAGCCCACCCCTGGATGATCCCACACCACGCAGTGGGTGCACAGATGCAGCCGTGCCCTCACGGTGGAGTTACAGCCTCGGTTTGAAATTCAGATCGATGCTGCCCCAAAGTGCAGGGGAAGGGTAGACTGTACCCAGGCTTTCTCTCCAGGCTGAGACTTATCATGTCACTGGCCCAGTGTTACCCCTGGGACTGCAGTGAGGAGCAAACACATTTCTGCATGGCAGAACATCTTCCTCGTGCAGAATAATCATGATCTTCTCTCTCATGAAGGGTGAAATCAGTGGATCCTGGAAGAAGAGGTGTATAGCACCTGGGGGATGTCTTCTTCCTCTCAGCCCTAAGCTGCTCCACATTGCATTGCTGCTTCTGAAGGGAATTAGCCTGACCAGAGATCACCAAAGCAAGAGGCCAGGGAGCACAACTAGGATGACCTCTAGCAGTGCCACACTGCCCTCAGAGAAAAAAGAAGCAGACATGAGAGGCCCAGACAAGCTTCTGCTTGTCAATCCCACCACCGGTTAAGGCACACTTTACTGCACCAGAAGTAAAATGTGCTCGTTAGATAATACTTTGGAGAATACTTCACCAAAAGAATTATTAGACCATCTCATGATTCCCAATTTCTCCTTTCTTTCTTGCCTTGAGCAGCACTGGAATCAATCTGCTTTGATGCTACATCAGGAGGAAAATTTCTTCTGTGAGTTTTTAGAAACTGTTGTTCTCTCCAAATGTTTCCAGCTGTCACATCTCAGGGTTAGGTTCTCTCCTCCATTTCACCACAACCACGCTACTGAAAGCCAGTGGTGTTGCCACGGATTCCTACAAGAGTAGTGACCTCAGAATCCGCACCTGTGGAGAAGGGAACACATGCTTTGGCTCTATAGCTCTTCTGAGATATGAGTGGTGTGTTGGCACCTCATCTTAACCTGACACAACATTTGGGGATCTCGTTTGTTGGGGAGGGGCCTTTGAAGGAGGAGAGGATTCAGCTCCAAGATGTGTTGATGTACGGCCGTACTAAGCAGTGCTTGCTCTACTAATGACTAGGAGAACATAGTGCAGTGGTACAGGTGTTTGACATGATGAACATTATTTCTCCTGAAGAGAAAATTTAAATAAGCATAGCCACTCTCAGAGCTGTTCCTCTGCTCACAAAGAATACTAGCAGCACTCACTCGGTGTTCCCAATTACATTAACTCTGAGTCACAGCTCTGGCCCTGAGCTCAGCGTGTCCACAGCTAAGAAGCCCTCAGGATGTTCCCTGTAGTGTCAGGGCCCAAGTCCCCAGGAGAACTTCTCCACCCCAAGCAAAATGTGAGTACTGCTTAGAGAGCATATCAAGAGCAATGGCTGCAGGCTGTCTCTTCTCTGACACCAACACTTCGTGATCCGAGATGTATTTCCTCACAGATCTCCCAACATTTAATTCTGAATTATGTCCCTGGATGCCATACACTGTGGAGTCACACATGTGGAGTCACACATATGGAGTCAGAGGGAAGACATCACAAAATCCTATGCAGTCAGTTGACTTTCTCTCATTAACACTTTGTATGTTGAAATGGGTTATTTCAGTAAAGGTCGAACCTTGTGCATTTTCTCTCCTCTGCAGTCTAGGATCCACCTACTTGAGCCACCTGTAACTGAGGTCCAGCACTGATCTCCCATCTTTAAACAGGTATAAAACACTGTTCTGTTTTGTCATTAAGTCACAGACTTCCCATGTGTTTCTCCCTCAGTTAATGTAAGAGCAGACTATAAACTGGGAGAGGTTTGCATATCACAGTGCTCCTTCTCCAAGAGGTCCTCTGCGTGACCGGATAACACTGCCTGCTGGAGACCATTGCAAAGGCAGCTCCTGCCAAGAAAGACAGATGCACACAGGGAAGGTACAGGATRCCTTAAACCCTCACTTCATAGTCAAACACGTATCTGGGAAGTCTGCTTACCTATCAGAAGACTATTCTGATCGGTAAGCAAAATTCCCAGATAGACGACTGACGTGTTATCACCTGAACACAAACTGAGTATTGTCTAAGCCAAGATTAGCCCCATCAAGACCAGCAAGCTAGGTCTATACAAAGGGCGAGCTCAAAAAACTGTCAGACTGATACATAACTTGCTTACTCTTCCTTTTCTGCTCAAATGACAAAAGCACATCCAGACCACAGAGATTACTACTCTGTACAAGACTGGCAAAATGCAGCTCCCAAAACAGCTTATCTGACCAGTGAATCTTCCATTTAAAAATAGTTTCACCTGAAAAAARTAATAATTGTGCATGAAATTCATACAGAATATTGTAGAGCTTAAACCAACTCTAGAAAAAGGAAAACGAAATTATAACAGCTGTTCAGACTCCACTAAAGTAGCCCTGTCAGGTGTTGCTCTTGCTGTTTTTCAGCTGTGGTGGCCCGATGCAATTGAGTGGCTGTGTCAGCTCCCGACATCAAATTTCATGTGTGTTTACTTCCTCTTTACAGTCTGCAAGTCCTTGTCGTTCCTATCTGTGACACACAGAGACTGCTGGAAGGAACCATTCTGACAGCCCAGGGTGAGTCCGTCCAGACCGCATAAATACCTAGATATGTCCAGGTGATTTAAGAAAAGGTCAGCCTTTGAAAAAAAGAATGGAGCCTTCTCTTAGCTAGCCACCAACATGTCTGCACTTGCAAAAGCTTTGAGTAAAACCCAAGCCAAAGGTGCTTTCCAACTTTGAGTCTGGCTAGATGACTCTGCAAGAGTGCTGAAGAGGGAATTCCAGGAATTCTGGTGTAAGGAACGCTCTTCAGCTGAGAGAAATAAAGACTGGTAGAGATATGCATTATTCAGCTCAGTTCTGTTCTGATGACTTGCTCAGCTTGGCGGCTGTATCGCAAAAGGTAAACAGGTTTCTACCCATAATCTTGTTGTCTCTGAGCAGCAATCCATCTATCTCTCATTTATAGTATCGTCTAGTGGTGTGTCTTCTACCCAGGTGACACCCTCTTCAGATAGTATTTTAATACCATTGAAGACAGACGAAACCCCAGATTTGCCTAAGCAAATTTAAAAGAGCTATTTAAAGATAAAGATGCAGCAAAGCTGAAGTTAATACAGTAAAGATGCCTCAGGAGGGTTCCTAAACGGGGAAATTACTGAGAAAGAAAATAATTCACCCGAAAGCCCTACCAAATAAAATGAAGGAGAGCAGCTTCTAGATAGGACACTATAGTAAGGGATATATGCATATAAAGATATCATGGTATTGTAAATTTCATTCCTAAGAGGCTTCAGTCTACTAGTGATAGATTTAAGTTTGTCTCTAGTCTTTGACAGAAATATCTAATGCTCAATTTAGAAACCTCTCAGGAGTCTGAAGCTTGTGCTGTTTTTCGATGCCCAGAAGACAGGCAAGTCTGAGCCTCAAGAGGCAGAGATGCTGGGAAACAGTTGTCAATAAGGCAATGCCTGGAAACTCAAAAGACCAGTGCTATGACCTGGGAATGTACATACTAAGTGGGGATTTTGCAGACTACAAACTCTATTATGAACATGGGGTTATTTGCCCTCTCTTTAAAGCAATAATTACCCATTCCATTATGCAAAGAAATGGCTATTGTTGAGATGAACCAGTTTTTCAAGTCTAACAAATAGATCACCTCGTGAGGGTGTATGGATTGTCTGATTAGACTAACCAAGAATCTCCTTGACAAAGAGGACCTACAACCACAAAAAAAAAGGGGGGGGGGTTTCTCACTGGCCATTTTAAATTAAGAGTGAAAAGACAGAAAAAAAAACTGACTTCAGGAACCTGAGGAGACTAGACTGTAGAAGCAGGCATGTGTAAGGATATTGAGGAAGAGGAAAGATCCTGGACTTATTAAAAAGGTCTGATCAAAGCCCAAAGAACACTCAGAGCAATGCCAAACGTAAAACAAGGTTAAGCAGATGCAGATGTTTCACTACTCGATCTCAGTTTGTATATGACCTCTTGGACTACCCAAAGTAAAAAGTAAGTGTGTCTAAAAGGCTTTGTGATGCCTACATGTTACACGCCTGAAAAGGTAAACAGTAAATCAAAAATGCATGCAAAGGTAGAGCACTGGAAGAGAATGTGCTTAAATGATGTGGGTCTCTCCAGATGTCAGCCCTGGTCCAAAGGCAGAAGGAAGTCCTGGCCCTATGTCTGAACAGGAGGGGACTGTCTGCCTGTATGAAGAAAGCGGAAAGAAAAGGATAGTGTTTACAGACTAATGGAAACAAGGGTAACTTCACAACACATTGCACCAGCTTAGTGTAAGTAAAACACAGCCCAGTCGTAGTGCTCAACTGATGGGACTCCAGGAGGGCCACCAGGCTAATGGACAGTGGTCTGACCTCCGTGGGACACCCTTTCCTCGGCGACCCAGCATACCTGGCGCAAAATCATCCCAGCATGATAAACACAGCATGTCGTGCAGCTGTGCTCCTCTGCTTCATARGCTCCCACAAACTCAGCACACCTCTCCACACATTTTCACTGGTATGGCTTCTTAYAAAGTGGAGTCAAATATAAGCTCTGTACCCGTGTCCTCAGTGTCCGGGGCCCCTAGCAGATTGCCTGACCCTCCAGCATGTCATTTCTCAGGTGAACTGTCTATATCTGGGAGGGCTTTTCCTCCCTGCAAGGCAAACATGCCTGCAAAAGAAATGTGAAGATGGGTCAAGGACTGCCTCAGCCCGCAACCTCCTGGTGCCAAGTGCCTTTCTCTGACCTTGCCGCTGCTGGCACACACAAACAGCACAGGAATCAATAAGGAAATGTGTTTAAAACCTACCTCAAGAAGCTTGTGAATTTTTCTCTTTGAAAAGAAAGATAGATAACTGCACACAATGAGTACTAATCGCATCACTTAATGTACTTCTGGAAGATAACAGAGTGATAAACGGTGTCCTGAAAAAAACTGAGTACAGCAAACCTCTCTGGTATTTATTCCTTCATCCTGTCCTTCATCTGTCTTGTCTCTACTGAATGCAAGCTCTTGGGTACAAAGGACATCTAATATGCTCCATCTGTACAGCACCTTGCACAATAGAGTGAAATTTCAATCAGAGCCTCCAGGCATTCACTTAAGACAAGTAGTTCATAGCAAATGCTAAATACATGAAATGGCAATTATTATTTCCACAGAAATCTCATGGTGGGGGGACATTTTGAAAGGCCAATATGCATTGAGTCATTCATGTTAATACTTCAACTACTGCAAACATTAAAGTGAATGGGAAAGAGCCAGCTAGATGGGCCATGTTAGGGTGCCTTGCTTGTGAGGTAGCACAGTAGTAAAGACACTGTCCAAGGCATTCAAAAAAGACTAATGTCTGCTCATGCCAAATTTAAACCATCACAAAACCATTTGATTTTCAGGTATTCAGCATTCTTTCAAAAAGCAGGTCTTTAAGGGATCTTTAAAGGACTTTGAATATTTTTAGACTAAGATGCCCTCACATCACTAGTCTCTTCTGAAAGTACTTTAGGCCTCATTTTTTTTCTGTAATGCACCAGAAGTAAGGAGAAGACCTGAAGCATCATTCTATTAATATACAACCCCAGGATTATTTTCACTTCTAGACAACTATTTTTGGAATGCTTCATGAAACACTTAGGACATATCATTATTTGTAAGCATTTATCTGCAGTTCGTTCTAAATACATATCAAGGGCAGACAGCTCTTAATATTAACTGACCAAAGGGTTGTCTTCCTATCAAAAGTTGCAGAAATGTCCAGAAGTTTGTCTGAATAAACAATGTTTGCCAAAATGTGGGTTGAGAATCATGGAGGGTTGCATTTTATTTCTGGACAAAAGGGCAAGGGTAGAACTGATGCACAATACAAACATTTTATGGGAAAAGTAGACCAGACTCATGAGAAACATGAGGGATTCTTTATCACTTGGAGTCATCACAGGAAGGCCTTTTCAACAGGTACACTCTCTAGCAGCCATTTCTGAATCAAATTTGAGCCAAGAATCGTGAGAATACAGTCTGACCAGTCCTATGCATGAAGTTATACTAAATAACTCCTCAGCACTCTGGAGTTTATAAGAGTGGAACTTGAGAAAGAAAAGTAAAATTTGCAAAGTTCTCTCTTTAATGGCCTTAATAAACCAAAACACTTTTGTTTCTTATGAAGGCTTCATGAGACGTCAATGTAGGTTTAAGCCAAGCCAAATAGAGCAAGAGAGGCCATGGAGTTGGATATTAAGGTCCATTCATCCAAAAAGAAGGGGAAAAAAACCATGCCAAGTTTATTTTGACCAGGCACAAGTAACTGGAGTCTAAAACTGTAGAGTTCTGGCAGTTAGAGATTAGACAGGAAAACCTCACGCCTTAAATATTGGTTCAAACCCAGACCAAACTGCAGCTGGGGAAGTAACTGTACCATTTGTTGACTGTTCAGTGAGGCAGGTTGGAGACCAGTGTTTTTTGCCTTGGCACTCAGGTTGCGGAGCACCTGGTGCTCCAGTTTCAGGTAGTCCCGGTCCTGGAGAGGAGGTTCAAGCCTTGGTGGTGTCAGTGCCAAGCCCCAGCTGAGCACAGTGCTGGAGACCAGCGTCATGGGGTGAGAAACGGACGGCAGCAGCCTCCCCAACCGAGCCATGCCTGTTCAGCAAACGAGCTGGGTCTCCCCAGCTAAAGCCTCTCACAAGGAGGAAAATTCGAGGTGTTTTTTTTCCTCGGCTTTGAAAGAACCGTGGTTCCAAATTGCCATGATAAAAACCTCAGTGTCTTTTAAAGTAGTTACAAGCAGGCTTGTACAATTCAGCTGTGATCATATCCTCTTCCAGGTGCCTATTAGAGAAAAAAATACACAGGAGATTGCTGTATACAAAGAAATGGAGAGAAAGAGAGAGAGTGAAAAAATCATATATATGTAAAAAATACAAGACATATCACTTTTACATAAAATTTTATTTACATATCTATGAATTACTAAGCATCAATGAGATAAAAAGTTTAAAATATCTAAATGCAAATACCCCAAACCGCAGACAACCAAGGTTTTCCTCATGTCTAATTCTTAAATAAAGCATTTCAGAACATGATTGAGGTATAATGTCTTCTCTCACAAAGCCTGTGTATTAAATTCCTCACTGGCAAAGGAATTTTTATGGAAGGTTAATGCTTCCTGTAACATTTATCCTGGATAGTGTGGCTTCTCAAATAATTTTGTGGGCTTTATTTCCTGCACTGTTATAAAGCTTTATCTTCACTGTAATAGCTTTACAAATACCACATCTTCTGCCAGTACAAAGGCAGCAGTTATTTCTCAGTCCCACCACACAAGTTAATTAAACACAAAATCCAAGTTAAAATAACATGTAGAGTGGACATAAAACCCAGAAAGCAAAGAAACGTTGAGTTGAGGATGTCATGCCCAATGCCACTTGCACAGCTAAAACTCTGCTCCCTGTTGCACCTATTAAATCCGGAGTAGCTGCCTATCAGCCTGGCCTGACTGTCCTCTCATGCACTGGAGAACAGGTATTTACTCACCTGCAGTTAAGAGCAGGACGCTGGCAGGAGACAAGCGCCAGCGGCTGGGGGTCTCCAACCGCTGCAGACTATTCTGGCCCAGAGTCACCAGTCACATATTGGGGGCAGGGGGGAGGCCTGCAAGTTCCTAGCCAGAGAACAGGTGTAAATGGCAAAATAACATCAATTGCACTAATTGGGGATTCAGTTGTTGTGTAAAATGAGTACAGCTGGCATGCTGAGGTGTCAGACAGGACTGTAGCAGAATAGCAGCTAGCAGTAGACTGTAAAATATAGCAAGAAACGCACATGCAGTTTCATCTTACACCCTCGTGTTAGATGCTATTTGAAGTTAGGTAGATTTTTTTTTAAGCATACTGCCATTTTAACAGGAAGAACTAGCAATTCCAGTCAGTGGTTATTTGTGACGTATGACGAGACACAGACCCCTGGGAAGCACTACTCCAAAATATAGCTATTTCAGTATCTCCATACCTCAGCCAATGCTGTGGAGTAACACTGGGGAGAGGACATGCATGCAGTGGATGCATGCAAGCAGTTCATTCAGATGAATGACCCAAAACACAAGGGCATTTCTGTTTGTCATGTGAATGGAAGAGCTTTGCAGGAACCAGCTCAGCATGATTTAGGTAAAATTAAAAAAAAAAAAAAAGTAGAAAAGCACATATGCACACAAAAATAATGGTCTTTTAAAATTGGCTTTCGTGATTTTTTCCACACACATTCAGCTCTAGCATCAGTATAGTGACTGCACTAGTAACCCCTCTTTCAAACTGGCTAGCAGCCCCATCAGATCATCTTTCTGTATAACCTAGTTCCAGTCTCATTAGCAAGAAGCTCCACAGCTAGGACATCCTCCATTCTCCAGTTAATATAATGGATGCTAAGTCTAAACATATGTGCCATCATCACGTAACGTTCCCAGAGCCCAGACAAGGGTCGTATTGTGGTAAGGGCTATATATAAGCCAGGGTAGTACCAATTCAGAGGTCTGGAGATCTGTCACTCCTCACAAATCCAGCAAAACACTGCCAACACAAGTTTGAATTTAAGTATGATATGTCCCAGTGGCTTAAATACCAGCACAAATACATTTTTTAAAAAACACAATTTAGGCAAATATGCATGCATATGTATATGACTGGCAGGARGAAGAAGCTAACGGGCCCCTGCAACGCCCAGCATGGACAAGCACCCACCCTGTGCCAGGACAGCAGAGGCTCGCTCACAGCAGTACAGCTGGAGGGGTTATAGCTCTCTGTTTGGGCACGGAGAACTGCACCCTGTTTTGGCCCTCAGTGCATGAGAGATGTCCACAACCCGGAGCTGGTCCAGAGGTGCTCCCAAGCCGTCGGGGCTGGAGCCCATGCCCTGCAAGGAGAGGCTGCAGGGCCGGGCTGGGTCACCTGGAGCAGTGACAGCTTCGGGGCACTTCACAGCAGCCCCAGCACTGAAGGGGAGGGCAGCAAGGGGACGGGGATAGCTCCCCACAGCAGTGCCTGGCGGAAGGGCGAGAGACTGTGGGCAGAAGCTGAAATAGGAGAGGTTCAGGCTGGAGGTAAGGAAATGCTTTTTTCCCCTGAGGACAGCCAAGCATTGGGAGCAGGCTGCCCAGAGAGGTTGTGCCATCTCCTCCCTTGGAGGTTTTCAAGATGCAACTGGACAAAGCCCTGAGCAACCTGGTCTAACCCCATGGCTGACCCTGCTGGAGCAGGCTGTTCGTCTACAGACGATCCCACTATAAGTTATCCTATGATCCTATGCTATAAATACACATATAAATATAGATCTAGATACACACAATGTGTAACTGTAGATGCACACACACATCTATGCGTACGTGTGCACGTGCAATTCTGTCCTGTAGTAACGCATGGTTGTCTCCAGCTACCCTTGAGCATGTCACTGGACAGAAGTTGATTTTCATTTTTCTTATTTTTGTAGAGATTTCAACAAAAGTTGGTTTTGAAAGACATTTGACAAATATTCTCCTTTCTTTCAGCTCAGATACCTATGCTCTCCTCTTGCTACAAAGAGTTTTCCTAGAGTTTGGGGGCTTAGGAAGAAAGGCTGAAGGAAGTGAGGAGAGTACAAGAAGGTGAATAACTGTACTGTGGATGTGACTGATTACCTGTCCAAACATATGGGATGCACTTGGTTCTTATATACTGGTAAAATGTTCACATATGGGATACACATCTACTATTATCTCTCTAGAATACAGGTAAAATAAAATCAAGCGAATTTGGCACATATCAGTGAGGCCAGATATCAGAGCAAAGCCCCAGACTATTAGGGGAAAAATTACATCTGATATATATATATATWTTTTTTACAAGTACTGCCTATAATCAGTAGAGCTAAAAATACAAATAAAGCACAACCAGCAAAATCTGGAGGCAAATCATTCCTCAGTTATGCTCATACTGTGCTATAGAAGTCTTGATTCACAGAAGAATCAGCCCCACTCTGTCTAATATCTATGGTAAAAGTGTAATCATTGCCCCATACATGCAATTGAATTTGATGAAAAACATTGCAGTCACTTTTCTTGCTTATTTTTCCTGCTGTTGGAGCTTTCTGAATAGCTTCACTAGAGTGCCGGTTAGAAGGTGACTCATTGGGTCAATGTCCCAGGCAGGAAATATTGCTTCCCATCAGGTTACGTTCCTAAAATTCACCACATTTCAAGCAGCTTTTCCCTTGTGTTTTAAAAAATTAGACTCTTATTGGAAGGGAGTGGAGAGAAAAAAAAAGACAAGAGTTTGTTCTGTCATTTTATAGCAACCTCCACTGACAGAAAGTTTCCACATTTGGCTTAATCCTGAATTTCTTGATTAAGAAGTCATTCTCGGAAGAGCCTGTTTTTGACTTTCAACAAATAGTACAGCAACCTGTGCTGATCTAGGTTAAATGCCAAGAGGGTCATTGTTTTAAAAGTAAAATGGGATAGCACAGGCAGGAGTAATTCCATGCATAGCACCATAAGAGAAGTACAAATGAGCTAATAGTAGGACAAACAGGTGCCAGGTGAGGAGTGTTGCAGTCTGTCTCCTCCAGCAGTACYGAAGACCTGAGGTGGAGGAGGAGGGGGCACCTATCAGGGTTGCTACAAAGTCAGCTTTACTGCCACTGCCTTTATGACAACAATATAAAGCAACTCCCACAACACAGTGAAGATAAGCTCTTTAAAGAAAATATAAAAGCATTAGCTTGGCAATTCATCCGAACCTCATCATGCATCGTAGACATTTTTGAAGTTTAACAAAGAAAAGCACATCATTAAAGAATACTGCTCTATCACCATTCTTATGCAAATCCTTTCAGATAGTTGGGTGGAAAATTCCATCTAACATGCAGTGAGAAATAAATGTTGCAGGGTGGAAATTTCAGCTATACCGAGTACATCTATCACTTGTATAATCCAAACTACTGTATGTGCCCTGACTACGGAATTAGTATTGATCCATTCACCATGTAAACATCAAGTACTTTCTATTATTACTTGAAATAGCATGCTATCACAATTTCTATTTCCTCCCTCTATCTTAAATAGAAGTAGTGCACATTAGCTCTTCCCTTCATGTACTTTTTTGCACAGCTATCTAACTACAGTGTTCAAGGCTGTGCTGGGTTTCCTGCAGACATCTGCAGTATTACCATCAAAGTACTTTATTTTCAAGTCATCTCTGATGGAAGGCAATACAACTATCATTTACACTGAAACCTGTTACTGTGACTTCTCTTGGTAAAACACACAGGGTCCTTTGTTTTAAGATCTCTGTTGTGACTACCATTGCAAATGACTACATCAGACAGCTTTCCCAAATGTTACTCACACGCCTCTCATGAGTACCACTAAGATAAGAGTGGACTGCAAGAGTCTGGATAGCTATGTCATCTGAGCACACGAGTGCAAAAAAAAATCATGACTTCCATCTCATCTGTCTCACCAGAAAAAGCTGATGTGGCTAAAACAGCTTTGGAAACTGCTGTGAGACACTGAGAAGCATAACATGATTCACCTGTCAGAATCACCCTTTGTCTCTGAACGCAGAGACAAAGCCGGAAAGGTAAGAGCTTGTCTCCAGAAAAATTCTAAATTTTTTGACTTGAGAGCTGGTTCTAAAATCTGGAGAATTCAGCTAGACAGCAGTGCTCTCTTAGAGCTGTGCAGCACTGGACGTGTGTTGGCTATTTCTCCAGTAACCTATGTCCCACACATTTTGCATTCTGGGTGCTGGGTCACACCATCAGCAATATTTCACTCCTCATTATTCAGCACAAAATGAAGTGCCTTCAGCCTCTACAGTTGCTGCAGTCAAGGAAGAATTTGATTCACAGATGATTTATGGATTGCAGCTGAGACTCCTTCCCAAATGAATGAATGAAGTTTGGTGCCTACATCTTACTGCAACCTCAGTGGTAGCTGAGCCCCTAACTCTCTTAACAGTTCGAAAATCCCCATCTGCACCTGCTGATAACATTCGCAGCTCCCTCCCTGTGCTCTGTGCTGGTGTCCCTATGTATAAATAATGCAGCCTGCTGAAACTTCAGCCCCAGTTCAAGCTGCTACAAAAATAGAAATGCAGTGACACCCTATCCAGACAAAACCTACAAGGACTACAGTCCTTCCAGGTAGCTGAAAAGAAAGCACAGCCTGTAGGCCAACAAGGAGGCATTACGGTTGAAAATATTTCATTGACAATGCCCCGCTGCCTCCTTCCTGGAGCCTGGGAGCCATTGATTCAAGTCCCCGTTGGAGCTCGAACACTGTGCGTCATATGGCTGAGATCAGGTCTCCATGGCAGCCAGACCCCAAGCCATTTAAAGCTTTAAATGTCAAAAGAGACCTCATGGATTGCATCAGGAAGTCTTGTAGCCTCCAGAGAAGAAGTGCCACACATTGTCCAGAGTAAACCCCTGTGTGTCCATTTACCCCCCTAAAATGAAAGTGGTGATAAAGATCTCACGTAGTACTTCTGAAAAACTCTCCTGATGAAGGARCATCGGGCAGGGGAAGGTGGCACACATAAAAGTCAGTGGTCTCCTCTGCTTGGTGGATGCAAGAAATGATATGATCTGCTSCCCCGGTCAGAAGTGGGTAACTCCATTAATTCATACCTGTCCCTGGTCAGACAGAACGCCAAAGTCACAAGCCATCACAGACCAAAGAAACACACTCCCGTTGCTCTGGCCCACTCTTTATACAAGCACCAAATGCACAAGCACCTGGGTTTCTCTGTTCCCCACTGGTCACCCGTAACAGCAGCACAACCCCACCAAGTGCCCATGTGAAGTGAGCTTCCCACCTACACATGGCCATGCCATGGACTATCAAAAAATGCACGCTCATTCATCTCACCAAACGCAAGAGACCCAAAGGACTAATAATCTTAAAGCACACTGCCAACAGAGCCTGTCATTTTCAGAGAAGATGTTGAGCAGAGAAGAACTCTTTATTTCCAAGAGAACAACCACATATCTTCCAAAATATTTCTCTCTCACTAGCCAGCACAATAAAGTCTCCAGTCTCAGAGGTTACAGTGGCTCTTTTACCATTTTTTCAAATGCAGGCTACCTGATGCTGCAGGACACTGGCATGTTCACTGTAATCGGATTTCCAGCAAGGCTGATCCCAGACACACCTGGGCAGCCTCAAGCCACRTAAAAGTGATGGAACAAAGTACAAGGCAAACAGGACCGAGGAGGAGGAACACCCACAACCGCTGCACACTCAGGCACCTTCCCTTAGAGCTCATTTCCCTCAGCAGGCCTGCAGTGTCTCCTAGAGAGACCAAGATGGACTACGAAGAGCCAGACCATTACCTACTGTGGGTCAGGTATCACCCTTCTGGCCTTAGTGCAAAGGTACTGATTTATGCTAGCTGSGGTGCTGGGATGCTGGCTGTTTTTCTTTCCCCAACAGAGAAAAAAATAAGAAATTCCTGTTTCTAGGCAAAGGACATAGATTCAGATCAGGCRTGTTTTCTCATTGTTTATAAAGCATCATGTAGACCTGTGATCCCAAATAACTGTTCATGGCCATCTTCTGAGTGGGATTCTTTTGGAATGATTCTGCTAAAAATGAGACAGCTCATCTCAGAAAACTGAACAAAAGGGTGTCTGGAATATACCAGGGATTATCAGAGATGAACCCAAGGAGGAAGAGAGAAGACTGCTTCCAACTTCTGTCAGACCTTGACACAAGCATCTCTCCTTGGGCCCCTAGCTTATCAATTTGATCTCGAAAACAACACAAACAAGAGGTCCTGTAATAGTTTCACCAGGCCCTCTCTGAACTCTGTTCCTGTCGGGAATTCTAGATATAAGTGCAATGCCAACATCATGTGCCCTCTCATYCAGACTTAGCTGTAGGACTGGTACAGCAATCAGTGACCACAGTCACAGGGAGGAAGGTGCTGACAGACCTTGAAAATGAAACTGACAGCCCAATAGCAGCACCTGAGGGGAGGAGAAACCTGACAATTCTTAAAAAGTCAGGGTGGGATTCTCAAGCACTTTGAAATTCACTGTTAGCTGGGCACGTAACTCCCTTTAGGCTCCCAGAAAATCCCAGTCTTTGGAAAAGAGATGATCAGAGATAAGTATGCTTAACAAGTGCATCATGGGATGAAGAAGGAGCTGGAAATGAAGAGGCCATGGGAAGAGAAAAGAGAAGAATCAGGAGATGCATATGGAAGTGCATATGGAAAACAGAAACTTGGCTGCAGGGAGATGCAGAGGGGTAAATGCATCATGAACACGTAGTCAGTAGATATGAACAGAGCTAGGCTTTACTGCCGTCGCAAAAAACTAACAGCAAGGATATGCTGCAGCAYGTTAGCCTACCATTGACAATTCAGTCTTTCATTTATTCTTCTCACATCTTCCAAGCTACTCTAATCATCACCCCAAGATGTTCCTAACTATCGCCTCCGTGCCCTCTGACCAATGCACTCTCTGCCAGACCATCACCCTTCTTTAATTTCCCAGATACRCTTCAGTTGCCACAGATCTCAGTAGCGGAGACCTCTGGACTATCCCTTGCAATTTAAGTTTGTCTGTTTGTTTATTTAAAGCTGTGTTATAAAACATGCTGAAGTGTTCTTTTTTAATTAAGCAATGTAAAAAAGGAAACTGTGCTATCAGAAATGACTTAATAAGTCTTGCTGTTAATCCCACACAACTGCTAATTATATGGTCATAAAACCATTCCCCTCCCATTTAGGCTAAAATACTCAAGTCTTACACATAACCAGGTACCTAAGAAGCAATTAATACTTTTTCAATTACTTCTAGCTCATCTTCATTAATATCTGCTGCTTGAATCATGAAAAAGGTTGGCCAAGGAACACTTGTACCACACTGCTTTTCCTAACGTTATGGCTGCAGTCTCTCAAGGGTAAAAGGAAAAGTCTCAGTGCTCTCTGCGCCACTTAGGAATGTTGTATATAATAGTAATTGTATTTAAAAAAAGGAAATAACRGTGGAAGCAGAGACCCCTTTGCCAGCTCAGCAGTCAGATAGTTTCCCGCATTACAACTACATCCTCGGGCCATGTGTGCAGCTGCTCCCTGCAGCTCTCGCCCCTCAGAAGAGGCAGGGAGCAACTCACGCATGAGGCGAGTGGTTCTGCCATCCCAGCCCCGAGAAAACCTGGACTTTAGGGTGTCCCCCTGCCCAGGGGTCTGGCACTGCGATCTGAACGAGGGGAACCAGGCACGCTGCAGCTTGGAGATTTGACTCCAAACTTGAAGCAGCCCTTGTGTCCTCTCTCTGTTCCCAGCCTGGTGCATATCCTTGCTCCGAGCAGACCTGCTGCTCCTGCTGCTGAGTTGCAGAGTGCAGGGTGCTGGAAGGAAGTGGTCACTCTCTCTTTTTGGCCATGCACGTCACTCTTTGGCTCTTCGGTTGACACCCTCAGCTGTGCTCGCTCCTTCTTCCACTGGACTCATACACGGGTCCCTGCCTCAGGGCTCTGCAGGTGTGACCTCCAGCTGCACAGTCRTGCCACCAGCAAAATGTCATTCGGTCCCACCACTCACCCAGGCCATCTCGATCACCACTGGGGGGTCAATTAGCATGCATTTTCTGTGGGGATAGCTTCTGCCCTGAAGACTTGTCATGGGCATGTGTCTACACAAAGTCTTTCCCCAGGGAATCTCCATGAGATTATTCAGGGTAGAATAACTAGCCTACACCTGCCCTAAAAAAACATGAAAAAGGGCAGACACCACACGTTAGGTAGGTCCTTTTCCTAGGACAGGACTAGGACATGCACATAGGTCAATTCATTCAATACAGGTCACAGGATGTATCCAGAAAATAATAATTAAGAGCTCAAGCTCTGGAATCTAAACATTATACTTCACAATAAAGGGCAAAAATCCAGATCCTCAAAGGTATGTAGGTGTCTCACTTCCTTTGCTTTCAGCACCACTAGGTATCTGGGCCTGGGCTATAAAACTTTATTTGCAGAAGCAAAGCCATCACTGACAATGCAATCATTTTCTCCATTGAAATCATGAAGAATTTAGAACCAACTTGCATGGAAGCACAGTAGTAGGTGGTCTTTAACAATGCTGAAACAAGCAGCGAGGGCAGGCTAATTGAGAAGCATCCGTTTCTTTTTTTCTCGTATAACAAAAACAGGTTTTTTTCATTGCTGCCTGTGCTACTCTTTAAGTGAATCCCACATAGACAGTTAGTTGGATCCTATGAAACAAGAAGGCTACACTTGGCACCTGCTGCGTTACAGATTGTGCCTGTGAAATTGAATTTACAAGGACAAGACCAGAGAGAATGGTAAAAAACAAGGAGCTGTTGAAATGATGTATTTGACTGTATTAATAACTTGTTATTAAGAATAAGTGAAGACTGCCATGCACTTAGCAGTGACCACCTTCTTGGATAAGTCTTCAGCGTAGGACAGTGTAAGCTACTTACAAAATCAGCTTTTGGGGGAGAATGACTGTCTTTATCATACGCTGTTAAAATGCATCTTGCTAATAGAAGAAAATAAACTCGCCTGACTTACAAGCACTACTACAAAGCAAGCACTTATTAAACAATAGCTAGGGAAAAGGTTGCATTGTGGATGACAAGTGGCATTGAGGATGTAGCTACATTCTGTAAAGCTAAAAATTATGCACACTGGTAATTCACACACTTTAAAAACCACCCCGTCCCTCTATAAAAAGAGCATAAGCACTTTTGGAGGAGCGCCTGCTGCTTTGGTTTGTCTGTTGAGAGAGCAGAGAAGAGATCTCGGAGGGTCGCAGCTAACTATTCCGCTGGAGGTGCGTTAGCGGGGGAAGACTTTGCGCAGCTCCGTAGAAACCTTCTCGGGGATGTGTAAGCGTGCATGCACGCGTGTTAACACGTAAACAGAAAACAGGGCTGATTCGGGCTGAGCAACTTCTTCCCGATTTGCACGCTCGCTCACGCAGACGAGTGAGCGAGCGGGCACTCGCGCAAAGGCCTCGGTTGCAGCCGGAGCACAGCGCGCGCGGCTCGGCGCA
>NW_020448041.1:104317-137792 GCF_003343035.1 Apteryx rowi | reverse complement strand
CTTCCGCCTCCCCCAGTTCGCAGCCAACGGGGTGCCCAGCTGAGTGGACTTCGGACACACTTCTTTTAGAAATAACAGCTCTGAGCTTCTAAATCAATAAAGTCCCGCGGTCATCTGTACTACCTCCGGGCACAAGAAGACTCTCCGGCAGATCATCTGCCATTCAGCCAAGCACTTCTCCGGGGACGAGAGGGTGTGAAACTCATCAGAACAAATTCTGCAAAACTAAGCCGAGCTAGATGAGAGATCAGTGTGGGAAATGTCAAGCCTAAGTAGGTTATTTCCCACCAACTCTGTGGCCAATTGCTACAAGGCAGTTCAAGAAAGTTAATTTTTTTAGCTTTAATCTCAGTACTGTTGTGGAAGTAGGGAAATTAACAGAGCAGTATCTCTGGGCTAGAATCTCCCTCRTTTTAAATGACAATGCTTGCATCTATTGACAACTGCTGTGTTAGAGCATAACCTTGATACCAAGAGACAGTAGGAAAATAACTTCTGATAGCATACCTCTTTTGAGATCCTTATTACATGCTTTTCTCAAAAAAAAAAAAAAAAAGTACCGTGTTATAGCATACACCAGTGCAGAAACATTAATGTGAACAACACTGTCACATCACCACCTGCATTCAGGGAGTTTATAACCCACCCRTACGTGATCCCCCTGCAGGCTTGACAGAACAGATGGGTTCCTTCGCTGCTCGTTTCCAGGTGGTTACCTAAGGACGGCATTAGCGTGGTCAAGACATTCCAATATTGTCCTCAGTCTTCAATATCTTTCAAGATTTCTGGTGAAAACACACACTCAGGTAGAGTCAACACCAGCTGTAGATAAAGAGAATTTGTCACAGTCTCGCAGCTACTCTAGAATAAAGTTATAAATACACAAAAGTACTGCAGCAGGTACATGCAGGTTTGTATCTTTTGAATTTCTACAGCATCCACGCTGCAATGTCCGGGGAACATATGACTGAAAAAGTCCCCCTAGGTCCTCAAAGATAGTCCCTATCTATCATAGGCAACTGCATCTTATGGTTCCCTTCAAAAACATTTCAAGCTCTATCTTAGAACCAGTAAGTTTACTCAGACTTATCCTTTCCATGGGGGGAAAGGAGTAAGAAATACAGTAGGAGATGTGAGGTGACCAATGTACAAAGGTGTAGATGCTGATTTTTGACAGGGAAAGTAGTGAAGAAAGTTAATGAAAAAGAAGACTTAGATAACATCATCAAGGTACTTCAGGCGAGTGACTTCTTTTGCTCCTTTTGAACAATACCTTGGGATACAGTCCACCTGCAGGCCCACCAAGATCTGGTGWTAGTAACCTAATGCAGAGCTGATCTGGCCATCAGGTTGCCTGGAGTCACTCCTGGCCTCGTCACTGATTTAGGGTACACACTGCTAGATGGAGTCCTTGCACTGATTCCAGTGAACATAAGAGATCTAACCATTGGTGAGAGGCACTGAAAAACAGCTGAGTACGTGTGGCGTATAATAACCATACATGTCATTAGGGGTTYGTTAAGTCTGATACTGAGACAAAAGGCCAAGACTAAGATACAGTGTGCATGCAGCCCATCTGGAATTTCAGTGCACTGTATCTTCTAAGGATCAAGTGTCAGATCCACGGAGATATTAAGGTTACTGCCTCCTATTTCTCAGTCAGTCAGTGGGAGTTTCAGGATCAAGAGACTTGCAGTCCAGTTCCTGTTCATTGCTTGAAAAGGAGCTTCAGCATGCCCCAAAACCTTGTCTTCTTTTCTGACAGCCGAATTACTTGTGCCAGAGCCAGAGTGAAAYATTGATGGAAGAACCAAAGGCCCAGGCTTCTGGGCCTTATGAGCAGAGACCATATTAGTGGCACTGCTGGTATTTTAAGCTAATCAGAGCCAATAGCCATGGGGCAGGAGGAGAGAGTAGAAGGGAAAGGGCTGGTGGAAGAGGCAGTGTTGCAGTCAACATCTAGTCTAGCAGTAACAGCACTTAGGTCCTGGAGACACTCCAGTGTTAGGTGTCTGCTAAGGTAGGTGGAAAGCCTGGCGGGCAGAAAGGAGGTGGAAGAGGAAAGCATACGCAAGCAATAGTTGTGTAAATGCTCTCAAACTTATCCTGACAAAAACACATTTTAAACATGTGTAAATTTTACGTACAAGTCTTAGTTCAGAAAACAAGCCTAGGACTGGTGTACAGCTCCACACCACCACTACGCCAAGTCACATATGCACTCCTGTGTACGAAAGGAAATGGGTATCTGCCTTATGTTGTACGGGAAATACTATCAGGATTATGTACAGCCCAGCCAAGTTTGTGGCAGACCTTGCAGCCTAGCAGATTGCCAAAATACATGACCTAATGGGTTTTGCAGTGTATATGGTCTCATATTTTATTTGGTGATGAATACTTGCCCTAAAGTGTTTGTGAAGACAAAGAGAATAAAGCAAGAGTGGTATTCATGTTGTTTCCCAAGAATAATACCACAATATTTGTTTATGTAGTTTGCCAAAAATATCAAGTATCACAATACGTAGGCATTAGGCCAAATTTATCTGACACTGACACCATCTACCCAGCTGATCTCAGATGAAAACTGTATTTAGTACTCTATTTTAAATATGTAAAGAATACAGGGCACCTCTTTTAGAATTTAAGACAAATACTCTTTACATTCATATGTATCCTACATTACATACACACACTTTACTCTTGCAGGATACAACATGAACAACCATTCCAAAGAGAATGACACAGAGCCAAAGTCTCCTCTAATTAAAGGCAACAAGGAAACATAACCAGTACCTAAAGTGAATGCATTCACGAACATATGCAAATCAAAGTGACATAACAGCAGTAGAAAGTTACTTTCACCATTCTCTCTCTTCCCTGGGATCAGCCAGCCCTGTCAGCTGAATTGTATATTAGACTTGTGACACAGACATATTTTAAGTTTGTTTACCTTGATTTACTCTTTTTTTTTTAAGAGAGAAGAGGGATGACTTTGGGAAAAAAAAAAATCACAGATTTGTATAAGCAAAGCTCAGGAAAAGTTCTACAACATAATCTAGGCTTAAATCATTTTTACTTCCAATATGAATCTAAGAGGAATCAAGCTTCCAGAATCAATTTATGAGCAACTTTTGAGCTAGTGCAAGATTTCATGACTGGACATTGACTCCAACCAGTTCCCTGATGAAGTACTTACTACCAGGCTCTTGGGAAAGATGGTTTTGCATCCTGACCCAGACTGTGGAACCAAAGATTACAAGGATCACAAGGAATGAGTAGTGTTAAAAATTGAAAGTAAGACTGAAGCTTTTCAAATTAGGTTCTGGTGAAATATAGTGAAATATAATTCACAATAGCAAAGCAGAAGAAAATGACAGAAAACCTGAATAAGAAGCAGTGGAATAATCACATCTGACAGATACCTGAATGCTGTAGAGGGTGAAATGATTCAAAGAACTGATCGTACTTAAACAGTAATGACATAAGGCCCACTTCTGCTGAAGTCAGTGAGTGCACTGCTGCTGACTTGACCAAGATAAAGCTTATAGAGTTCAGAGTTTGAAGGCCAAGTGCCAGATATCTTTAGACTAAAAGCTCTGAGGAAAGCTCTCTTGTCCATGTAAATCACCTGGACCTCATGGACTTCAGATTAATTTTGCCAGCCTGCTCCAGCTGGGGATCCAGACCATTTTACTGGTGGAATGCAGTCATCACAGGACAAAACAGTCGTGGGAAAATGTGTTGCAAGGAAAGAAACTCATGGCAGAATGCAGTTGTAAATGCATTTAATTAAACTGAGTAATTCTTACTGATGCTGAATAATTTTTTCTCATGCTGCAGCTAGTGGCATGAACAGTGCTAACCAAAAGGAGAAAGAATGTTCGATCTGGTCACAAACAAAAGCTGCTGAATTTCATCATATCTAAAAGGAAGCTTCAAGGGAGGCTTCTGGACTACAGATGAACACTTGAACCAATGGGGAACCCTCTGCTTCCACAGCAGATTTATTCCAGAAGCTAATCACTTTCACTTTTCAAGGGTGTACCTTAAGCACAACACATGCCTTTCCCTCAAGAATTTACCATCAGGCTGTCCTTTTCATCAAGAACAACTCAGGCTTCCCCAGAACAAAATACTTGAGCTAAAAGTCTTAAAACCCATTCCTCTCCCAGTTCCTTGTCACATATTTTCCAACACTCATAAGCTATAAATAGAGACAGATGGAGAGAAAAATGAAGACACTCATTCCCTTGAAATCCTTTGGTCCAGGAGAGCTTTCTGGTAGGAAGCAATGGAAGAATGATAGCTATTTTGCTTTTAAAACCTTTGAGTTGTTCCTCCTAAGTGAGGCCAGCTGATGTGTAAGGCAATCAGCTATTTTAGTACTGTCATGGAATTGACCAAAGAGTTGCTGAAATCCTAATTCGTTTTGACAGAAGCCCTATAAGTCAGCTCCAGACAATTACCTCTGGAACTTCCCAAAAGACAGACTTCAGCCATGGCAAATTTTATATACATGTAGGAAGACACAGAGAAGGAGACTGTTATATGTATAACCTTGCCAGCTTCAGGGATGCACAATGGCTTATGGAGACAACTTTTGATAAGGCCATTTTAATGTCCAGATATTCCCCCATGGTCAGGAGAAAACTAGTTTTGAAAATGTGCAGTGGTGATTGCTCCAAAGACCTGAGGCTTGTGCTGGAGAACCATCTCTGACCTATGGCTTCCTTTCAGCAGATTCTGATAGTGCAGATTTCTATCCTTCACCAAATTTCAGTGAAAGAAACAGAACTTTTGCATGCATGTATGGTTGGAGACAGCTCGATCATATTTTAACTATCAAATATATGCTTCAAGGATATAATTCCATAGGACTATTACATAAAACAAAGTTAAAGCAGTAATATTACCCATTGTCTTATCAGAAAAGAATGGCTATGTTAAAGATAAATTATAGTTAGCTACAATAGGAATAATATGCACTTATCAGTTCTAATACAAATCTCTTTCTTRAAAGTAACAGCTAAACAAACCTATGAATCAAGCACTAGACCTAGGTAGCTGTTGATGATTTCCACTTTGCCTGTTTTGGATTGATATAACAAACGTCTTAAAGTAGAAGGTGAAATGTAAGGCTTTTGTTCCCCAACACAGGACCTACATGCTGCTTCGTCATCATATTTTCCTAGTTCTGGAAAAGAAAAGAAAAAAAAAAATCAGACAGTTTTTGGACTAGGTCATCAGCCAATGTGAACTAGCATCACTCCTTTGAAATGATTGCTGGGTTTTGCTTTAGCAAAGAAATAAGAATGAGTCCCTTCTTTTACCAAAAGAAACAGTAAATCTGAATCACCACAGAGGGCTATGGGATTTAATCCTATGACTCTTTCAGATACATCAAGAAGCTGCTTTTAATTGCCTAAGTATGAACCTAAACGTGCTGTAGTCTGCGTGTACCCCTCTCCTTTCGAACCAAGGCAGCAGTTGTGTATGCAAAACATGCATTTGCACAATTATACAGTTGGTTAAATTGTACCATATACCTCTGCACTTACTAGTCCTCTCTTAACCTTTCACTCCCTGAAGAGTTTAACATGTATGGTATTACTGTCGTCTATGTCATTACTGTCTAGACTGTCTATGTTTCAAAATCAGTATTTACACAAAAAGCTGTAAAATCTTTCACCAGCAGAGGGCTCTCAGATTGTGCAAAAACTCAGTAGGAAAGCATGTTTTACAAGTCAGTAAGGAAACCCAACAGCTATAAACTGCACTCTAGTTCCAAGACATTACACATGTAAATTTTAATAAAATATGAATTTTAATAATATATAGACTCAAGAAGCTATTGTGCTTATGATTTCAATTTTATGCCTCATAATAATAATTCAACATTAACGCACAAAAGGAAAAATTCTGGTGCCTAACTTCATAAGAACTGATTCCCCATTCCTTCCAAACCAATCCAAACAACGATCACTGCTCTTTCTATGATGTATATTTGAGTTCCTCTCCTAATTCAGTGTACAGTTCTGGAAACCTAATGTGATTTGGATTTTGTTTTTTTACAGCATATAAAGTCCAATTCATTCATTGCCTCCACTGGGGTTACATTAAGATTACATTTCATGTATTGTGTTTAACAAAAGTAAAGTAACAGCACACACCTGCTACATGGGTATCCACACTCTATAAATTGACTACCAAGACTTTCAAAATCTGCATGCGTGGGTCTCCATCTTCTTTCATGTACCAAGTCCTCACAGTCACAACTGCTCCTACTGTACTTCAGCATGCTCCTTATAAAAAGTATTGGGGCAAATAAAAATACAATAGCTTGGCAACTGTATTTTGACCTCTTGAAGGGAGGGAATGGTAGACTGTTTCTAGCACTGAACAGGAGGTGAATACTGGAAGGCAAGTATTTGTCATTGCAACTGCAGGATAACTCCAAGGATAACACTTCCCACATTTTGGTCCATGCTGCCCGTTAAGGACTTAGACCTGTATCCATGCTAGYGTCATAATTTCCATGCTGCTACTGGCTGGGTAATCACCTCATCTGTCCTCTTCCATCAGAGATTTAGCCATGAAATGCCAAAGCTACACGCTCCTACTCTGTTTTTCACACTGAATTTCAGGAACATGTTTATCTCAGTTGGAATCAAGATGACCATTCCTTGCTTAAATAAAGCAGGTTCTGTGTTTGCAGGCTCAGGGCTTTGCTTCCATGTTCTGCACTTTTCTCCCATATTTTGCGTGATGACAATATTGCTTACATCCCAAGGGTGTTCTGTGTTAGCAAAATAGAGCTCCTAAGATGGAACATCTGACAGGCAAAGTAATCTCRTTCTTTTTAAACATAATTACCATATTGTTATTTTGTAATGTAAATGTCAAAGTGGATCAAGGAAAATAACCATGCTAAGGTGGAAAAAAAACAGCCTAATTTAGCGGGCAATTAAAAATATACCAGCTGGGGTGTGGACAAGGCTTAAAAAGCTACAGCTCATCAGGTGAAACATGTTAACCTGCAAATAGAAAGCAGAACAAGCTAATTTAATTCATTTTGGGTTAAAGGCTTTCACAGAGAGTGCAACTAGTAGAAACAGCCAACAGACACAGCAGTTTGCATGGCAGTTCTGAGTTCAGCTTTTGAGATCATCTGAATTTTCTGGGGGCTTTGTTTGAGACTGTTGGTACATTTCTGGAAACTCTTTGAGGAACTTGAGGGTGCCTGCTGCTCACAGGTAAGGAGACACAGGTAAGGACAACCACAGCAGGCCTTAACTGCTCCTGAGAAGCTCTAGCAAGCTCATTTAGCAGCTGCTAACGAGCTCTATGGGTTGCTCCTGATCCGAATGTGCTTGGAGCCTTTATTTCAGCTCACCCCCAGTTAGGGAGGGTCAAGCACCCTTTTAGCCAGTGCTAGGGAGAGGTCTATATAAGAGCCAGGCCCAGAGTACARCTGACAGAGTATAGCTTCTGGCCCTAGGAGGAAGGCTCCTGCTCCACCAGAAGACTTGCAATTTCAGAATAAGTTCATGCTCCTCATAGCTGCTGAGGAGCTGGGAGCACTGTCTGATGGAGCATGGGTGGGAGCTGAGCTGCAGCCACTCAGGAGCACCTGAAGACAGAAGCAAGTGATAGCAGGGGAGGACCCCCACCTTGCTGCAGAGGACAGAGGTCCCCATCTGTCCCCCTGACCTGCCATCTAGGAAGGTTTGCTGCTTGCTGGGGCCTTGCATTCAGGATGTTGCGGAGGGACTGCTGAGGTTTGTCTGGCCCTCGCACTATTTATTACTCCTGCTGTGCTTCCATGTGAGCACCAATGATACTGCCAGGGAAGACCTGGATACTGTCAAATGTGACTACATGGCTCTGGGGAGCAAAGGCATGGGGGCCCAGCTGATGTCTCTAGTACTCTCACTCTGCACTTTCAGCAAGCTCCCAGATGATAAGAAACTGGGAGGACTGGTTGATACACCAGATAGTTGTACTGCTATTCAGAGGGACTGCAACAGGCTGAAGAAATTGGCCAACAGGAACCTCATGAAGTTCAACAAAGAGCAATATAAAGTCCTGCACCTGAGGAGGAAAAACCTCTTGCACCAGTATGGACTGGAGGCCAACCAGCTGGAGAGCAGCTTGCAGAGAAGGTGTTGGTGGACAAGTTGAGCATGGGGCAGATGTTCACCCTCATGGCAAGGAAGGCCAATGGTATCCCAGGCTATGCTAGGAAGAAYGTTGCCAGCAGGTCAAGGGAGGTGATCCTTCCCCTGTACTCAGCACTGGTGAGGCTGCATCTAGAAGACTGTGTCCAATTCTGGGCTCCCCAGTGCAAGAAGACCTGCTGGACCAAGTCCAGTGGAGGACTGTAAAGATGACCGAGGAACTGAAGCATCTCTCRTAAGAAGAGAGGTTGAGAGAGCTGGGACTGTTTAACCTAGAGAGGCTGGGGGGAATCTGATCAATGTGCATAAATATCTGATGGGAGAGTGTAAAGAAGATAGGGTCAGACTCTCTTCAGTGGTGCCCCATGACACAATGAGAGGCAATGGGTGCAAACTGAAACATAAGAAGTTGCATTTGAACGTAGGAAAACACTTTTTCACTGTGTGAGGGTGGTTGAACATTGGAACAGGTTGCCCAGAGAGATTGTGGAGTCTCTATCCTTGGATATATTCAAAACCCAACMGGACACAGTCCTGGGCAACCCGCTCTAGCTGAGTCAGCTTGAGCAGTGAGGTTGGACCTGATGATCTCCTGAGGTGCCTTCCAATCCCAGTGATTCTGTGATAGATGATGACAGTGAGGAAAAAGAGCAGATAAAGTGAGAACAATCACTGCATCATGTATGTGCTAATGGAAGCAGCATGGCTTACATACCAGCACAGAAAATGTTAAGAATACCCATTGCACAGGAAGACTTTTAAGAGGCCACTTAAGCAACCAGCTCAACCAGCTGTGATTTATGCTACTGAGAATTATGCATGTCATTTCCCTCTGTTCTTACCCTCTCCAAAACCCCACTAGTAGCAAGATGTTCACAATAATGTGGAGCCAGGAATTGCTATGGTAAAGCCTATTCTCCAGCTGGATTCTCAGCCTGTCCATATGGGCCTTAAATACATGTTGGAAAAGCCCTAAATAGAGTGCTTACAACACAGAATGCAACCAGTCAAAGATTTCATGGCTGAGGACATGAAAGCTTTAAAATATGCCCAAACATGCATGTACCTAAGTGGCTGTAATGGCTCCAGAGATCTGTCCTTCCCCTCTCCCAAAGTACAGTTAAAAAAACAGGTACATGCAAATCCAGAACCCAGCACCCATTTGCACCCGACAGGGAGCCAAGAACATTTGGTCCCTCAGAGGATATGCTCAGTGCTGGATCTCCAGGCCAAGATTCTCAAAGCTGCTTTGGAAATTTGCACACTCAAGGGGAATAAGACATTAAATCCTTTCAGCACCTCCAAACATCCTCTATTCAAGCCAAATGCTTTAAATGAGCATATATGTATCTAGTTTCTCCAATGTACTTCAACACCTAATCACACAGGGCTGGAAGCATGTTGYGCATTTTGAGCTTACCATTTTTAACACATCTTAAATGTTTTGGGGCATATGGATCCAAATTTTTTGGTAAAGAAATGCCATCACAGTTGATGATAGTCATGCCAGAGGAGATTCTGACCCAAGCTTTTTCATGGTTTAAGCTGTAATTCCTTTGGCAAAGAGCTTTGGGAATAACTGCAAAACAGTTCATATCAAGCTCTCCAGACAAGTCAACAAAAGCATTCAGGCTGTTTCACAGGTTACACTGGAGGCACCCAATCCACCCGTTTCATGCTGAATGATCCTGCATTTACTGGCTACATGAAAGAGCACACCTCTGAGTGAAAAAGAGTGCACTAAGCAGCAAAACTTCTGCACACCCACAAACAAAGCACAACAATATGAAGCAAAACAACACCAGCCAAATAAAGGAGAGGTTTGTAGCGCTGTGTGTAGTTCATTCTGTAAGCAATAATATAACAATGGGGTAAGATACACAACATTGGGATGGGCTGTAACAAAGCTACTCTTATTAGATGCAAGAAAGCCATGGAGAGTGGCTCATAGCTTTTCACTTTTCACCTCCAGACCAACCTTCTGATTTAGCTCACACTAAAAAAACACACGAGAACGATTCCCAGACCTGACTCCTTTGGAAGATGGTTTGCGCCCCAGCTCAGCTATGGCTCTGAGGATATATCACACAAAGACTGTTTGATGGGACATGTAAAAAGTGTTGATCTTAGCCCTTAATGGACATTCAGATCACATAAACCACAGTCCTGACAATCATCAGGTAATATTCTTGATAGAGGCATGAAGGACTGGAGAATAAAAAGACTCACCTTCCTTCTCTGCAGATATTCCTTTTGGTTACCAAGGCTCCGTTACTGAGGCAGAAGCACTGTGCTGCAGCCCATTTCAGCACCTTTCCTGTTTTGCTTTGCCTTTCAAGAGTGTTTATGTTTGAATATCACCAACCACAGGGCAGGTAGGCAAAAGATCTTCCCCCTTGGTCAAGCTGGTCCGTTGTTATAAAATAAGAGGTAGTGCATGAGTTTGTACAAATCAAAAAAATCAATATCCTCTTACTATTAATAAATCTGTGAGATGGGCTTAAACTCACACAGGTACTTTTAGCATCTTCTTAGCATTTGAGGAGAAAACAGACAGAGCTGCTATARGTAAAACAAGACCAAACTATTCAATTTATTTCTTCAATCTGAAGCTTTCTGAGGCCTTCCAGCATGAGAACAATACTTATTTTGATGTGGCTTACATCAGAAAATAACAAAGCTTATTTATGAGCAGATGATTAAACTCTCATCTATGGCAGCATCTATGCAGTCAAGGCAAGTAATCAGTAATATTGCCACATGACCACAACCTGAAATGAATCAGAATTTTTCTCTCCACTGCTCAAGATTTCAAAATACAGTATTTTCACATAAATTTTCCAGCTAAATTTTGATGAAATATTTGGGCTGTAAAAAAAGCATTTTTGTGGAAGAGTTTTATACACAAAACTATTTTTGCTGAACGTTTTATTTCATCTAAAAGTCTCCTTTCTTAAAAAGATAGCTTAAAATAAAAATTTCTGCCAATAACTAAGCAAGTAGATAGAACACAATTGAGGAATTGACTTTTTGATGTAAATATTCATTTTGATTAAGGTCTTTTTTAAAACAACATTTTCCCATGATGAMCTAAACACCAGTTGCCCATAAAAATCTAATACTTTTAATTAAAATGGATGTAACATCAATTTTTTCCAAAACAAGCCTGATTTAACACAAAATAAAGCATTGTATTGACTTTTTTTGCCACTCACAGTTAAAACAATTTCCATGACTACAGTTTTCTTGCAAAAAGGCATTTCCTTTCAGTCAAGCCCATTTTCAGCTGGAAAAAGAAAAAAAATCAACAGAAACAACAGAACAACCTTGCCCAACACTAACTGTAATAATTTGTGCTTCTTTAATATCAGCTCCTGCAAGCATTGTGCAAGTAACAGCCTGAACTGCAGAGATACAAAAGAATGACTTCCATTTTATAGGAGAGGAAACATTAACAAAAGCTAAGGCATTATTTTCGGAAGTAAATATAAATTTTTTCATAATACAGAATCAGCTCAAAGGTCTCTCTAGTGCAATAACCTTTTGTTTATCTGGAAGGGGAGACACCATGGTCACAGAAGGTGGATTTTCCTTGATGAGGCTAATTCTTTGCATTCCAGATGTGCTGATCCCTGTAATTTCCCCAAATGAAGGAATCTCAGCTGCCTTTTTTGGTAGAAGGAGATTGTTTGCACCCTCCCCCGGCTGAAAGGGACTGCCAGCAGTGGATGCATACAGAAAGTTTGAGAATGGATCAGGCACGTGCCTATCTGCAATACCCTCCCACCTAACAACAATACAAAATAATATGGGGCCTGCCTGAGTCAGAACAGATACCAAAGTGCTTTCCACTTCTCACATGCGCAACTACCTGCRGCAATGAGTTCCACCACTTAATTGCTCATTACATAACTAAGTGGCAGCTTTTTTTGCCTGCTCTGAGCATCACCTACTGCTGTTACTTAAAGCTATCTTGCTGCTGTGTTATGAGAAAATGTGTTATGAGAACTGTGTTATGAGAAAATCATTTCCTGTGCACCTTTTCCGCATTCGCTKATGATTTTACAGACCTATGTGATAGCCAGTGTTCTCCTCTCCCTTCCCCAGGCTTCTTTTTTACTAAGCCATTCATGCTCTGTGCAGAAGACATTCAGTAATTTTGATTTTCTTGCTTTTCCTTCTGCCATAAATAGCAGATCTAGTAGACTCACCTGTCTGGTGCCCTTGCACCATACTACCATACAGTAGCTCCATACTGTCCACACTAGAAGTGGGTAAATTCTGTGCTGCCTGACAAAACTACTTTACTGCATACCCAGAAGCAAGGATGCATTGTACCAAGTGGATCTTGTTCAGCCTGCTCCTTTCTGCTTCTCTGATGTTAATAAACTGGTCAAGCGTAATTCCATTCTCCTCCACATCATTTCAGTCCAGTTCTTAACATCACAAAGTTAAAAAAGAAAAAAGAAAAGAAAAAAAATCAGCACCATGTAAAGATTTCAGAAGCACATCTCATTAACAACTTGAAATGCCTGATCGCATTCTTGTACTTCATGCTGAAAACATATCCCCAGGGGTCATACCCAGCTTGACCTTCTTATTCATTGCTTTTCCTCGCAGCATTGATGCTCTAGTTTCACAAACGTTTTCATACAGACCAGGAACAGACTCAGAAATGTAGCRTGTCATCTTAGGTCAGCAACAATGAGGTTGTGCTAGCGTTAGAATCATATCCCTAGTTCATTTCTGACAACAATCTGGGTTTCTTCTCTTGCTGTAGTAACAGCATGCTGCTTAGCAGTTCTAGGAGTTATTCAACTTTGTCCTGATGCCTTGTGTGCTTTCAGCATACTTCAGCTTAGTCTGAAGCTCTTTACCCTTGTGCTCCATTCAGTCCGCATTTGTGGGCAAAAACACATTCAAAAATTTGTTTCCTGTGTCTATATGCAGCAGCTTCTCTCAATAGTAATGTATAGTTTTTTCTGTAATTTCTCTGCTTTTCTTACCTATTCTTAAGTATGGGTGTTGAGCACTTACAACTTTTTGTTTGGTAAACCCATCAGTCTTTGATGTCTGCATCTTCTTACTTAGGATATACTAGCATTAGCAGATACTAGCAATGAAGTGTCTCTTTATTGACAGCCTTTGTTTTTCAGCTTCTTCTAAACTCAATTATGAGCCGGTTCCTGCCACACTTACTTACTCAGATATTCAGTCTGAAAAAGCAGGAGCATTAGGTAAAGATTATGTCACCCAAAAAGTGACCACCACATTTGATTTCTATGGAACTATTCTTTTGGCAAGATAGTTCTAAACAAAAAACAGCTAAAAATGCCCAAATTATGCTTGGGAGATCCATCAGAATCCAGTCTGATCCTGAATATTTTAATCTAGATGGCCCAGTATAAAAAAAATGCATATGTATACTAGTTACAGGGGAGGATACMCAAATTCCCAGGATGCAAATCTTAGAGAATGTGACAGAATACTTTAAAACTTGGATCCAAGTTCACTGATTAGGTCACTAGCTCTCCTGTGTACTATCAGACTCTGAAATATAAATTGATTTAAAGAATCTCCATGCTCCACAAAAGACGCTGCATTGTGAGCAGCATTCACTGATGATACTGCTTCCTGACATGCTGGTTCTCAGCACTGTTGGTGGCCTTTGCTATGAGCTAAACATATCATTTGGAGCTACCTCTCCTCACTTTCAGCTGCCATACTACATTAAAGGAAACTAAAAACATATTAGAAAATTGGATTGAAGCCAAAGAACACATCTCAGCTAATACACAGGCAGCTGCTCCGATAGATATCCTTCYCATGCTCTATTCTTTTCCTTGGCTCCACTTGGAAATACTAAGTAAAGCTCCAAGTCTCTATGCTGTTGTAAGATTTTATGAGAGAGAATGTAAAAAGCAAAGAAAAATCACCTGTTTGGGGAAAGAACTCACTTTGGGGGAGTTAGAACCAGGCACTGGTGCATGACAGATGACTGGTAAACAAAGACAACAAAGTTTTCATAGAAACAAGATTTGAACTACAGAAATCCTTCAAGAGAGGAGTTGCCACTAAACTGAACTCTCAATACAAAACTCAGTTCTTCTCCTTGGATTTTCTCAACGTCCTTCTATGATATTAGAAGAACCATATAAATAGATGTGTACAACTAGCTCACCAAAAGCAACTTTTTAAGTGCCTTGAAGGCATACTCAAATTCCACTCATAGGTACCCCAAAATACTTCCATATAATTCCACAAACATCTCAGGAACATAAATGTAATTTCTGTAAAACAGAATGTCTGCCAAAGAACTTTGGATCAAAAAATCATTCAGTGATTTTATTCCAAATTTGGACCAAAAAAAAATCAAAGAGGAAATATAATCCACTCTGATATTCAACTGTTTGATGATTGTCTTGTTTTAAAGAAAGGACAAAAGCTGACCCAAGTAAAAGCGGCTCTGATTGAAGTGACCATACCACAAGGCACCATTTTGTATATACTTTATATCAGAAAACTCTGACAAAAAAAACAATAAACTTTCAACCAGAGGCACCAAAGTATCTAGCAAAGCATGCTTCATGCTTTCAGGGTCCTTTCGTAAGTCCAACAAGCCACTGGCACTATCAGCTTCCAGATTAAGTAAGGCTGYCTGTACCACTTTGAGAGCATGTTCCAAAAACCTTGAAGAGATGTTTTATCAGCAAGCTAGGCTGCTCCTCCTCCACAGAAATCACTGGGCATATGCATGCACTAGTTTATCAAACTAGGCAACAGTTATTGCTTGGTGACACTTATTTTGACTGTCAAATTCTACTTCTAGGTTGGAGATGAAACCCACTTGCAGATCAGTGCTACAGACTAATCCTGCATGAGAATATCTATATATTTCTCCTTAAGCCTTCATACTGCTACCTGTTCCTTGATGGACATTTTCACACACTTCAGAAAAGAATTCTGACTACTTAATGAGGTAGTTTTAACACAACAAATGCAAAGTATTATTTATATCATATTTTTGATCCTCATCATAATGTCAAATGCTGCTTCTCAGTTGCTGTTCTTTACAAGACTTTGAGATTCGCTTTACAAATGAAGATTATTCATTCTGAGTAAAGCTTGCATACACTGTTTAGCTTGTTGGGAGATCTTACGATTCAGCATGGCCCTTACATTGAGCAAATTCTGATTCCTATTGAGGACAGAGCTTAGAATTCTTGAACAGTTGTATCTTGCCTAATAACACAGCACTGGTTGGAAACGAAGACATTGTCTGCATGAGATTTTCCTGTCTATTTCTATCCAATAAAATGAAACAGGGGAAACATAGAAGAGGAAAGCAAAATGAATTTATCACCTAAGTGACTTTGGTTCTGTTCATTAATCACATCTTGTGGTATTACTTGTTACAGAACTTGAATATGTTTAATATAAATGCAGATTTAAAATTGCAATTGGATTAATCAAGAGGAGGCCTTTCAGACCAAGAATTGAACTGGCGTGTAAGAATTCCTTCAAGCCTTAGTTTGTATTAGCACAAGAAAACTATTTCTAATTTTAACAGACTAATGATAAAATTAGATACAGCTATGTAGTTCATATATGCTGGTCTGCTGAATCTGACTGATACTTCAGTAAAACAGAACAGATAGATAAAAGTTTAGCAGAGATACTGATCTATAAGCAGGAAAGCTAAGAAATATGTATTATGCATCTACTTCAGGCATCCTGGACAGACTATGTTCAAGTCTCTTCCACAATTCAGGCTAAGCTATAAGAAACTGGTTGTCTCTTTTTCATTAAAAAATGAAAGTTGACTAGTTCCTCGAACACGGGTGTGTTCAATATGGCATTCTTTTCAGCACCTGTTGTACAGAAATCTGTGACATCTTTAAACATGAGGAGGATTGGTTTTCATGGTGCTTACAACAGGATCTCTTTCAGCAGTTTATATTCTATCTCACGCACATTTTAGCATGCTTTGTATTTGTTTTAAGATATTCAGTCAAGAAAAAAACTTCCCTTTTTTAATATAATAATCTTTAAGTCCAAAATGAATACAAAACCGTAATTTTTTCTTCAAATTGTAAACTTGCTTAAGAATTAGTCCTAAATACAGCTTCACATTTTGGGAGGCTAAGGGTGGCCAGTTATCAGCCAAAGGGTCACAGTTATGCAGTGCAGTTTCATACCATAGTCCAATACTGTAGGTTTCTTGTGATCCAGAATACACAATTACACTTTTTCAGAAACATTACAAAAAATTAACTGCAGATACACAACTCTTGCTGGTGTTACTGCATAACTACATGATCATTAGTTAGAAAGTTGTCAGCTTCAAGTTTATCCGTACATTCATCATACCAACCTACAAGGGACTGAGACACGCTGTCAGCAAGTGAGTGCTCCAAGCATTTATAACTGGACTTAGAATTTCAGTGTAAAATATTGGAAATATGATTCCTATTTTGTCCAGAGTTTTGTGGGGTTCTCCCCCTTCCCCCCACCATTCTTCTATGCTGAAATAAATAGTTGTTTTAGTTTTCAAGGTACTGCACTTTTGCTATAAAGCTGAATTCTAAACTGAGAAGTTCAGTGGTTTTGGTCACTACTAAGGAAGTGTGACTGACAGGCACAAGAAACTTCTTGGGTATTTTATTTTCTTTAAGCATAGCACTGGGGCAGATTTTTCTAAATTTAAATGTGTATCTGCAACTGGAATTTTGTCTTCTCAAATCAGATCTCCCCAGTATTGTCCTTGGCATCCCTGCACAAAGATTAAAATGTCTCATCCCTGCACAAAGACTAAAATGTCTCCTTTTCCTAACAAGTAGTCCCTAAAGACAAAGATTATTTTATAAAAATACATTTAATTTATTCTAAAAAAGGGCACATCAAATGATTCTTCTGAAAAGTTCTATTCTTATGAAATGTAACATCTCTAGACCACCCCAGTTCTCAATTCTGAAGTGTGTATGACTGTTACAGCTGCTGCAAATCATGTGCAAAAAAAGATGTAATGAGCAGCAAGAAGCAGTTTTCAGCAAGCGCTAAGGAACAGTCTCAGTGCATCTGACATTAATAGTTCCTCCCCAACAGCACGAGAGGTAATTGTTACAAATTGGTATTAATATTTACTAACAGGATACATATTAGGGCAGAACTCATGAGGAAAAAAGGAAAGTGTACTGTCCAGTTTTATTTTCAAGAAGAGGTTGACTTTGAAAGGAAAAAAGTGTATATGCTTGGATAAAACTGCATGCAAAGACACACCTTGTCCCACTCAAACTGAAAGATACTACAAACCACATATTATTTATGAAAAACTGCTATATATCAAATGCTTACAAATAAAGTGTCAAAGTGGGCCTACAAGAAGAATACTGAAATGCTTCTATCTGCCAACTGTAAAGATTTTTAAAAGTACCATGCAATTCACTTTTATTCTGAAAAATAGAAAGATGTGAAAAATATTTACTTGAGTAAATGAAAAAAGTCTAGACCAGTGCAGTGTGAATTACAACAGTAATTCAGTTATTTTTCTAGTTAAAGGCATTAGTTTGGTCATTTTCATGTGTGTAGTGCAATGTAATTAAGTCTTACTCAGATGAAGACTAGCTAAAGCTTTTCTTATCTGGAACAGGCTACTACGAACATTTGGCAGTGCAAGTCCATGTTATTCAAATGAAACATAAGAATCAGGAAAAAGGAAGAAGAGGTAAAATAAGTAGTATCTTAGAAAAAATAAGCTGATTGTCACATTTTGAAACTATCTTTTCAGCATGTATTTAAACATCATTCATAAATATAAAATTTAGTAAATTTATAGCCACTATAAAAATTTGCACTTTTTAAACTTCAACAGTAGCTTACAAAAGACATTCTGAAGGTGAACAACACCGCAGTAGTATAAAGCCCTGTTCTCTCCTTGTATGCATTTAACAAATTTCTCAGTCAACATAATTTGAAATACAAACATCTTCAAAGGTTATTACTATCAAGGATTTTAATCCACTTATTCTGTTCTCTTTGCCTGTCGTTTCTTAACACCATCACGGTGCTGTCCAGAGGAAGACCGGTCGCAGACGGAAGAGCCATTGGAAGATACAGCACCTTCAGCCTTCAATTTGGATGGTGTCTGTTGCATGCCAAAGAACATATGGCCTAATGAAGCCTCAAGGGGAGCAAATGGAGAAGCTGCAGATCGTGTCAACATCATTGTTACCTGTGAAGAACAAGAGTCATGTTACATTAAAAGCTTTAATGCTTTCACACTGGTTGAAAACAAGTTCAGTTCTAAACCAATGTATGGCATTTCTAACTTCCAATATGAGCATGAGGAGGCCATGCCACCAAGAATAGAAATATGCTCATTTCATTTTAGCTTGAATTGATCAAATTGATCGAAGAATGCTTTTCTTTCTGGCCTACACTCCTCACGCAGCTATACACAATGTACACAAAAAACTTCCTGTGCAAGTTGACTGAAATTATCCTAAGAGTACAACACTTAAAATATCATACAACTAAGATGAAGAGTTATATTCATGTGTAAGTTCTGTACCTTGCTTGACTGAAAAACAGTAAGCAGAGTGGCTATTTCAATTCTAATTGAAGCAATCTAATGTGTAAACACCTAAATGTATATGCAGAAATAAAGCCCAGCCAGATCTTAGAATTCCAGTCACACTCTTTCATTACATAAAGCTGAGGCTGGCAACACCTACTTAGATGGGAATCCTTTAGGATGCATAACGAGGAGTCAGGATACAGAAACTGTTTTGTAGATCCAGATATTGGRCCAGTTTGTATTGCAGCAGTTCCAGTGACATAAAGAGTTTCTAAAATAAACAAGGTGCTACTGCAGTACTATGCCAGATCCACAATTGTTGCTTGACTAGTTAAATGGATGCTCAAGTTCCTAATTGGCAGGATGACTATTAGTTTAAAAACTCATGCTCTGATGTGCAGCTTGGCAGCCAGTTTCTGAAGACTGTTGTAATCTGTCACTTCCAGAATATCATTTCTTTTCTTCTCCACTCCCAGTCATCCCCAGATCAGCAATGCTTCTATTTGTTTTGATGATGAATCTTGAGYATTAGCCTGAAATCATGGCTCCCAAAAGCAACTTCTCTGAAATTAAGTTTTCCAGTTACTTCACAGAAAGACTGGCAGCCACTATTTTAAGACTTTCTCTAGTCTGTTCATTAACAGCAAGTCAGAAGCTCTTAAAATTGCTATGCTTTTGCTAACGCAGAGACTACACTTTCCTTATTAGCTAAGAATCCTAAAGATAGACATCATTTTGGAGATGAACAAGACTGAAGATATCAAAAGATTCAATGAAGAATTAGTATATATTTTGTATTGAAAGTTTAAGTTATAGCTACTTCAAAAGGTACACTTTCTGTTCCCCACCAAACACTTACATTGCAAATGCTTTAAGCTTGATCAGTACCTAGCTGGTTTGTTTTGCAAACTTACAGGTGCCTGTGTATGTTCAAGGAGGGGATTAAACAGTTAGAAAAAGGCAGAGGAGAGTTTCTTTCCAGAAACATCAACTTYGTTTGAGATTATGGACATATAAATTCGGCATATCAACTGTAAGGTGCCAAAATTCCTGACCTTTTTTACCCCATACACTGAACAGTATCAGAGTAGGTCTTTTGTTCTGCTTAGGTACAGAATACTGAACATAGGCTTAAGACATAACTAACAGGTGTCCTCCAGGTCCAGAAGCAAGCATTCTAACTTGTGGTAGAATGTTTGAGGACATATTTTTTTGCTCTGAAAATACCAAGAAGAAATATTTTCAGTCATTCGGTTACACACAACACTTCAAAATTCTTACCTTGGTGACCACAAGAAAGATGGTATATAAAAACATGAGGTTGTGTCTTGCTATTGGCAGGTACTGGCTATGCTGCAGCGTGAAAAGAACTGCTCCTATCAAAGTTACCTTAACAGGGCTGCAAATAAAACAGATCATGTTAATTCTCTTCTCTACTTTACAGTGAAAGCTGTCATGGCCTGGAAAGAAATAAAGCTTCTCAGCATGCAAAACAGTTATTTCTGACTACAACAGATGAAAACTTGTAGTAACAATGCAGTGACAAGTTTCAAAACCTACTTATTATTAAACTAAGAGGTTCACTCTATAAACTACTATTATGCGTTCTATATTAAGAACAAGCATCAAGTTCACCATTAACTTTATATACCCAGCAAACTCTTTTTATTTGACACACCCTTCTCAAATCAAAATGCATCCCAATGCCTCTATTTGGACACCTTATGTCAGCTTGCTCCCCTTTCTTCTCTCCCAATATACTCCACTGAAGAATTAAATGACAAAGTTTGGACTATTTGGACTGAACTTAAAAATAAGCTTCTCTCTTATACTCCAGGTGTTAATTATCCCAAGATGAAGGTGTCAAAGAACAACTTTGTTCAAGTTTCAACCCACTACAACACCCAACCAATTCTAAGGTTGGAGTCAGCTTCCAGTGGAATTGAGCCAGACCAACATAGCTGTGTTGACTTGAGACATGCAAAGACGTACATCTTGTAGCTGACTTCACTGTGGTGGCAGATCCCATGATATATACACAGTAAAACGATAAAAGAGCTTTGGTTAACTATCTCAAGCCATTTGAAAACACAGTACTAATACCGGCAGAAAAATTCTGAGAGTTTCTTAAGCTGCATCTACAATAGAAGGGTGTCATTCCTGTTATCACAGACCATCTAGTGTAGACACATTCCCCACTGTTTCTTCAGTTTGTCTATTTACTACGTCTATTTACTACATTAGTGCATTCCTGACCAGGAAGTCAAAAATACAACCCTGTTTGTATACACATGCATTTCATCTGTTTGCAGAATGTTTTATCCATTTAACTTCATAACTTACTTCCATTTAATCTTCCTAAGCTCTACATATTAAAACAAATTTTGAAAAAAAAAACCCAACACTTTTGAGCTACTTAAACCACATCAGCCAAGGGAAAGGAGAATATGTGCAAGTTCTGGCACGGTCGGTAAGCATTGTTCTAGTGCTGCATCTACTAAGTACAGTAACGTTACTGACACTGACAACTTTCTTCCAGAAGTTTGTTTCAAAGACTGCAGCCACTTATGTACTGGCTGAGGGAGAGAAATTCTAATACCTGGTATTTCAGAAACAGCCAACAATTAACACAAGTTCTAAAAAGTTAAACTTTTTCCAAAGGAAAGGTTATAAATTTCTCTTCTGTCATTCTCTGCTGCTGAGGTTGGCTGTAGAAAAGCAAGATACCATTTTTTAAATCATCTTTTACTAAGACAGGAGAGTCACGTGGGAAGAATTAAGGGAATTTTAAGAAATGACCACAATGAGCTTATCTCCATTTACAACAATAATTGGTGGCTTTCTAGTCCATCTCAATTCCCGCTTTATTGTAGAAACTAAATTGAGATACATTTAATATCCTATTCTTCRCTTCTGCAAGAGAAGCAACATTTTCTGTCTTGCAGTACATGAAAGATGTTGCTGTATTCTTCTGTATAGAATAACTGATTCGTACATTCTCTAATTATCAATATCTTTTGAGAACAATGCTGGCAGAGAAAGATTGACAATCCTCAAAGGAAGCCATCCAGTGATGTTCAGAACATGCATCAAAAGTGCAAGCTGCCCATGTATATTTGTGGAACCAGCAGCCTTTTGTTTGGATACAAGACCATGTCCAAATAAGACAAAGGCAGCTTTTCCTACTGACTCAATACTGCTTTCCAGTAACTATTTTTATTGACTCTTCCCATGTGGTGTTCTTCTGTTGTGACCCTAAAATAAACGTGCGCTAAAATGACCAAAGTTTATCAATTAATGTTTTACAAAATATACATCAAGCACAGATTATAAACATTTCTTATCTTTTTTTTTTTTAAATCTGAACGACTGAAAGTTAGACTCAAAATAAGCAGTTAGCAAGACAACTGTTAAAATATTTCAGCCTTTTTTAAAAACTTACTAGGACATCTTCAGTAGTTCATTGGTTTCAGGTTTCCACACTCCTCTCACCAACTGTTCAAAGTTGGAGATTAGGCCACCACCAGCTCCTGAAATTGCAGAAATTTACAGCAAGCCTCAAATGGCATGCTATCACTACCACAGAGCCTACTGTTGCTTCCAGCAAAACTCCAGTTATACCAGGTGCCATAACTAGCACCCAAAGCTCAGACTTACAGAGCATAATCCAATCTTTCATATGTTTGTGACTTGAGTGATCAAAATGAAACCTCAGAGGTTCAGCAAGGACTCAGTAAGAACCTCAAGTTCACCTTCATTTGATAACATAAATATCTGGAACTGACACACTCATCACTGGGAAGTATAATGCCTGAAATGCCAAAATAAATCTCCAGAGAAGCTTATATCATTCCTTTCTTAGATAGTCATTTAAGTACAGATAGTGGAGACTTTCCACAAGAAAAGGTGGATGTGTATTTTTACACTAAAAGATTGTCGTGTTAAGAATTTGGCCAATGAGWCTGATCTCTGTCATAAATTAGAAAAATATGTTAGACCATCATCACATTAACACATGTTGTTTCCCAAAGCAGAACAGAATCAAGTAAACAGAATCAGAGTCATGTTATTTCCTGAAGTGGTTCTAACTATGCGACTGTAAGTTTTGCTGCTATGAAGTTAGTTTCCAGAATCATACTCAAACTACAGAAGGCAGGCAAGAGGGTTCCTTCATGTGTTTAAATCAGCTAATGCTTGCAAGCCAAAACACTTAGAAAACAAGCTCTCTTCTTCAGTGACGTGCAAGGAAAACAGCTCTGAGGAGCTACACTCTTAGGAGAGTTTAGTTATAGCACTTAAGTTACAGGAGAGATCTATTTCCTTATTGCCATCAAATGTCCATTCTACAAGTCCTTGCAAGACCACCTGAAGGGGTAAAATGAACTTCCCTCAAAGCCATTCAATGCCACCCCTAATCCAGGCAAAAAAACTGCYGCACAGACTTTTTCCCTTGAGGGGATAACAGACTGTATTGGGACTAGCATACCCACCACTGCAAGAAATGGTACTACAGTTAAGCTGAAAGGCTAGACATTTAAATGCTATTCCAAAACATCACAATTCATCAGAACAAGACACTGTGCATGTTACCTCTGGCCCAGCCCACAGCTACCATAACAAGCCAGGCATTTTTGAAGTGACTGTCTGCATGTGCAATGCCAGCCGTTATTTTCCAAGTCCTAGTCACTTCTTTCATTCCTGCAACCAGAAGCCGAAGAGGCAGAAATGCAAAGCACCGGTAGAATATGTCTTGTGGGCAGTAAAATACAAGATACCTGAAAATTATAATGAGAAAACTAGTTACCAGTCTTTAAGTGTCTTTACTAAGGAAATTACTTCCTAACAACCCTTTAAAGATATTTTTTGAATACGACTAGTGATGCTTGATATACTACCACTTTCTCATTGTCTTAAATTAGATGTATATTAGAACAAATTTAAAACACACTTTTGAGCTTTTTGCACCAGAACAGATATACGTTTGTTGAAACTCTTCTCACTGCCCCACTGTTGCAGAGAAGCTCTGTTTTAAAAATCCATTAAAGTACATGAGAAAAGGCTTTACATTTTACCAGACATTCTACAGTTTACATCTCAAGTTTACACAATTCAAGTTATTTAATAATTTTATGACTTTCTTTGGATTTCTTGCAGGATTACAGAAAAATGGTAAGTTACATTCTAACATCATGCTTTCCTACTGATAAGGGACATAAAATTATGCAACTTCAGCAAGACTGTCTCCACTACTTATTGTCATGCCAGATGAAACACACAGCTATTTTCAAACACATTTCACATCTTGGTAACAACAGATTCTAGTTTTTCCAGCTTGCCGATTACAAGCACATTTCCTTTTTTAAAGTCTGAAAAGCACAACTGAAGCAGCACACAAAATTTAAGAATATGTTTTATCAACCTGTTTTTAAAACAAAGTAATGTTCAAGATGGCTAACACTGAAATCCTAAACTGGCAGTAAATTTTTAAAAGATCAGGTTATATTGTGTTTTATTGTATCTCTTCAATCATACAGGAAAATTCAGTTCTTCCACAGATATTCAAGGACTGCAGATATGAAGATTAAGCATTTGCGTTACTTCAGCACAGGAATATGAAAACAATAATGAAATGATGGCAGAAAATGCCTTTAAAAGATGGGAAGGGTACTTTTTCATTTTCTAAACAATACTGGCCTTTTGGTTTAGGTTTCTCAGCTCAATCCTGTCTAACAAAAATTTCTAAGGCTGCATCCTTATCCTGAGTCCTCAGGCAGTAAGTCAGAGATGCACCTCTCATCTAGGTTACTTCATTAAAACTACTAGGATACACCACAACTAGGAAGACTCACAGTTCATGGTTCAAGAGTTTGGAAGGCATGAAAGCATTCAACTTTTTCAGGCAAAATGCTTACCTTTTACAACAGAATGTCAAGAAGATACCTCCACAGAAAAACAAAGTTTAGCTGAAGTCCTAGTTCAATATTTGCTTTTGCTGCAATGGATAGAGTACCTTACCACTGCTTCTAAAAGCTTCTATAGCTTTTTCTCTTCAGGACTTTCCAGAATGTACAATGCAATAGTCTATTTCTCGCATACAAGAATGCTATCAGAATTTACATTAATAGCTGGTACCGCTCCAGTGTTCACATTTAATATTATTTTTGAACTGCTAATGTTTCTTCCCCTCTTCTCATACTGTAACTTCAACTGCCTTTGTATTTAACCAATCTTTAGTTGAAATGGGAGTCAAAGATATATATATGCAAAGCTGCTGCTTTTCAAATAGTCATTTAAGCCATGTACTCAATACACAACACAAACCAGAATTAGTTTCCAAATGCAGAACGTAGATTTAGGACATCAAAGCATTGGCAATTGGACTGAACCTGGCATTGCCATTGCACCATAGCATAGCCTGTAGCATTTCTATTTCACCACAGCGTAGCCTCCAACTTCTGCTAGCATTAATTGCTACCAGTAGATGTCGCTGTCCAACAATCTATTCAGGAGCTTTTTCTAAGAGTAGCACAAACCTTCCTATTTTTCAGTTTTATGTATGAGTTCGGGAATTTTGTTTCACGTGATTAAAGACGAAGAATTAAAGTCATTATTATAATGAAGAGATAATTCTGTAAAACTAAAATCTTAAAAGGTTTCACAACATTCATAGCTTCTCATAAAAAACTCATTTTATTTGAGCACAGCAAGTCACATTTTACTATGTTAGGTTCAACTGAAATCATGTTTTGCTTACAAGTACTTAAGTGTCATTTGTTAAAAATAAGCAGCGGTGTTGCCTGTAGCACTCCAGACTAATATGAACCAGAAACAAATTCTATGAGCTTTATTAGTATCACACATTTAATTGCACAATATTCATTCCACTGATTTGCTTAAGTGAAATCTGTCTGCATCTTCCACTGCAACATGAAGCCAAGACTTAGATATGCGTATCACAAATTTTCATTTTAATAAAGTTGCAGTTATAAAACCTAAAGGGCTACATAGAACAGATATTGACAAGGCTGAAAGCAGACAACACTCTTCCAAGACAGTAATTTRGACTTTTAGATGCAGAAATACATTGCTGCTTATAAATTCTGTTAAGTTTGAAGGTTTTTTCTAAGAGCATTTTCTGGAACAAATCACCTCCACCGCTAGGCTACATTCATATGGAAGTAACTCCACTGCTAATTTTAAATTCCAAAACAAGCCAAACAGCTGCCTCTTTCACATACCTAGCTTCCCATTCAGCTCTCAACTGACCTTCACTACAACTCCTAATTTCCTATCCATTTGGGAAAACAATACTGGGGAGAGGACAAAAGAGAGAAAAAATAAAAAGATGTCAGGAAGCAGAAACAAGAGGAGTGGAAATAAGATACCCATCCCAGTTCCCCAAATACAGAAAAGCTCAAAAATTTTACATCAGGCAGATTCTGGTCTTCTAGAATTATGGTTGAAAAACTAGACTATGTTTAAGATGTACCTATATCCATGAAAGCAATAACTGAAGTCCATTTTATTCTGGAATAATATTTTCAGCTGTTTGATCAGTAAAAATCTAATGAAAGAGTCTAGTAACTGAGCTCACTAAACAACAGCTGGAGAAGCATTTGACTCCTATAAAAAGGAATCACTGAAGTCTCTGCAGAAGTAATGCAAAATAGCTGGCGTGATCAGAGATAGTATCCAGATGCACAACAGTTAAGATGTCAATTAACATGGATGGTATAATCTTACTATTTACAATTCAAGTATAGGTTACTCAGAATCAAGAGTATTCATCTAACCCAATTGTGTCTGCTTACCAGACTGAAGATGCCAGGAGAACATTTGTGCCCTTTGCCAGAAATGCTACTGGAGGTTCTGCAAGCATCAGGGAAGACAGAACAGACCCACCAAAGCAATAAAGCATAGCACTAAACCAGCATGCAACCGGACTTCGAACTGACACTTCCACGGCTCCTGAAACAAAGGGAAAAGATACATAAACAGAAGTAAGCATCTGAGAATCATGTCATGTTTTAAAAGTCAGTATTTTTCAAGTCACACTGTCCCACATTGCTTCTTTACTTCATGAAAAATCCCAGAGATCTGTAGCCTTTCACAGGAAAAGTCTTCATGAAAGGAAAATTTGAGATTACATTGACTTAAGCATATGCTATCTACATAAAAATGAAAGATTAACATTGTGTTCTTTGAATATCTTTTGTGGGTGGGTTCTGTACACCTATTTGACTAGGAGGAAGAAAAAGCTTTTGGAGCACGGGTGAGAGGAGGGCTCACTGTTATTAATTCGGTGTAGGTATAAAGTTGCTTGCAAATTTGTATTAAAAATATACAAATGTCTCTGCTGAACTAGACAGGATTGCTATTACCACAGCTTCCTTCCACAGCATGCTTTTGGGGGTTATTTTACAACTTTTGTTTCTGCTTTTAAGTGTTTCTGAATTCAGTGTCACTGTTTTTCTCTTTCCTCTTAAATTTCTGTGTTTGCTGGCAAAAATGAAAGCACTATCCAATACAATCAAGCAAATACTATGTTTCACCTGCACTCCTGAACAGAGAGTAAAAGTTACCAAAAGTTCTAAGACAAATATAAGCTTACCTTGTTATTAAAAGCTTGACAGTTTGCTTTAATTTATCTGTAAAATTAATTATCCCTTTTAAATTGCAATTCAGCTATACAGAAGAGTTGCCAATATGAAAAACTACGTTGAAGGTAATGGGAAAACTTAACCAATTCCAGGAAGAAATGCCACTTGAATCAAAGCCAAAAATATCCACACATGGTTATTTTGCTATTTCCTTCCACTTCAGAAGTCAACATTGCCAGAACTTCCCCTTTACAAAGATGAAGAGTTCTGTTTGCTTGAACTGATTCCATTTTCCATAGTTCACAGGTTACAGTTCACAGAAGTAGAAAATGAAACCTATTAATCTCCACAAAATGAAATTTGACTTTTGGTTCACAAAAGCAATGGAGAAGCTTTTGGTTTTCCAAGGATTTCTGCAGAAAAAGAAGGTTCTTAGCCAAGATTACATATTCAAATTTGTCAAAGGGAATTCAGCACTGTCTCTATAATTCACTTTAGATGGAGTATTCACAAGATGCTTCCAGTTTTAGTGCTAGTACAGATATCAAATATTCCAGCACTATCTGAACTCCTCCTATGTAAAAGCTAATTTTTGAAAATAAGCACTTCCAATTATGACAGACTATCTGAATACAAAATAATATCTRAAATTTGTAAGTATTTCATGATTTACTTTCCATACTACAATACCCGGAGTTCTAAGTCAGTCCCACTTAACTTAGCTATTTTAGAGAAATGATGATACACAATAACAATTATGTTTGCGTGCAAAACATAAACAGGAGAAAATTATGTGACCCCRCCAATGCTATCACAGCGGACGTAAAAAGATAAAATGGGCCATTACATCCAGATCCCATACAACAGAATGTAGACCTATTTTCACCAACATATTTGAAAAGGGTAAAACACTTGTAGAATATTAATGAATTGTGCCTATTACACTGAGATTTCTTCAACAACAACAAAAAAGCAAGCTATCCAAAAYTGCAGACAACCTTTGCATTCAGAAAAAATATGCAAAATATAGTAAGTTGAAACTCACTGGTTCCTAAGAACTCTGGTAGCTTCCTTCACATACAGCTACTCCTTTTTTTGGTGGCACAGACTCATTACAAATATATACTTGCTTTAGCATGAAAGGACAGATTTCCTTTAAAACTATTAGAATACAATATCCTTCCCCCATATTCAACAGTACTCTCTTGAGTAACCACTCTAATTTCGGCTATGGCATTATAGTGTAAAGTTACCATTTTCGGAAGAAACATCCCACCATTTTCAGAAGAAACATCCCAGACTATACAGGAGAACAAGAAAATCCAGTCAATGGAAGCAGCCAGTGCAAATCACAAGCCACAATGATCATGTGCTAGAACTGTGAAGCACTGTTAATAGATCAGCTGTTACATTATTCACAAGCTTTCACTCCTGGACTGATTTAATACAGAATGCTTTACAGTAATCTGTTCCTGGAGTGAAACGGATACCCAGATTATGACAGGAGGTTCCACATCCAATAACTGTCAGCTTCCAGACCAGTTTAAAAAAAAACAAAACATCTTACACTACACATATTCATCATTAAACGAGGGTGCAACAACTTGTTTTATTAGTAAGATTTTCTCCTTGCACTAGCAGTGAAGTAAACATCTTAACATTTTACTGATGTCCCCATCAGAATCATCAGGTCACCACCATTATCCCAAACTGGAACATGGCTGAGAGCTAGTGAACTGAAAGTTTCTCTATCACTTCATCAGATGTTCAAGAGGTACTATTTTGACCAAATTATAACACAAGAAAAGGAAACAATTCCAGGTGCTCCTGTCTCTTTAAAATTTTTTTACATACTTGAATATTGATTGCAATTAATAAGACATAGCTAGTAAACACCAATTTTAAGGAAGAATGATTCTCTTATCAGATTCAAGAAGGATTAAATTGATTTCTGTTGTATGTTTGATGTCACTGCTCCTAGTCCAATTTGTCTTCTCTTCTACATATTATGAAAAATATTTTAATGTTTTTTCACTTCATATACTAAAGATCAGATTAAAAAAAGATCAAGCATTTTCCAGTTCTGAGGCCACATGTATGGGAATTACTTTCCTAAAGTTTCATGGCCTAATGACAGCAATAGAAGCTCTGAAGCACAGAAGCTCCAGATAAATTCTTATCAGATTGCACACACAAATACTATTTAGCAGCAGTGTTTAACAACAGCAAAGACCCCAAATCTGCTGGACTTTAGGCAGACTAGAGTCTCCACTGTTGCCTAGAAAAGGGCATGCACCAACACTAGAGTTCTATTGCATTCAAAGTGAGCATGACTTATTTCATCTCCTCCTCACCCACCGCAGCAGCTATAACGGAAAGAAAGAATCGGCTGCTTTCTATTTCTTGCTGATGGCTCTGTCATACCTCCAAAGATGCTCCTGGTAAGCCTTGAGGAAAGCAGAGCAGCTGGAAACCAAGTGAACTGCATGACCAGGCTGCCCTCTACAAGCCAGCTTCACACCAAAGCATGTAAATCTCTTCATTGAACTATTAAGTGTTAAAGGAACAGAGACTGATAACTCTCCTGGACTTCAGGATTTTTCTGCTAGGAAGCATTAGAATGTCTTTGGTTCAAACACCAGTATTTAGCAATTCAATAATTGCATTCTATTCATCAGCATTTTTTGCCCCATTGTTTTTTAAGTTAAGATGCATCTCAGCATTGCTATCTGAACTATGAATGGGAGGTAGTCTTTCAGAAAACAGATTCAGTTTTAAGTAGGGCACACGTGGTCAAACAAGTGGTCATCTATATTTGGCCTCTGAAGCATCCTGTAAAACAAATGAGGCATCATGCAACCACGTAGGATATGATCTGCCAAAAGGCCACTACTTCTGCAAATGGTGTATTTTAGAAAGTAAAGATAAGGTTTCAAAAAGCTGAACGCAGTTTTAGATGTTGCTCCTTTGTTATAATAATAAAAAACCTTGCCAGCAAGCTATTTTTGWAAGCAGGATAACATCTGCTTTAACCTTTCCAATATGTTCTAAAAGTACAATCAGGCTATTTCACCCACATACCTGAAGAATAAACTAGAAACACTTTTAAAAGTTTTTCTAGCAAACTTTTTCTAAAAGTTTTTCCTGTTTGACTACATATATCATAAATTAAGCTAAAACATTTAAAAAGTAAGATTTAATTTAGCAAGACTATGCCAGAAAACATTAGTTCTCTTCAAATAACCTGATTATGAAAAGTTTGCAAGAAAAAACAAAACCACCACATTCCTTGGTTAAGCCCAGCTAAAGAGTTTTACCACTCTGAGGCTGTCACAAAACCTGTTTCTCTTCCCAAATTAAGTAAAAATTATCTATATTTAAAGAAATATCTAATGATGAAACTTCAAATTTTTAACATATTTCCTCAATACCATGTGCTGTCCCTCCATCCCCAAAAAAGAAGAATGCCAGTTCCACAATTAACTGAGTTACAAATGATTAATTCCAAAGCAACTTCAAATATCCTAACCAAGAACTCTTAGTTTAATACACCTGCAAAGTAACATGTTGCTTGTCACTGCTGTAGTTTGCTAGCATGAGCTAGACAGCAAGAAAATCTTGCTGGAAGGACTAGAAAATTCCCAAGTAGTATGTGCCCATCCATGACACAAATACCCACCCTGCATCTGATTTTAAGCAGTTTAAGGGTTTGTATATTAGTAAGAATGCAGGCTGGGATAAAACAAGTGTCACTCTGACTTTACCACATACTTTCTGTGACTAGCACTTGCTCAGAATCCCAATTATCCATCCATGAAATACATGTACCCTTTAAGTTTCTAAAAAAGAAAAACAAACAAGAAACATGGTAAGGCCTAGAGAATATTAATCAATGAGAATACTATCCATCCTGAGTATTTTATAATTATTTCTCTTTCAGTTATGACTTAATATCAAGATGTTCAAACTGCTTGCAGGTGAGCAACAGACCAGTAATGTAGTCACCTGAATTATAGCTAGTAATTCTCAGTATTAGAAGATACTCAAAAGTTCTGAACCTCCAACTAATAAGCTGAGAAGAAAAAAAAAAAAGTATTACAAAAAGTATTACTGACACAGATCTGACTAGCTACTGACAGTACTTCAACTGTCCAGAAGTTCTGTCTTATTAAAGAAATTAGCAAGCTGAAACAACTCCTCCCATCCTGACGTTCAAATGTGTCCAGTACAATATAATGTTAAGCACCTTTAGATAGAAAGTATTTTTTTGTACGGAACAGTTAGACTAAACAGTGTCACAAGTCAGCACCCAGAAACAATTCTAGCACTAGTAACAAAATTGTTATGTTAGCACACAATCAGTCTTTATGTTTTTCTAAGTGCACTTACTAAGCAGGAAGTAAAACTTCAGCTTGATGCATTAAGGAAGGAACCAAAGAATAAGCTCTCATTAAATAAACAGACAGTGCAGAGCCTTAAAAACTTGAAGCAAGCAGAAACTCCCAAATCTGCACTAGAGTCATGTAAGTTTCCTAAACAGTTATCAGCTGGGATGTACAGTTACACTGATTGTCCAATATCACTGCASAAGTAGTTATTCTGAACACTGAAACAACATTAGCATCTATGCTTGTGACAACAACAAGCTAGGTTTGAGGTTAATAATAATAGTGAAAAAGATTGTCTAGAGTAAAATAAATGGGACCTGAGGTGTAATCACATGCACTCATTCAAAAACCAGAAGCCTGTTTTTGGGGAGTGAAATTTTTTTTTTTTTTTTAATTTTACAAGCTACACATACAGCATGAAAAGTAACATACTAACACACACCCTGCCCCAGCCCTTTAGATTCTTAACATACATTTACTACAAGACAGAAAACTGTAGTAACAGCTTTCTGCATAACTAGGAAATCCCTGAGTCAAGAAACTCTCCGTTCACCTCTCAGGTGTCATACCTGAGAGCAAGTTATTGGTCTGCTGTGTTCCTTCCCAGCATGCATAAATCTAGGCTCAATAATTTCAACCCTTTTATGCTTGGGGCTTCTTAATCTAAAACTGCAACAGGGTTTTCAACAAAGCTCCTGGCTGATTCAATAGTTTCTCAAGTTTTGAGGAGGCAGGGAAAGTTTGACAGGACACCTACTATGTGATTTTTGCAGCCAAGCAGATGATATTTATTGATAGATTGATTAATGAAGACTGCAGATGATCTTTCATGTGGATTAATGAAGAACATCTGGATCACTGTTTAAAAATGATACACAAGCACGGGCAGACTGAGAGGGTCATACCAGCATCAGCAAAGTTCACCAGTCACGCGTAGGCACTTGGCTACAGGCCAGCGACAAGACACACATTTGTGCAATGCTTTTATGTAAAAGCTCAAACTTCAGTTTGAGCAGCTCTCACTTCAGAGGTTGCAGAGAGCGCTCATAAACCTTTCATTACATCAAACACAACACAAGCCGCCTGACACTTTGCAGGGGCACACAGAGGTTTAACCACTTACAGTCATTAAAAAAAAAACGGGAATCTCTGGAATTTTACAAACTGGACAGGGCAGATCTTCAGAGAAAATCCCCAAGAGACCCTCAACACCCCTCGCAGGACCCAGGACCCACACCAGAGCGGGCGGCAGAAGCCCTAGCAAACGCAGGACCGCCTCTCCCAGTCCCCGAACACCGCAGCGAGCCGCACCACAGCAGTCCCGCGGGCAGAGGCTGTGCGACGAGGCGGCCGCAGGCAACAGGCTGAGCCCCCCCAGCTCCACACGCAGCTCGCCGCCCTCCCTGCCCCGCGCGCCCCCCGCCAACCGCCCCAACGGCCGCAACCGCCCCAACGGCCCCTCACCGCGCTGCTCCTTCAGCGTCATGACGGAGGCCACGTAGTGCGCCAGGTCGAAGAAGGGAAACATGGGCAGGCGGGAGAAGAGCAGCGGCACCTGCCACAGCTCCATGGCGGCGGGACTCCGGCAACGGGACAAGCGGCGGCGAGACGCTGGACGCGGAGAGAGGGGAGGTGGGGGGGTGGGGGGAGGAGGAATCTTGACCCCTGCCGGCCGCCGTCGGCAACGGCCGCCGAGCAGGGGGCGGGGCGAGGGGCGGGGCGAGCCGCCCGCCG
>NW_020448041.1:40161-104234 GCF_003343035.1 Apteryx rowi | reverse complement strand
TCTCTGCAGCCTCGTCTTCCCTCTTTAAATACCTGCCGTCTCGGCTGAGTCTTTGTTTGCCTTTTTCAAAATATCCCGGTGTTCCTGGTTCAGGAGTAATTTGTGACGGGTTGCAGCCCCCGAAGTCTTTCCTGCACAACTGCTTATTCTCACTCATAGCTCTGTGCAGCTGACTGTTCTTGTGTACTCATCACTGTACTTATCAGGTGTAAGTGTAATAACATGTCCTTTTCTTTTTTTTTTTTTTTTTTGGCAAGGCTGCTTTTCAGAACATTACCAGCAATTCCATCTACCTGGTAATTACCAAAAGTGTTAATGTATACCAGATCCAGATCAGACTTCAGTAGAAGCCCCTTTAATACATCTTTCCATCTATTTTGATAGTAAGGACTATTGCTAGCTGTTCTAACAGTAGGCTTATAATTAATAAATGATATCTCCTGCATCTTCCTTGTCGACCAGACAAGTTAACATGTGATACAAGGAAATTAAGTTCACTTGACAAAGTTCTTGACAAATCTGTGTTAGCAATYATTGGTCTCCTCATTTTTTCCAGCACGTTAACTTTTTTTCTGGGGATGGCAATTAATTTTACTGGTTTATAATTCTTTGGCTTTTTTTTTTGTCTGCTGAAGAAGGCACCGTGTTTGCCTTCTCTATTTAACTTCCATGAGTTGCCAAAGAGAACTAGATGTTAATGACTCTGAGATTTATGTGCTGTATGATGAAGTTAATCAAGCTATGCAATGTGAAAACATGTAACTTTTCTAGGTGCTCTCAAATGTGTTCTTTCCCTACTAAGAACTAAGTTCAGCAAATAACTGGAATACTGGTATGATAATTTTTAGGTTTATGCAGGGAAATATATCAAACGCCTAAACTTTCCCTAGTATAACTTTCCTTCTCTGTAAACAGTTAGCCATTACTTTTTTCCTTCTTACCATTGCCATATGTACAGAATAAGTTCTCATTTTTCTCAGGGCCTCTTCATCTCTGTCCAGTTACCCTTTTGGTTTCCTCCCTAATGTTTACGCCACATGCTTGTATCTAGTTTCTGTTTACTGGACCTTCCCATCTTGCATTTTGTCTTCATGAAGAGCTCATGATTTGCCAAGGTAATCTCTTATTAGTCTTAATATTTCTAATTCTTGTTTTCTGTTGTGCTTATGTGCAGAGATGGAAGCCACAGGTGATTATTTAGAGCACACTACTGCTATGCCTTTGTTGATACGTTGTAAGACATGGTAATAAATTAGTAAGCTACATTCTCTGACAGAAATTAGTGCAGTGTCATTTTGTCTCCCACTACATAGTGATGTAGTAGAATAGAAGAATTGCTCATAGGGTTTGACAGGATGTTAATACCCTCCTTCTGCCTACAAGCTGTAGAAATATCCTTGCTAGACAATTTCTGCTCTTTGCAGTACTGTTCAGTTCCCACTGAGTGGCATCAGGTTCATTGCTAGAAAGCAAAAACAATTCAGGGTAGCTTGTGTGTAATCATAGGAGAGTGAGACAAATAAAAATGGCAATGACCATGCTGAAGATACAGTGACACAAGAAAATCTGGGCCAGCAGTATCTTCTGCCTGATGGAAACGTCTACACTGCAGCTACAGCTGTGCTGACAAAGTAATTAAGGTATACACAAGCTCTCTTTAAAATCCCTAGCAATGATACTGCTACCAGTATTATCATATAGCAGATCTGGCAATAGCTAGCTGAGTCTTTACTCAGACCCTCAAAGAGATATTGCATCCTCTTTCCAGGGCTCTTTGCTGCCCCTGAACCATTGCTTTCTGAAGCAGAGCTAGCTAGGATGAAGGTGAATCTCCACAAGCCACCCGCACAGCAGTAAGGTGGGAGATGTGTGTTAACTGACAAATTGACACTGGAAGCAATGTGCTTCTGGTGGGGGTTCTACCTCCTGCAGCAGCAGGAAATAAAAATAGCTGTTTCTCTAACTTGGCTGATAACTGAGAAGAGATTCCTGTGTGTTCAAGGTAGGAATTCTCCATCTCATCAGAGTGTAGGACAGAGGAATCCACTGAAGAGAAATCAGATGAGAGAAACACAGTCTGTGTAATAACAGCATAGTAACAAATAAGAAAGCATAGGATTGGTCATTGATTTTCCTTCTGTCCCAGATATTTCACAAATAATTTAAAGATTGCAAAGGATAAGCACCTCTGAAATAATCCTATCCAACCTTGGACCAAATATGCTGATGCTGAGAGAATTGTAGCAGTGTGGGAGGACATTATTAGTGTTTAAGCTAGTTATACAGTTTTATGTGTTAGCTATTTATACCTTTTTTTGGTTTTAGCTGATTTCAGACTGGAGGAGCAGAAATCCCATTTTTCATTTCCTGTGGACTAATAAAAGGAGCTGAGCACACTATGCATATAAGTGATTTAAAAACTAACTCATTAGCGTTCTGCTTTGTTGCATGAGTGTGAACCTCAGCATCAAAACAGAGTGCAAGCATGACCTGACTCTTCGGCCCAAGAAATGTTAGTATGACTTTAAAAAAAAAAATCATTCTAGGCACTTTCAGATTGGCTACCAAGCTTCAACATGTGCCAGGGTAGTTTTCAGCAGGATTAATTGTCCTTAATGACAGGACATTAGGAAATGATTTCAGATGCATTCTGAATTTGCTAAAGACAACATTCCAAATATTCATAAAGTAGCCACATGTTTACTTCTAAAACAGCTGTGAAAGTTTGAGAGTTTAAGATGTTACATGCCTGTCAACTATTCCTGACTGCTGCCTTCCTACATGTCGTAACCAAAACCGGGCATACGATTGCTCTTATTCCATTCCAGTAGAAACTGAAACCATCACATAACAGCCAGTAATGAAGAGAGAAATCAGAAACTTGGTTTCAGGGTGAATGAATGTCCACATCTTTAATGTCCACAGAGCATCACATCAGTAACCTGTTATCCCCTAGTACTTGCAAAGAAGCTGTGAATAACATGAGCTAGAGCTGTCACAGCTGATTTATTTGCTGTATTCATTTCTTATGATTATTATGCTAATTTCATATCTGAAGAGAAGGACTGTGTACATAGAGTGGAAGCATGGCTTGACCTCTGGCTGCTGAGATTGCTGCTAAATGTGGGATGTGTTTATAAAGTGTTTTATTTCTTAATATCTAGGAGTCTACTGGCATTGACCTGAATTCAAAGATGGTGCCTTAAGGAAAAAAAAAAAAAAAAAAAGGAAATATTTTAGTCATCAGTATGCCTCAAAACACACATCTGTATCCTATTTCCCCAAATAAATAAATTAGAAATACTTTATGGATGATGAGATTGAATTTGTCTTTCTTAGAAAATCTCTAAAACTCAAGCCTACTCATCACAATCCAGTCAGGCTAGGAGTAATCTTTGCCACATACAAAATTGGACATTTCCATGCCTACTCTCCTCCTGTCTTGTTTAATGATTTGTAGTCACCTGCCACACCACTATCCATCCTTGTCCTTTTCCACTCAGTTCTTCCTCTGCTCCATAGTTTTCTGCCTTATTCACATTCTGCCCCCCTTGCCCCAGCATTTTGCTACAGTTTCTCACCCCCCTCATGCTACTTTGATCTTCCAGTATATTTTCCTTCTGTTTCCTTTCTGATACCATGTATTCATTAACTTCGCCAATTTCTTTAAATGTGACCCCTCACAGTTTACATCACATTTCCAGTTTCCCTGCTTTTCTTGCTTGCTGCATGCTATCTCCATCTCTTTCTGGACTTCACAATCTGCCTGTTCATCTTATCTTTGTTGCCTTATTCCACTGCATGCTTTCAATGAACACTCACACTCGGACCTCACATTCTCCTCTGTATGCCTTCTAACTTCGGGTTTCACTACTGTATTACCCTGCTTCTTTTCCACACACTTCCTCCTGCAGGTCACCTTTTCCTTTATCCTTGAAGTTTTCTCTATAAATGCCTTTGCCAAAGTGCTTTGAAAAAGTCATCTGAGAGAAGAAAACAAGGAAAAGTAAACCAGACATTTATCTCATCTTATAATACAACATCACTTTGTTGCATTTTCCTTATCTGCCAATTGAACAAACCAGGCTAGAGTGCAAAGTGGAGGACTAGAAGTGTTTCTTAAGCTGAGCAGTAGAGTTGCTTAGAATCACATCAAGCTCAGCTCCATCCTCCCTCACACCAGAAGAGATTCTCACAAACATGTTTATGATTTCAGTTAAATTTGTCCCATCTTACAACCTTTAAACCAATAGCATTGTGTTGATCCCTAGGTGAAGCCTGGGACTGGAGACATATCAGTGGTTTATAGCTAATGCTGGCTCTATCTAAAAACTATCTATATCTCATGTATTGCCTTAGGTCATGTCCACACAGTGAGGCAAAGAATGTGTTTCAGGATGTTGAGTCTAGGTATTTTGTATCTTCATTGTAGCAATAACCAGCCATGACCAATGCACTTGAATAGATCTGAATTCAGGCCATGGAGGTATCCCGTATAAGAGGTAAGATCTTGGCTACAATGATAAAGCTCTTCTAGAAATGTTCACTAGGCTTCTGGCCTGGGTGCTCTGTGGCCACTGTCTGACTGCAAAATGGCCAGGTATGCTCAGTTTTTTCATCTCCATTTAGGCCTTGATGTTGGGCTAAGCACATCTTGTGCCTTAACAAAATGAATATTGGAGCTGGTTTCTAGAGTGGGCTTGAGCTCATACTTATCTCCATTATCTCCCTACTGCATCATTAGATGTATCAGAAGATGCTTCGTTCACAGGAATTAAACAGTTTCCAACAATCTCTTGATCTGGTCAAGGCTCAAAGAAGACTTTCCTTGTAGTCCTGACTCACCTTCAGTAGATACATGTGCTGAGACAACTGCAGGCAGGAGTGTCTCACTGTTATTCTCCGATGATGGTCCATGGTTGAAGTTTGGCTATTGTGTTGACTTGTAATCCAGTGCCTCAGTGGAAGATAAGGGCTGTAACAAGCAAAAAACAGCCTCTCCCTCCTCTAATTATATACAGTATTCCTGAGAGTGTTTGCTCAATACAAAACATCACCTTCAGTATCTTTCATCTCTACGCTACCAAGACTATGGTTAATTGACCAATTCCACATTATTCTCCAGAATGTGATAGTCTGTTCTGGGTCTGAAAGTTGTGGGCCAGCTTCAACTCACTTTTCAGGAATTTTCTGAAAATATCCAATTCATTAATATCCATTGCTAGTTTCAAGATTTTTACCAATAATGATTGTTATATGTATCAGTCATATATTCCTTTTCCTGTTTTACTGTCTGTTATTGCATTAATATTATATCACAGTGTTATTTAGGAGTCTCAAATGAGGCCAAAGCCCATTGAGTTAAGCTCTGCATATGTACAAAACAAGAGAAAAATCCTTGCTTTGTGTAACTTGCCATCTTTATAGAAAAAAAGCTAGGAAAAGCAGTGGTTTGGGCAAGGTCATCCAACAGGCTAGGAAAGAGCCAGGGTGGCAGAGCAAGATCTTCTTCTCATCAGATTATGTTGCTTTTCCTGTTAAGCTCTTTTGTCAAATCCTGAGCAGTCTGATCTCACCCAAGACTTCCAGTAGAGGGGAAGAAAAGGATACGGTGAGGTCTTGTACARTTCAGACCACCATGTCTCAAAGTACTCCCCTTGAGGTATGTCCTGCTGTATACACTGTCCCCTTCTCCGTTAGGTACATTAGCAGGGCAAGGGCCCAGGTTCTTGAAGGTTCTTAGGCATCAGTGTGTGTTAGATATTCAAATACCTTCAAGAATCTGATTTTCAGGAATTACAGGATCTGGGATTACCAACTGTCTCAGATTTCAAGATATTTGTTTGTATTAATGTATAATATAACATAGCTCATGAAAATACCACTTGTTTTGGGTCTTATTCCATAAGCTTTCTTGTTTCCAAGGGAAAAGAGAAAAAGCAAGGGACATTTCCATGCATATTATAAATATAGAGACTCCAGTCAGCATGTAGTAATTTCATAAAACGTGCTCTTTATATTTGAATTTATCCTGTTAATCTTACATTTATTTATTTTTTGTTCCTTTGCTTGTTTACTCCACTTACAGTTTATTTAGAGAAAATTTTTTTTAATTCTGATATATACATTATAATGCCATACATGTTCAGCAAATGAGGTCTCAGATGTAGAAGAACAATGCCTGCAAGATACTAAGGATTTTCTAYCCTATCAAATAACCTAAGTGTAATCCCCTCTCTGAAGCATAATGTAAATACAGCTGAACCTGAGGCTGAACCTGAGACTACAGCTTTAAGACAGTTTTTACTCCTCCATTTGCTTTCATAAAATGGTGTCCTGAAATATTCTGCTTAGGGCTGCACTACTGAACGAATACAATAATCTGCTCTGCATAAAAAGGGGGAGCCATCCTGTTTAAGGTGGAATACAGAGCAAATGTGTTCCCTCCATTTCCCCTTTTCCTCTCAACAGCAAATAAATTATCTTCACCAGAGCCAAGAATTCTATCTTCCTTTTAAATTTCTGCCCACAAAGATTGCAGAACAAAAAAATCGTCATTAAGGAAACAGTTAATATTCCCCCATCTGCTTTTGGCTAGTAAAAGACAAACAATGTTCACCAGAGCTTTAGGGACAGCAATTTCAGACCCATCTTGTGCTGGAAGTGTTGAAATGCTCTCTTCTCTCCCCTGTCATCTCTACAGACATGTTTGTATAGATGGTGCTTTTATTATGTGTGGAAATAATACCTCTCCTTCCAATGGTTTACAGCTAAAAAGATAAAATATACTTCTAGTTCGTGACAAACATAGTCAGCAGAAGTAATGGTGGAGCTGAGCTTGCTCACACTGTCCTAGGAACCAGCTCAGACCAACGCTCAATCCTGCAGGATCTTGAAGACAATTTTTCCACACCTGTTGTGTAACTGTTTGCTGACCAAGTCCAGCTGTAGCAAAAGTATGTTGGTAAAAAAAGGTTGGGGACACTGCGTCAGCTCCTGCAAAGAGGGCCTATATTTACAGTTGTGTGTGTCTGTAAACTCATTGCCTGTTTTTTCAGTAGGCATCATTAAGTGTAATGTCAGTCTGGTTGGCCTGATGAGGTTATATTCTCAGAAGCTGTCTAGTGTCATAGCTACCACCTGACTGACAATTAGTGAACCATACTTCAACTACTAGATTCTGGGAAGGATTATTTGAAGAAAAAGAAAAGGAACTTTTAACAGGAAACAGACTTTTCTTTGTGCCCCTGCATTGTATGTTCGCTGTGCTCCCTTTTCTGCTCAGTAACACAGGCCAGTTTGGAACACTCTAAATTGTCAAGAGCAGCAAGGGGTTACCCAGAGTGTGCTTTGTTTGACAATACAGAAGACTTTTTTTGTTAACTGACTTAAAACCATTGTCTGCACTCCCCGCCGTCCCATACCCTCTCTCCTGTCCTCACCACGGTCATCCCCAGCCCAGCTCACCCTCCACAGATCCCTTTACAGTGTTTGGGTTCATGAAGTACAAATTAGCATAATCAGATTAGCTGCATGGGGTTGCAGATCTGAAAAGGAAAAAAAAGAAAAAGTGGTTCACAAAGAGAAGCCCTGAGGAGGGCAGAAGGGGGTGATATTGCTGTTGTGCTGTGGTTCTGAAAATTTGCACCTGCAAAGCAAGCAGATCCTCTTCTCACTAAGGACTCTTAGATGGTATTAACAGGAGGACTGAGTGGGGGGAAGGGGAAGGGGAAAGAGAAAGGAAGACGGGATAGGAGAGAGAGAAGGAGAGAAAGGAGGAAAAGGCAAGGCAAAGAAAGGAAAGGAAAGGAAAAAGAAAGGGRAAGGAAAAAGAAAGAAGAAAAAAAGAAAGGGAAGGAAAGGAGTAAGGTAGGAAGGAAAAAGAAAATAGGAAGGAAGAAAAAGAAGAAAAGAAATGAAAAGGAAAGGAGAAAAGAGGAGAGAGAAGAGAGAAGAGAAGAGGAAGAGAAGAGAAGAGAGAAGAGAAGAGAAGAGTTAAGAGAAATTGGGGGGAAGGAAGGAGAGGAGAGGAGAGGAAAGGAGAGAGGCAAGGAGAACAGAAAAGAGCTGAACAGAGGAGACTGGGAATGTATGGTTTGCTAACAGTGGAAAACATTGTTTGATTCCTATTCATCATGGAGAGGAGATCAGCTTGGTAATCTGGCCTGTTGAGATAAGAGTTTTAGAGTCTCTGGAGGAGACTGATAAGAAGCAAAGCAAGAACAAAGCCTATGGGCTGTTTTTATTTTGCTGTGTGTTTCCTGTGGTGGGCTTGCATTGTTAAAAACTAAACAATCTGCTTGATTGCCTTAGTGCCTGCTCTAACTCTTTTACTTCTGTCTTTGCTGGAAGAAGAACCTTCTCACAGGACTCAAACCTCAGATCTCTAGCTATGGGTTTCAAAAGTAACTAGGAACTTCATAAGCTTCTATATTTGGGAATCCAAGATGAGATGACTTAAAGGTGCCTGAGCTTTAAAAAAATCATCACATACTTTCCTTGGCTGCTTCTACACTGCCATCTGTTCCAGCTGAATTCCCTGACCAGTCCCACTCCTCTTTCTGGGTTTCTTAAAAGTATGCATGTGTGAAAATTGAAAGTGAAACCATACAAGCACCCTATCAAGAAAGCACCCCAAATAGCAGTCTTGACAAGCCTAAAATGTTTTAAGTTGCACCTCAAGATCAAGGGTCACCCTTTCGACAACCTCAACCCTAGACTTTTTCAGTACTTCACAGAGGCAGAGTAAGAACCATCACAAATGTCAAGATAAGTCAAGCTTTGAAGCAGTATTTATGATAAGCCCCTGGCTGATGCTGACATGAAGTTTTCAAGAAGAAATACTGTCTTCAGTTCCATTCACACAGTACATGGCAGAGAGGTGCTGAAAGTATTTACTTGATGAAGTTGTGATAAAAAGCAAATAAAACTTTTTAAATTATTTTACCAACACTCCAATGGTTCAGCCATTGTTGGGAACCACTCTGAAAATGTGTGAAATTTATAGAAGCCTGTTGATCAGGGCTTTCAGAATCACTTAATTAACAGTTTATTTATTAGATGGAGCAGAAGCAAGATGGTATTGTTCTGTTTTATGTAAGTAATAAATATAGAAGTAATATGGAGAACTCTACATCCTTACAAAAAGACAAGTGTCCATTTAGGTATGTCAGACACAGAAGAACAAATCCTACACACTTTCTCTCACTTTCAATGAGATTTTTGTCTTGTTTTTGTTGTTGCTATTTTTCTTTTGCCTGAATATGAAATATTAATAGTTTAGACTTTAAAGGCAAAATTCATGTTTTTGCCTTTACCGGTGACCTTAAGTGAACTTTAACACAGACTTCAGGGAGATGGCGGGGGGAATATATATTTACATATAAATCTACTCAACTATTCAGCTCAAAATTGAACCGCAAAATTCTGCTGCTAAAGTTACCTGCAATAGATGTCTCCCCTTGCCTAAAATCTTAGGATTAGGGAATATCCGTTTGCATTCCACAAGCCTACAGAGAAATGTGAATATCCTGTGGCAAACAGAGTGGCTGGGCTTGTTCATCAGATGGCAGCTGGCCAGTCTTCCATGCCTGAAAATTTAGGGGGAAAGTTTGCAGCATAGCTCAGGAGGAAGAGCCAAAGCAGGCAGCTCCCTGCAGCACTGAGTTAATTCTGTTCCTGTTCAAGTGGCAGGGACTTTTCCCACCCAAGCGGGTTGTGCCACCGCTGAGCGCTTTTGGCAAGTCCAGCCTGCCAGACTGGAGGGAGCTCTGGTGAATCAGCAGCAGACTGTGAGGGGCTGCCAACTGACAATCTTTTTTTTTTTCATTCAGACCCATAGAGATCACTACAGAAGCTGTCAATTCACAGAGCCATATAGGTCATTTTGAAACATCTTTTACTCTACAGGCAATAAAACACTTTGGGTCAGAGTCAGTTGGCCTAAATTCCACCTAAGCCTCTGTGCCCAGTATTTCCTGCTAGCTAGGTCTAATGGCCTCCACACTGAGTGCTTTAGGCACTGCAATTTCCCTTTTAAAGTCTCCAGGTCTTCCTGTAAGAATAGACCCTTTTTAAGCTTGAATTTAATACTGTACCTTCCTGAACAGGGGGGGATCTATTGATTATATTTTAGTTGGTTGTAAATCTATGTATCTGAGCACAGTAAGTCTACTGTGATTTGTGTAAAATATCATCCTGGCTGCACTTTAGCCTTTCTCAGCTCCAGGGCTAGCATTGCCATCTTGCAGGGTTTACCAAACACAGTCTCTATGACAAAATCAGTGCTATAAATCAACCCTGTTCTAAGCTGCGATCTAGATTCTGGGTTCCCTTCTGGTAAGAATAGACTGGTTTCTTGGGCATCATGAAGTGTTTCATGCCTCATTTTGAATGTTGCTGGRCTTCATGACCTGGGCTGATCAAAATGGAAGATATGATATGAATTAAGGATTTCACATGAGCTGCGTCTTCCCTGGAACTTGAACAGGGGTAGTTGTTTCTCTTGCTCTATCTTTCATCAAGCAGATGGGTGCTCTCAGGAGGATAGGGTGGAAGTTGGCTGGATTTATGTATAACCTCCACCATTCTGAATCTTTATGTTTCAGATATGGTTGTATATACCCAGGGCTAGAGGCAGAACATCTTACTGTAGAAATACTGACTGTGGCTCTCATCCTCAGCTTTTTTTTTAAGGCTTTAACCTTCCTAAGAAAGGATCTGTCTTTCCAAGGCACTGAGCAAGGAAGTGTCTAACAAAGTGACATATATTCTCCAGGTTTGAGGTATTCAGTGTTGTTCATAATAGCTCAAGTCAGCACTAACAGGACAGAAAGGTGGACATGCAGAGAACCTTTCCTTCCCTGTACTTCCCTSTACTCCTCACCAGAGAAGAAGTACCCACAGAGAGGCTGGCTGCTCTTTGCCTGATCTTTTTGACTCTTGGTGCTTGGACATTCTCTTTTCAGAAAGCTTCTTCCGCACAGGGATTTCTCGTAGCAACCTCAGTTGTGTACTGCCTGGTTTGCAGTCTACAGCAGCAAAACGAAGCATGGAGGGATTGGATGTGCATTTGTTCATATACGTTGGGGGACTGGGGGCAGAAGACAATGGGGTGAGGCTAACTGCATCTCCCAGAGAAGAGCTGGACCAACCCAGAGTGCTATGAAAACCCTACCCCAGCTTACTGACACATTAATAATGAATAAATTGAACCAGACACACCAGGGCAATCTCTACCTTGTACAACCTAAAAACATGTTTGAGCTGCTTCCTCCACCCACCTTCTCCCCTTCAATTCTCTTCTCAGCACCTGCTGCTTTAAAAATACAATTACTTTCCTGAAAACTGATGGATTTAGACTCTGTCGCTTTATCTATGGCCCTTAGATTTAAGGCTCTGCTCCCAAGTGACCTCTGCCCCACAGGTCAGTAGTTAAGTCGCCCATTCTCTCCACCTCCTTTCATCACCCAGCCTTCAAAGAACAAAAGTCAGATCTGCCTTGCTCATGCTGCTTTAACCATGGTCACTGCATATCATTCCCTAGCAGCTCAGAAATTCAAGGGACCTATTTAGATACTGGAAGATGAATTACTAAATGGGTCATGAATCGTATGCTTCTAAAACACATCAGTCCTGCAGCTTCCACTTCTTGCTCTGAACAAGATTCATCTAGTCTAGGATTCATCTTAGTCTCCTAAAATAACTGAATTCACTCTTGGAAAAAGGCAAAGTCATAGTGCCATTTTTGTGCACTAATTTTACGTATCTGTTCTTATCACACCTTTGACTATGTTCTCCTCTTTAATTTGCTCTCTCAGGAATCCTGTGAGTCTCCCTCTCTTGGTGTGCTCTCCTCCTCCCTGGCTTAGACTCAGCATAACTAGCAAGGCTGCTTAGCCCATACCTCACCACAAATTATTTCCAGGCATGGGCAACATGCCAGAAGAAAAAAGCACCATGCAGACCTAGCTTTTCACTGTGCATAGTCCAGTGCTGAGAGTAGTGTGCCTACATCAGCCAGGAATTGAACCCACTGAATCCCAGACCAAAACCCAGATTGCACCTGGCTTTCCTCTAACCACATGCTGGCCATTGCTAGGATGCGTACCCAAGACCACAGCCTCCTTGCAAGACACAGTTCCAGTGTAGTTCTTTCCATACCCAACCCCAGTGTCTGCTGACTGCTTCAGTTATGATCCATAGCCACCGAGGAGACGCTGAGAGTGTGGATGGCCACAGCAGGCTTGTTTCTCATGATTCATGGGTTACTTTTACAGGCAGAGTAAGTTGTATGTCTCCTGGCATCAGTTCCCATATGTTCTGTGATAGCAGAAGAGCAAGCACTTCTTAGATAGCACCCATCTTCTAAAGAAAGCAATCCTCATTTGACCTGAAATGTGGAGCTATATTCTTCTCCTGATCCTGATGGGGATTTCCAGTAAAGTAATCTTATTCCTTATGTCTCACCAAGATTTCTGCTTCATAAAGGCATAAGAGTCATGTCACACTTCCTCCGTGCAGGGTAGAGTTACCATGGGTTGGAGGGAGACATGTCTTTTTTTTAACCTTGCATCATGGATTTTGGTATCAGGAGATACCAGAGATGCTTCTAGAAGATAACACCTTGGCTAGTCTTCCTTGCAATATTGCCAGACGTGTTCTCTTCCACCACAAAAAAAAAAAAAAAAAAAAGTGCTGTTCACACAACCCTATTTAGAAGTGCTAGTTACAACTACGAGACTCTGTAGAGGCATTAAAATTAGGGATATTTTTGCCATTTATAGGATTTGCCACTGCTACACCGTATGACAGACATTTCCAGCCAGCTTCAAATGATTCAGTTTATCTCCATGCCACAGGTCCCATTATCTCACAGCACAGCACCATGTTAAGTCCACCATGGTGGTCTTTAATGTGACCATATCTACAGAAAGCATTGCCACATGATCCTGAACATAACAACTAATTTTGCATTACCTGTATGCAGAGGGTCCTCTCTAAGGTGGCACTGTCTTGCATGGTATAGATATATATTTTGAGGCTCATGCTTGTTGCTTTGGTGACTTTGATATAGAATCACTTGAGACAATACCTTTCTCAGGTACATTTCATACAGAAATCACCTAGCTTCCAAATTCCTCCCCTGGTGTAACATGGGGAGGTATCAAGGCTGTGAGATGTCAGGTTGAACATGTTACTGAAACTGGCCCTGTGTTCCAGTGATTTCCTTTTGTTTCAGCACAATTTCTGCATTTGCCATCCAAGTACTTCTTCTCCCTCTCCCACTCCAGTACACAGCTGGGGATTAGATTGCTTCCATCAGGTATCAGCTGGAAGAAACAGCTTTATATCCTAAGCTCCCCTGAACTTTGGAGGAAATTTTATTTCTGAACCCAGTCAGATATATTCCAGTCAGAATATATAGATTGCTCATATTTGAACCTCTCCAAATAATGACAGACTCAATCCAGTGTCCAAGTTAGTTCTTTAGGATGACTTCTCCTTTTCAAATGGAATGTATTAAAATCTTTAGAATTGTAAATATCTTCGAGAGGAACACAACAATGTTTCACAGTGAAATTGTATTTATCGGTCTTTTTCAAGAGCTGGTCAAAATCTTCCTAATACATAAATATGGAAAATAGTTCAAGCAAAAGTGTAAGAAATTGTTATAAACAAAGTACCCCATTCTTCATCAGCTGATAATATTTCTAAATTATTTCTAAGATCAAAAATCCTACGTAAATGCTGAACAGTAGAATGATTCTTTACTGAAAGTTGCATTGTAATATTTTTTACATCCCCTACCAAGTGGTACACAAATGTAAAATGAAATTTGAGAAAAGTTTGAGAAGACAGAGATTAGTCTCTTAAATAATTTATTTAGAATATATTAGAAGTTAAATAACATCATATACCACAAATGTGATCAGTTACACCATATTTGTTCATGGCCATACAGATAAGAAATCCACAAAACACAAAGAAAAAAGTCCTGGTGAAAAAAGTCTTTGGTAGATAGATCTAGTCAAACACGTGCCGTACATGAGAGTAGGGAGCTCCTAAACTGAAAGGAGAACAAAGAAAGCGCTGGTGCGAATCAAAGCAATAACAAGAAGAGAACCTTTTTTAGGACAGAAAATAACAAGCATGTTGTTACATAATTGCCAGGTTTTCTTTCCCCATCCCTTGACAATAACTCTGCTCACAGACATTTTGACTTGTCTTGGTGACAAGTGTGTTTCCTAGGATAGCAAGTGGCTGACAGACCAAATAGCACTACCACACCCCACCGATAAGTCCTCTGATTTTCTTGGACTAATTTATCCTGCTGTAACTCCCTGCAAGCCAACAGAAACCTAAGAGAGGAGGACTTGGCTCATTACCTTTGAGGCTCTGTGCAGAAGAGACTGTGGCTCTGTTCGGTAACATTAAAGCAGCCAGAGGCAGGGAGAAAGCAAGTGCTAATTTCACAGACCATGCAAAAGACTTTTGGCATGTTTCCACTCAGCTGCTCTCCAGCATAATACTCAGCCCTGACAGCTCAGAAATGCAGGGGTAAGTAAACTGAAAAWTAACACTGTTCAGGAATCAAATGAAGTAGTCACTAACCTTTTCAGCTTTTTTTTTTTTTCTTTCGGTTAAAATTTTCCTCTGTAGGATACCTATAGCAGCAACTCTGGGCTAGGTGAGATGTGTCCTATCAGACCTTAGTCCTCACCAATGCACAGGACCGCCCAATAAGCATTTAACAGGAACTAGCCCAATTTTCTTTGGTGCAACCCTGAAAGGTGCCTGGGAGCTGAGAGGACAAGCACTCCTTGCAGCTGGGGAGGTTTTGAAAGGCAGCTCCACTTCAGGTGACATATTCGTGCAGAAGAGCTGCGCACATTGTGTACACAACCTCTATTTCTGCTTCCTTGAGGGCAGCTCGTTGTCTCAAGCAGAAGTAGCCAAGGGACATGCCCTAGCACATGACAACTCCATTTCTGCACCTGTGATGAGCAATTTTCTTTTTTAAACATTGAAATATATACCTTGGTCCRCATTGAAATAAACAGGCCCTATGTCAGTGCGAACAGGATCTGACCAGGAATGAGTCCTACTTAAACCCCTTGGCATCTTTTCTGTTGCTCTAGGTAGTTTTATAACATTGATGAGCCATCCTAATTTTGCTGACACACACAGGATATAATTCAGTCAGGAAATTAAATTGATTTGTGTGCAACAGACCCCAATAGTCGCCATCAGGAAACCTCTCTCATTCTGATTATTATCTAAATACCTGCAACACGGTGGTTGTCCTTCCCTACAGCCRTTCACACAGGGACTGCTGCTAAATGGGCCTGACCCCCTAAATCCAATGGAAGATGTTCACACTGATTTCTTTTCCATGCTTGATCAGCCCATTTTGGGTGGTGTCCAAAGTTCCACCTTGGCTGCGATGGGAAAAAGCAGTGAGCTTAAAAGCAGCTGGCTGGTTGCGCAGGCAGCATCCCCCTGCTCTGCAGACAGTCGTCAACCCAACATCTCGCAGCCCTATGTCACAGCCCCAGGGTCTCAGAGGTGACAGCAAGGATCTGTGCAGCCTGAGGGCTGCCTCCACCAACTGCAAAAACAGGGCTGGTTTGGTCAGGAGCTGAACGAACGCCCGAGAATCCTCTTACACAGCTGGAGCCAAAGTGGCACCAGAGTGCACCGGGCAGCACACGTCTAGAACCTCTCCTGGGCCCAGATGCGCTCCGACTGCTTCTGCTCTCATGAAGGTCTGGTGTGGAGCAGTGTTTCCTAAGGAACCACTGAGTTTCAGTAAAATGTACATGTATTCAGCTACGGAAAATAGCCTGCAGGTGGGCTGCATGTCCCACCCTGCCTGGCACAGGAAGGGGCACTACTCACCGACATTTCCACGAAAGCGGTGGATCACTGAGGCATTTCTCCTGGGACCTCCCTCCCAGAATGAGACCTCCCTCATTGCTACAACTATTCAAGAATAAAGAAATTTAGTCAGCAGCCATTTTGATAGGCTTCGAAGCTAGTTGGGGTGTAGAAGACCAGGTTCCTTCATGCATTCACTCTCACTGCTAGAGGCAAGGTTTACTGATGGCTCTCTTCCTTCTGAACCCACTGAAACTCACCCATGGCCATGTCTTCTTTTATTTTAAATCAGCATTTTCGCTTTAACAACTTGCTTAATTTTGTTTAATACTATTTTGCTCTGACATTAGGGATCCCTTCAGTCTGATGGGCAAAGGCATAGCAAGGTTCAAGGGCTGGTAATTGGATTTTCAAAAAAGTTTATGATAGAAATAAGATTCATAGGATGAACAGTGAGTGCGATTAGATACTAGAACTGCTGAAAGAGGACTGTGGCATATTACATGTTCCTCAGAATCTTTCRCTACAGTCGGGTGTCTTTCACGGATAATTCTGTGGCGCAATCATCACCTCTTAAGCTCAGTAGAGTTTCTGCAACATGGCACAGGAAAATAATCTCTTTTCCTGCCAGAATCACTGGATGAATTTCTATGGCCTGATTTGTTGAGGAGATCAGGGCAGAGGCTTGGACTCTGTGCAATGACAGGTGAATCCTTCCAGGTTCCAGGGGCTGAGAGGTCCCTACCTGACCATCCAAGCTGTTGGCTCACCAAGGAATTCCTTTCCTATTAAATAAAAATACATATCAAAAAAATTAAAAATAAATAGATAGTCATTGTATACATGGGAGCAATCCACAGATTCTGCAAAAAGAGGGGGACTATCAGACTAACACCCARACTGCATCTCTTGTTGTCTGCTAAGGAGACGACACCTCTGACCAACATTCTGCAATGTTGCTGCTCATGCCAGGAGACGGGACCCCACAGTTTTCAATCAGAGTCAGTTCCTCCACGCTTTGTAAGTGTGGGGCTTGCTGGAAAAACCCCAGGATGCTGCCCCGTGCTGCCACCCCTGCCTGCTGCAGGCCTGGCTCCCCCAGCACCTTGACAAGGAAGTTGATGTATCTCATAGCTAACCGGAGCGTCTCATTCTTGCTCAGCTTTTTGTCTGGAGGGTGGGTGGGAATGAGTTTTCTCAGCTTGGCAAAAGCGCTGTTGACATTTTGCTGCCTCCATCGCTCCCTGGTGTTGGTGAAAATCTTCCTTGTCATCCTCAAAGTGCTGCAAAGCAAAGGAAATGGTGAGCAGGTGCCAGATATGCAAGCCTTTCCTGCAGGTTGTGGGTGTGGAAGCACTGCAGCTTTTGGGCCAGCTGAGAGCACATGGTGGTGGTGCTAAAAATTTCTAATGTTTGTCTGCTATGGCTGATGTCCTTTTCCTGCACAGATTCACCCTAATCCCTAAAAGTTATGTCCCCATCCCAGCAGTGGTCATAGACATAACAGCTGCAAKCAGGCACCAGCATCCAATAATCTGTTCCCAAAGGAGTAAATGGAATTTGATTTTCCCATGCAACCCTTCAGTGCTGCTCCCCAGCCTCCTGAGGCTTCCCCTGCGGCAGGAGTCCCAYTGCCCTCTGCATTAGTCCCCCCAGGCTGTGTGAGGGACACCTGGGCACTTTTTGTGGAGGAAGGAAGACCCAGAGCAGGGTGCATCAGTGCTTCCCAAGCCCTAGTTCAGACCTTCTTGGAGGCTGCTCACAGCAGCTCCATGACTCATAGCTGGAGCTAAGCCAGACTCAGCTGGACCTTCAGCACAGGTCCTCAGCGAGCAGAGAGCTGACACTCTGTGGATATACATGATTATGACTGTTTCAGGAGGCTCCTCTAGGGAAGCAATGGTCTGGTTCCTTGCCCAGCCCRTGCTGATTGCTCCAGGCTGGTGTCAGCGGCTCTTCAGTTTGATCCATTCAGGCTTGTTCTATTTCGGCTTCTAAGAGCTGCCAAGACTAAGCCACAAATGCCACGAGTGCTGCTGGGCAGTGCCTCGCAGGCCACAGAGGGAAAGTGCGACCCCTACGAAATGTGCAGGCGTCGGAGCCAAAACGCCCTTGTAGATTTTCCTTGGCCATGCTGCTGCAGAGAGCTGAGCTGAGCAGAGGAGGGAATCCTGTGCCCAGAGCAGATCTGGCAGCAGAAGAGAGCTATGCAAGCCATGTGGATTAATTTTAAATGCCATTTAGCAGAGAGGTTTTCAAAAGCTCTTGGGGTTGACCTAACCCTGCTCCCATTGCCATTGCCAGGAATCTCAGTGACCCAAGGAGACGTATATCTGTATAACCAGCTGTAGCCTCTCAGACCACCCTGCTCTCCCTGGCCCTCTCCTTCTCCTAGCAGAGCTGTGTCTGTCCCCAAAGTCCCTCCAGCCCCAGCTCAGAAACATACGATTTTAGCTCCCCTCTGCAGAGCCCTCCCTTCTCCCTCATAGCCCTGACTTCGGTAGGAGACATTCACTTTTCCATTTCTGAAGTTGCTCTTTGTGCCAATGGCACACAGACAGTTGGAGCAGGGGAAAAACTGCCCACAGCCAAGGGGCTAAAGGACAAATGTTTCCACCTACCCTCTTATAGCACGTGAAAACCTCAACTCTTTATACTCATCGGCAAACTCATCTTCACAACAATCCCAGAGAGCGCAGGGGAAACAGCACGCCTCAGCCCTGGAAAGGTGAAACTTGGGGGGTGAGAAGTCCTGCTGTGATCCTGCGTTCAACTGAAGCAGCCTCGTCCTGCACAAGACACTTGGGACTCACCCAATATGTGGTAATAGCCAGTGTGAGCAAAGAAGTCCCACTCTGACTCAAAGATTAATTGGATCGCCCTGGCAGGGACACGAGAAACACGTGGCAGAGCGGGAAGGTCGCTCCCAGCTCCTTCGGGTCCCCGTCCAGCACTCCAATTACAGATCACCCGGGAAACACCGCTACGTGGTCATAAATTATGTTAGAACCGTGTTCAGGGACCTTAGTCAGAGATGCAGCTCGTACAGATGCATCCACATATACTATATATGGCTGTGTGCATGCTGCCCGTACCCGCCAGGCTCCACGCTTCTGCCCTCGGCTGTAGCCTTTACAGGGCTACCCATACTGCTATTTTGGTAGAGGTTTGAAATTACCGTCACAGCCCAGTTGTCTACACTGCCTTTAGGGGAGAAGAAAGTTCTTCTTTCGTGAGAGGCTTATTTAAAAACAAACCCTCATACTTCAGACTGAGAGCTGTTCATATTTTTTGTAGACATAAATTTTGAGACCCATTGTTTCATCCAAGTTGGGATTTTGTTTTTGTTTTTATTCTCCTGTTCTGTGTATTACCTTTGGTTTGTGCTGTGGGGACAAATCTACTTGGTATTTTGCACCTACCTGAAAGAGGTAGCATGTACCTCTTTGGCCAAAATGCTGCAAAATCACTGGTATGGATTTTAAACATTGCCTTTCAGTGCTTCTCCATACTCTGGCATGTTCATCCCCTGGCTACAATACAATTTGCTCCATTACAGTTTAATTCTTCCAAGCAGCTGCTTGGGTCCATATGAAACAGAGTACCTCCTGCTTATCTCCCCCTGCCTCCCCCCCCCACTCCTTTTTTTTAAGATAAAATTTATCCGCATACAAAGGCAGCTGTTCTTCTAAAGCAGGGAAACTTACCTGGGCTTCCTTGTTTCTCCTAATGGCCCAGGTGGATTGTATTATGTCTTTTAGCCTCTGCATTGTGGCTCTGATTCCTGGTTCTGCATTTGCTGGATGCCTGTCCACATCTCAGCTACAAATACTGATAGAGGGTCAAGCTCCTTCCCTCCTGCTGCTGATAGTCCCCAGTGCAGCACTCCAGGAGAGCAGGTTAGCATATAGCCCTGGCACTGCGAGCGTCTCATCCCATCCTTTTAGCGGTATTACTGGTGGAAAAATAACCCCAGCCTGCCCCCAACACCACTCTTCCTTTGTGCCTCTGCTCTTKCGGTTGGAAAGGACAATACTGCGTTTGTGGTCACAAGCCTTGTCAGCAAACAAACAGATGTCTTTGTGAGACCAGCTCCTGTTTTGCACTTCAGAAACGCATATCTGTATTTTTGACGTTTATTCAATAGCAGCAATGAACAGCCTCCCCCCCCACCCCGAAACGTCTCCTCTTGAACCGATAGCTCTGTGGGGAGGCTTCATTTTCAGTGTAAGCCACCTCCACACCTCTCTCCACCTTAAATTCCTCTTTTCTTTCTCCCATTAATGTCGCACGTTCCTTAGCATTTCCTGCTGTTGTGCTCAGAGTTTCTCCGAGAAACATGAGTGAAAATTCAGCCTAGCCCAGTACGGCAATAATTGTAATGTTTCAACATAGCTTCCTTTCCTCTATCATCACCTACGCCTCCCTCTAATTCTCTGTGACTGCAGCGCATTACAGTCCCGCAGCAGTGAGTTTACTGACAAAGAGTGTGATTTATGCTCCTTTTGTCTCACTGCTTTCCTCCTCTTCCCTCCTTCTCTCCAGCCCTCCCCACCAAGCTTGGCTTTCGGTATGAAATTACTTGCAGCTTCTGATCTTTGCTCATGTTGCACATCTGAGCAGTGTATTCCCTAGCTCGCTCTGGTGTGGTGTATGAAATATGTATTGTCTAGCGGCTGCGTGTAGCTTGTATCCCACTGATCCATTTTAAATCTGTGCAGAAACCACCAGTTTGTTTGCACATAGCACAGACAAATAGATTGCATTAACCTGCAAGCATGGATTCCATGCTTGCTGGGCATCCCACCAACTGCAGGTTAAAAGCCCAACATCAAGCTGGTCAGAAAGGAAACCAGGAAAACAGCAGCTCAAGGGGATTAATTCTGCTCTCAGGAATGTAGATCTGGAGGGTTACATCATTTTCACTGGAGGAATTACTCTGAAAAGTAAAATATTGCCATTGAGGACAGAATTTAACTGGGATCAAGACAGCAAATAGAGAAGCAGTGGTAAGTGCAGCTTCATGAACTAAGATCCACATTTGCAGCATGCAAAGAGAATTGTGCAGAATAAGAACTAACCCCAGCCCAGTGTTGGATCTACTCCAACAGCCAGAAAGAGAGAGAGAACAAAAAAAAAAACCACCACTACCCACCAAACAGATAAACGAAGCTCCTTCCATCCTCCCTGTCTACCCCTTGAGAAACAGGAAAACAGGGGGAAAGAAAAAATACTGGCTGTGGTTAATGCAGCCGCAAATGTCACCAAACAAAAGACTAAACAATGCAGAGAACAGATGAAGATCTCTCCCTCAAGAGAGGGAGTCTCTCTGTGCAAAAGTCACCCAGGCAATTCCTCCAGCAGCAGCAGCAGCAGCAGCAGCAGCAGCAGCAGCAGCAGCAGCTTGGGCACAAAGCACCGTCCCTGCTAGGACATTCCCCTGCAAATTGCCCCCGTGCCAGCTGTTAGCGTCTGAGGGCTGGCAGGGGGCTCACCAGGAGCCCAGCGTTCAGTCATAATTAGCAGGCTGCTATTAAATAAAGATCTTGGATGAGGAAGTTCCTCTCTCAAGTTATACCTTAGACCTCAGTGAAGTTAAATCCATGTTGAAACTGGCCACTAGAGACCTACTGCTGCAAATCTTAATCGGAGAGCAGATGCTTCTAGTAAACCCACAACGCCACACTGCTGCTCCTTGGGGGAAGAAGCCCGATGCCTGCTAACACTGGCTGTGTAACGCTTTGCGCTGGGGTTTTGTAAAGTCCCCTCAGCCCTTCAGTAGGTGTCCGTGGAACAACACATGGTGCCCATTTTCTATATGGGGCAGGCGCTCGTGAGCCCAATGTACAACGGGGGCCAAAGATGCCCCAGACACAGCCCTTTGCATCTGCGCTCTGTTCACTTTGCACCAGGGCAATGTGGAGCAGAGGGCAGAGAGGAAGCTCATTGCTTCCCTCTTCAGTTGCATGCTAGCCTTGGAGCGTGGGACTCCRCTCCGCGCAGAGGGGAAGACAGAGCAAGGATGTCACAAGACATCACACTGCCTGGCAATGACACTCGTGGCTTTTTTTCTTTCTTTCTTTTTTCTTTTTCCTGGGTGAAATAAGCTTGAACTCTTTGCAACCRAGCCATGCTGTTTGCAGCACAGGTGTTGGGATTGCAAGGACTTCCCCAGGGCTGGGGGGGGAAGGAGGAGGAGATGGGACAATCCACCTGCTTACGAGGATGTAAGAGGAGCAGCACACCTCTAGGTACAAGCTCTTACCTCCTCTTGCCTTTCTCAGCCCCCTTCCTCCATCGCCATCTCCCCAAACCTCAGCACTTCTCCCCTCCCTGAGGGGAGGCTCCTGCCAGAGCACCTCACTTCTGCCCTCATTTCTACCGTTCTTTTGCCTTRGGCAAATGAATCCCTTCCTCTTGGTGCATCTCCATGTCCCTCCTGCCGTGTCTCCAGGTCCCTCCTGCCTGTAATTAGCTTGTCTCAGCTGTAAGGTTTTTGGAAAGGAAAGCATTTCTGTGTGTGTGCAGCCTCCAGCAGCACACGGTGGCCCAGCCCTGCTTGGGACCTGTGGGCACTGCGCTGCTTTGGTGCAATGAAAGGGAACAGGCAGCTCCCAGCTCTCACAGGCTGCTTCCAGATGCCTTTAATGAACGTCATTTTATTTTAAATACGAGGTGGGAAGAGGAGCTCCTGCTGGAGTAAATAAGGGTTCCTTTCACGGCCTCACACGTCCGTCAGGGGTGTTATCTGGCAATCATACTGTGGTACAGAGCACAGCGCAGCAGCAGAGGCACTATAAAAACCAGTCGGCACTAAGAGAGAGATTTACCTTTTTCAGGGTCTATAAATCTAGGACAACACACATCGTGAAATCTCTGCTTCTGGGAGCCTGCCTGTCTAAGGCAGCATTTACAGAAACTATCGCAGCTGCACGGTGCTCTCTTTGAACCTTTAAAAAGAAAGAAAATCACTAGAGTCTTCCAAAGCAACCGTGTAAAGGCCTCAAGCTGAAATCAGCCCTCCTGTTTGGGGTTACTTGTCTAAAATACTTGGGATCGCAGCTTCAGAATGCAAGTTTCACACGGCCCAGCGTTGCTGCGCTTGGGCTGTTTATCCCTGTAGTCGGCTTCCTGCCTGGGTAGGGATGCATTTTCCTCAGGGGAGCACACTCATTGCTTTCTAAAAAAGCAGGCTTCCCCGCAGACTTTCTTAGGTTGGGCACCTTGAAATCAAGTTCCCTAAGGCTACCTTGGGAAAACACAGTCTGCAAAGCAATATGGGCTCTAACCCAAGAGGCAATTGGCCAAGTACAGAATGCGTGGTTAAGAATTTAAACACGAATGATGAAGCAATTTACACAATTAAACTCCCAGTGCACRTGGGAAAAATTGATCTATTTTTTTCCTGTGGCTCCCCCCTTGCCAGTATCCTTTATACTTCATTGAAGTAAAGTCACAACCCTATGCAAAAAAAATAAAAATTAAAAAAAAAGCCACATTCATGGGCTGCAACTTAGTTTGTGTTAAATTAAGGTTAAATTGGCCTGGACATGATGGCTTGCAAGATACCACAGCTAAGAAAGGCACATTCTGCGAGGAGGTTTAGCCCTGTATTTGCTAAACTTGCACTAGTGTCAGTCTCTGTTGCAGAAGATCTGGGACAGGTCTTTCCTGTAATACTGCCTCTCTGATCTCCTGGTCCCACCTCCAGCAAGGCCCCCTCAAGTCAAARCCTGAACTACAGCCCCAGTGGGTTTCCTTTAGAATCACAGTCTCTGTGAAAGTCACCCCCCCCCCCAAATGTTACGTATGGACACTGAGCCCGTGCACCAGGGATAACCGAAGAGAAAGAGCTGGATGGCTCCAGGAATCCTGCGGGAATCCCGTTACACCAGGCTTCAGCGTGCAAAGCCCTGCTCTTCACAAATAGATACTACTTATTCCCACCTCATTGCAGCGCACACTGCTGCACGCCTCTCTCTCTCTGCACCCGTCACTGCAAGGCAGGAGAGCAGCTTTTAACAGCAGAAACAGGTCCGTTTTTGCTGTGACTGCGTGTGAAGGAAAGTCCACGCGCTCCTCAGCAGCGGTCGCTCGTGCAAAGGAAGGGGGGGGTCACACGCTGCATGTCTCGCAGCTCAATGACAGACCAGCCTGTGGCAGCCCACTCTGTTACAGGAGCAGAGAGGGACAATTCGCCTCAGGATCAGGTGTTATTTTAGGATATGACCTCCCCGCAAGGCAATATTTACTTTTGCATTTTATCCAGCTCTGCTCTCAGGTCGATAGCAAATCTCTCTGAGACTTGGGCAAAAGCAGGACCAGCAGCCTGACACCAGGCTGGTACCTCTGTGCAGTGCCCTCACTCCCTCCCACATGAGTTACAACCAGCCCACTGACCACCATGGCATCACCCCAGGAATTAGCTGTGTCTGCTGTGCTTTAAGATTATGGGTAAGCACCGTAAGCACTGAGAAATCCATCCACGGGGGCAGATCACAATTTCCAAAAGTGCAGTACGGACCACCAGGAGACAAGGGTCGCTACGCCTGGTAGGAAGATCAGCATTAAAGTCATTGCGGCCACCGCCGTGCTCTGGTGCTCACCTGCGTTTAGTCCCCAAGCCTCCCAGCTAGCACACTGGCTCTCTTCGTACTTCATTTCTTGGGGCAGCTGCTCAGACCACAACCAGTCTGATGGTTTATGTAAGCAGGCAGTAAGAGCAGGCTGCATTGATTTTACCCATTTTTTGCAAACCAAGAAACACACATTGGAGAAAGGTTCTAAAAATCATATACTACCCTATACTGTTATATGAAAATCAGGAAGGATAGAGATGGCTACTTCAGAAAAATGTTCCCTTTATTGCTTATTAACTTTCTCAAGCAAATACAGCTCTGCATACTAGGCTAGCCCTGGGTATATGAATCCATTCAAGATTGGGTGGTTTCAGAAGTGTGACTAGTATTTACCTGGTGAACTGAAACAAGTAAAATATTGCTAAGGTTTTTCGCCTAAGCAAACTATTATACTGAATGAAATTCAGATGCCTATGTATTTTACACATCTACATCAGCTGTAAAGCAGATGACCAGTAAAGTAGGGGGGATATTTTTAAATATGTGAAGATCAGAATTTAAAGCCCTTCCTTTACATCCTCATCTGTTGACACATTCATAGGTTTTCCACAGTCTTGTCATTAAGCATACAGTAAGGCCTAACAAACACATAAGCTATTTTATACTTGACAAATATATATATTTTTTAAATACCAAACATCACTGGAGAACTCTGCTAAGTTCTACTTCTAAATTCACAGAGTCTATGATGTCCTGTGTAATGATTTTACACCAGTGCAGTAACTCAGATTTGCAGCACTTTGCACTGTTCGCCTGGTGTGTAGTTGTGGAGTTAGAATGAGAGCAAGTCTTGGAGCAGTGTTTCTAAAATCACATTTGTTTGCTCCACACTTTCTGATCATCAACAYTTCTTTCCAAAAGAATAGAGCTAATTAATAATTTCTCCTGGCATGAGGTTTGCTTCACTAAGCCTTAGCAGATTCTAACAGTTTGAATTTAAAAACACTGTGAAAAGCCCAGGCACGTAAACAGGGCGACAGTCACTTCTCTTGATTGAATGCAGTCACCTGTTATGTGGCAGTTTCCATAACTATTCAGTTTGTCAGGGAAGGTGCCTTACTCTCAGCTTTTCAATGACAAGGTCCAGAGGCGGCATGATAAGAAATAAAAATCCAGCTGACGGTAAATGGTTATTTGCAGAAGTTCTTTTAAGGACGTTTTCTGCTGTGTGCACCTGAAAGGAAACTTAGGCATGGCTAAGAAGTTGCGCAAGAAGCCCGAAAGTCTGGACGTGCCTCTGCAAAGAGAAGAGGCCGTTGTCACTTACTTTTCCGGTCACAGCTGCCTGTGGATCTTGAAACCTGCTTTAGTGGGCGAGCGGACAGCAAAATCGGGTGCTTCCTACTTGTCGTTCCTGCCCGCTGTCGCGGYGAGCGCGCGGCCGCGGCGCCTGCTCCTGCCGGAGTCAGCCTCTCGCTGGTCCTGGCTGCCTCATTTATACGATAGCCGGTCCTTTGTCCGGCGCGTGTCGCCACTAGTCCTCGCAATCCAGGGAGCTTGTTTTGCATCTCCCGGGAGATTCCCTCTGCCTGGCCTTTTCTCTTCACGCCGCGCAGTCTCTTCCCTTTTCTGGAGGGATGGGGCTGGTGCYGGGCGGTAGCAGCGACCGCACTCGCTAGCCCTAGAGTGACTCTGGCTAGGTCAGATGCACTTTGGGGGAAAGGATGGTAAGTGCTCGTGGCAAGAAGCATCTTTTTTCTTTTTTTCCTTTTTCTTCTTTTTCCCTTTTTTCCCCTTTTTCCCTTTTTCCCTTTTTCTTTCTTCCTTTTTTTTTCCTTTTTTCTTTTTTCTTTTCCCTTTTCCCTTTTTTCTTTTGTATTTGTTTAGTCAGCTCTGAGCTTGTAATAACAATTTTTCCAGAGACTAACATCCCCTGTTCATCCAAAAGCCGATCTGAACGTGTCTCAGCATTCAGAAACAGGCTGATTTTCTTACTGTGTTGCTGACCAGGAGAGTCCCTCTCTGCTCTGACAGCGCGGGGAGGCTGGGGAGGTGATCTCATGTGCAGGCAGCTCGACCCTGCACTCGCGTATTTGGGGAAAAGCTCCCCTCGCATGCATAGGGGTCCGTGGGCTTCAGGACCAGCTGGGGAGCTGGTGTGGGYAGCCGACGTGCCTCAGTTACCCCTGTCGGGTAACAACTCTCCTTAAGGAAAATAGTCACAAAATTGCTCCGGGCATGAGCTGGCTGGGACATAGCCTTGGTAGGATCACAGCTCTCCAGATTGATTTACTTCAGGCTGTAAAGCCTGCTACCGAAGCAGGAAGTCAGTGCACGAAAAAGCCTTTGGGACCCATAAAAGCTGGTCTGCACCTCCACCCACTCCTCCACTGGGTGCTGGGACCTTGCTTTGGGTGGAGGTAAGAGTAAATAGGAAGAGGAAGAGTGGGATACCAGCGTGAGTGCTGGGAGGGAAAAGTACTGAAGGGGAACAAGAGATCGGGAAGAAGGAACTAATCACCCCACTACGGAGCAAGAAAACATCTGCATGCAGGATAACACAGCTCTGAGCACACTCCACAGCTGTCTTCAGCAGGGCTAAGAAAGCTCAGCTTTTACCCAGGTCACCTTACCCAAAAAAGCAGGCTAGCTAGGATAGGATAGGGCTGTCACGATGGGTTTTTAAAAGCATTGCAAATGTTCCGGTTAACAGGATTGCTCCCATAAATATGAACAAACCAGCGGTGGAGTGAGGTGGCTGCTCTGCGGAGAGGACAAGTCCCAGACCCTCGCCGCGGCAATTCTCCCCCCAGAGAGCTAGGCTGGAGGTTCAGCCCTTTCACACGGTAAATTAAAAGCGGCACTACAGCCTGAAAGCTGTGTCAACTGCTTCATTTGGCACAAGTGTTATGTTAACTAGAGGCCCTATTCCAGAGGGGCTTTTGGCCTCGCAGAAGCCTAACTAACTTCCATGTAATTTACATTGGAAAGTTGCAGAGTGCACCTCCTCTGCGTTACTTTCTCTGAACCATTATTTACCCACAATCTGCCCCGAGATACTGCAGTCAGCCTACAAGAGATAGGGAAGGCGGCTCGCTCGTCCCGAAAGGGGAGGATCTCATGTTGCTCAGATACTTCACTGCCTCAGACTTTCAAAACCTGGCCAGACAAAGCACTAGAAAATGCACAGCCGGGAAAGTGTCCATCCTTGCAGGGAGAAGGGCCGGATGGACTGCTCTTACTTCTCATTCACTGGGGCAAGAGAGCTGGATCCTGCTGCTATTGCTCCTGAAGAGGGGTTTCTCCCTTGCCCTCTCCAGAAGCAGAKCCATTCTTCCGAAGGGGAGTTAGCAACCCAGCGGACAGGCCAGGTGCAGCAGCAGGGTTTGGGAACCTGCATGGCTCATGGGCTGCATGCAGCGGGGTTTCCTTGCAGGGCTGGACGGGGGTGCAGCGGGGCTGGGAGGGACTTCAGCTTCCCTCATTTTAGGAGGAGGAAAAGGTGCCAAGAAACATGCTGGGACAGCTCTGTGCCAGGAAATGCCAGTCCAAGAGGTGGCCGTCTGCTGAGCAGCGACGGGGATGCGAGTGGGGATGCCATGCCCACACACCCGGCYGTAGCGCAGCAGAGGTGCCTGCGGGAGGGCTCTGCATGCTGTCCCCCAGGAAGAGCCCACCTTGCCCTGGACAGTGTCCGTCCACACTTGCCCTCCTCTCAGGGCGTGCATCAGCCGGCACGGCTGCAGTGACTCCAACAGACCTGCCTCCCTGGGGAAACAGCCCTTCACTTCATCCAGACATGAGGCAGAAACATGGATCCTCGGCCAGCATAGGAGGAAGCAGTGACATGGTCTCAACGCTTCAAATCCTAGCTCCCTTTACAGAAGCCACCACAACCTCCATTTAGTGCTCTAACCACATCCCAAGATCTCCTTTCCCCTCTCCTTTAGCTCGAGGGGATCACCCCCCATGCAACACCCCCGCTGCAGCCAGCTGAGGCTTTGCATGGGCAGCACGCTGGAGACCCTCACCTTCCCCGCGCTCCCCCTTTGCTCCCCGCAGCCCCGACAGCAGGCTTCCTCCCTCCTCCGGCAGGTCGCCACAGCACGGCCCCRCGTACACTGCAAACAGCCGGGTGTCCTCCCGTCCTGCTGTCTCTTAGGACCTGCTGTGACATGCCGAACCCCAGAGTCTGACCCTGGGCAGGAGGTCCTGGGCGCTGGGCAGGCAGCGGTGTCGCCTCTCCGGGAATGTTCATCAATCAGATGGCACCGGGCCKCTGACTTTTACGCCAGCTTTAACAGTCGTTTCTGCCCTGTCAGACTGCCCTTAAGGGGCCTTAGCAGACATGAGAGTCTGGTTCACTGTCTCTTTATTAAGCATCCTGTTGAAATGTGATTGCTTGGCACCAACGATGAACTCCGCGGGTCCCATTCAGTTTCCTCCCTGTTCTTGGCAGTGACATGGTAGCAGGGGAGGATACATTATCAATACATCAGTGCAGTCCTGGCATTACTTTTCCCTGGAGCTATCCGTAGTTTCCAAGAAAGTATGTATTAACTAGGAGCCAGGGGAAGGGGAGTGACACCAGTGAAAGCAGCACTGCGTCTTGGCCGTGCTCTTCCTCATGAAGATATCTGCAGGGATCCATCCTGAATGTTTCGGTGGAGTTTAGGGCAATTCTTTTCCTGCAGCGGGTCTGGTGTTTAGCAGCCACCCATAAAATCAGCTGATGAAAAGTCAAGGGGAACCAGTTTTTTACTTGCATCCTGCCTCCGAACTGCAGCCTGATATTAGCATATTTGCTCCTGTGATGGCCAGAGTTTTCCCTCCTCAGAGATTTCTGTCAGAAGGAAGCAGCTCCAAGGTACAGTAGTGGTCAGATGAAAACAAAAAGTTTGTGTTTCACAGGGGGCCAAACCCCAAGCCCTGCCTTTCTCCAACAAAACACTTGCTGTAGATGAGGAGGAAGTCAAAGAGAAGCCTGCCTTAATACGGGCAGGGATTTCAGAAGACGGCCCTGGGTTCAATTTATTGTCTCCCTCTTGGGGTCACCCCTTTCAGTCTGATGAAAGCAGCAGACATGAAAGTCATGGCTGGGAAAAGGACAGCAAGAGGCTGTGACCACACGGCCACATTATCACGGTGAGTTCAGAGCCACATTTTACAGATGGGAACAATAAGAAGCAATTATACACATCTGGGCTTCTGCCCTTTAAAAATGAAATTTAAATCAATAGATTTTAAATATAGCAAACTGGAGAAGCTGCTTGAGGTTCAGAACAGCAGCTGCATGTGGACTGCTGAAATATTAAACTTCGATCATCTGAAGCTTTTTGTAACCTTTTGAATCTCCTATTAGCATTAACAAAACACTCGCATCAGGGGGTGCTTTGAATTCTGGGCACACTTTTCAGCTTAATTCCAGAGGCCAAAAATCCTCTCCTTTTTAATGCTGAAACTTGCTGATAGCCTTGAAGAAAATGTTTAGCTGCAGAAGAAAGGGACTGAAGACCTAATGTTTCTCTTAAACCTGAACTGGCAAGCTAGGGAGAAAAGACAAGCAGCTCATTTTCCCTTTGACACAGAAGTACCCAGACAAGTAAGCGAAAACAAGGCACCCACCTTGGAGGATCAGCGGCTGCCATTGCCACTGGCACGCAGTGCCAAGCTCAGCCTGGCTGCGTGCCGCAGCGAAGCCACCACATAAGCATTTTTCAAAGGGGCGATTCAAAGGAACAAGGGGTTGAATGTAAGAAAAGCTCCCTGGCCACGGGCGAAGCCCTGAAGGGCCTCTGCCATAGATGTGATAGCGCCTTAAGCAACACAACTAATGACAAAGAGTGGGGTCCAGGAGATATAATTTCCAGTATGACTTCAAGCCAGTCGCTTAACTCCCAGGCATGTGCGTCTGAAGTATTGGGAGTCCCCAGGCTGTTACACTTGCAAGCTCTCTTCCTTCATGTGCAAATCTTCAAAACCACATGGCTTGTTTTTATGGTGGTTTTAATTTGAGGGAAGCTCTTGCAAGCAGCAGCTGAGTTTGGTCTAGGTCTCCCTATCATCACTTCTTAGTGTTGCTTGGGAATTGCCAAGGTTGAAATCCTCAGAGGGGAGGTCCCGTATTTGGTGCTTGAGACTGCTTCTCTTGCAAGACCAGCAGTGCATGCATGCACAAAGAGCAGTTCCAAGAAACCCTGCCTCTCAGGGGTTCATTCTGATCACACAGTCCATTTCACATGAAAAATCCAGTCAAGCTATTATGTCTCCTAAATATAGCTTTCTTCTTTCACCTTTAAATATTTGCCATTCTAGTTCTTTCTCAGTTACGAATATTTGCTCTTATTGCTGCTATGATAATGGAGAGACAGTATAGTTCTTTCTGAAATTCATTTTCAATTGCTTCACTTGTTTTTAAAAAATCTATATGTCAGATGCTCAGCTGGTGTGAACTGATGTACTTGCATTGGTTGCTCCAGAATGATGCTGACGTCCGCAGCACTCAGAAACTGATCAATTACTCTTTCAATACATCTGCTTTACCAGTCTCATGTAAACCACATCCTCATACTAGCATTAGACCATAATATGGATGTGCTATACTGCTCTTTACTTTCTACTGGCTCTGCAAAAGCCATAGCTGCCAGAAGAATTAAGACAGGTTTTTTACAACTTTCCTCAAGGTAAGGACAGTGCAATCTGCATATCTAAATAACTGCACTTTCAAAATGATTTTGCAAGGCCAGCCAGAAGCTCCTGATAGTTTGGACTAGGGTGTCCATTCCTACATGACTGAGCATCCTTTCTGCAGAGTGGTGCCTGGGGTTCCCATGCTGTAGCATAGGGAAGCAGTTTCAATATTGCCAATAAAGTCCTTCGTGTACACATTAGCATGTTTGCACCCAACCATGTCACCTTAACTCATGAAAACTAGTAACATCCTGTGACTAGCTTGACCCACCAAACCAACAGAGTCTGAACTCGGTATGTGCAACAGCATAATTTTTAATAGCCTGTGAGTAACTCTTCAGGCAGCTCTGCCTAGCCACTGCGAAAAACATATACCAACTTACACTCAGGAGTGGGGAGAGAAGAGCTGGGAAACAAATTCTCCTGATAATATATGAGTATTGAAACACTGTTGGAAAAACTCGTTTCCCAGGTGCTGCATCTGCCACAGGAAAGGCAGCGTCCATCTTTGTCACAAACAAAAGGACCTGCTTTCAGAGAAGAGTATTATGCAGCAAATGTAGGTCAGCTCAGCTTTCTGGGTGGTTTTTGGTGGCCACACAGAGAATAAACAGGCTCTTAGCGCCTCTGTTCTAGTTGTAACTGACCTCTCTTGCCTTCCTAAGCTTTCCACTCCAGCTTGTAAAAAACCACTCCTACCTTTATGAAAATGTGACAACTTCAGAGATGAAGTGAGTACCTTAAGCTACATTTTTAGTACTGGTGCTCAAGGCAACTTACATAAGATACTGTTGGAACTGCCCAGGCTCCTGACAAGTCTTTTAGGGAGGGATAATCCTATATGAAACCCAGAGCCAAAGACTGTGATTACTTTGCATGCACTGAAGCACATATGCAGGTTTAGGTGATACAGTACCTGCATTTCAAGACTTTGCAAAAAGAGATTCAGAGGCCATTTTTGGTAATTTGTCCCTTCATTCAGTTTAATCGCCATATTCAATAATCAAGTGCCTGCTGCTGACAGCACCTCCCACCAAAACCTTATCTGGAGGACTGGGTTTTACAGTGTGGGTGCACGAACACGTAACACAGCACAAACACAAAAGGAAGGGCAGAAAGTCACTTCGCTCCAAGGAGGTCACGGATGCTCTTCTGATGCACCACATGTAACGTCCCCAGGCAAAGCACCAACCTGCAGGAACGTACAGGCAAGGACCATCTCATCCTGTTCTTGAGATGCTGTTAATAAACAGGCAGTGCCCACCGTGACCTGTGATTTGCTGGCGTCTCCCGGTGCTTTGCCAAGCAGGAATGCCCGTCTGCACAGACACAAAGCCCAATTAGGCTGCTCCTTGTCTCACCACCCTCTGCCCACCCCTTTCAGCAGCACTGCCTTTTTGCAGTTTAAATGTTTCTTTTTAAGAGTGCCTTTTATTTCCAGCTTGGAGAGCAGGGGGACGAGAGATGGTTTAGGGATGCTGAAGTAGGAATTTACATAATCTGATTAACAGAGGATTATCCAATGGCTGCTGAACAGTCTTAGTGTGCTTGAGCTAAAAACCTTACTATTCATTGCTCTCACCACCCTGCAGGATGACTGCACCTGCAGCACCAGCTAATTCTCTCCTGGGGTCTTCAAGTAAAGAGACAAGGGGGGGGRCATATTTTTATTATTATTGGGGGTGGGGGTGGGGAGAAGGGCTAAGGACCTGCAGCTTCATTTGTGTAGTCTCTAATTGATCCATCTGCATTAATCTTGAAGAAGCCACAATGAAAGCTGGGCCAGTTGGCATTACCAGGAACAGCCACCACCTTCTGCAAAGGACCAGCTCGTGCAGGTCCTCCCTGCTTTCCATGGAGATACTTCAGCTGAGCCCATCCAGACGTGCTGCAGAAATGAGCTGGGCAGAGTTTGGTCCTGCGCATGCAGGAACAAAATGTTTCACCTGAGCTCACCTGTACCCAGCTCTGCCGGGAGCTAACCAGGCCCTACCCCCTGCTCTAACATCACCAGAGAGCTTCTCAGGCTACAGCCCACAACCCTCCCTCCCTCCAGGGACAATGTAGTGACGTGGGGACAAGCACTCTCAGCACTTCTGAAGTCTCACGCCCAGCCTGAGGCCTCCCCGCAAGCTGCCACATGGTCTAGTTATCCAGGAATTCGGCTGAGGTGGCAACTGTGTGAAGAGCAGCAGGGCCCTTCGAGACCTATCTACCCGCTCAGAAGAGAAGGAATAAACCTGTAAAACTGCTCAGCCGCAATCATCATCCGAGAACCTCATGGACAGGAGAGCAGTGCATACACAACAGGCAGACTGAAAACCCACGGATGTGGGGCCAGAGGGGCAGAAGCAAGATCCAGCAACAGCTTATAGATACGGAAGCAAGGCCACAAAGAGGGACACTTTGCAGAAGAAACAGTTCTTTGTGTAATGGCAATTCCTGGGACTGCAGATTGCCTGAGGATGCATGTCTGAGTCCCTGTCAGGTCTCAGCCTGACTCTTCAGCCCCCCAGCTCAAACCTCACCCCAAATCAGAAAACAGTCTTTTAAGACAGGATGGCTTAAGTCCTGGTTGCTTCTAATAGTGTATGTATTTACAGGAGCTAAATTGTTGCTGCTCCTTGCCCAGGAAGTCAGGCAAGGAGAGCAGCCCTAGAGGACGTGCAGAGATTGAGTGTGTGAACACGTGATGGTGGCTCAAGGGGCAAAGGGAGGTGCTCAGGAGGCTGGGACAGCCTAGGACGCATGGACAGTGAAAATATGGTTTCACTTCATGGTGAAGAAGTGTAAGAAAGAGACTCAAGCTATGCTGACCATATCCAAGGATTTCTGGTCAAGAGAGCAAGGGGAACACCACAACACTTCAAACATACTCGAAAACTCAGCAATGCATAACTGCATTGATTGGGGCAGAGTCAAGCTGCCCCAAGGGGCAGGAAAGATGGATGAAATCCAGGTTCTGACAAGACAAGATGAGTTCAGCTGCTGGCTTCAGCAAAGCGAGATCTGCACCCTAAATATCCACCCACAATGAAGCGGTGAAAATCCAAACTGAGAAACATATTCTTCACTGCAAAATGGAAATGGAATGCATTTCTCCTCTTCTCTGAGGAGAGAAATCTCCAGATTAGGAAAATTACCAGGCAGCATGAGAAAAAGAAAGAACTTGGACATTTTTCCATTGTACATAGGGAGCTCTGTATGGCCAAGCAACCGTAAGAGACTCTGAGTCACCCAAGCAAAAAAAAAAAAAAAAAAGATTGAAAAGAAGAAAAAAGGCACAATTAAAATTAATCCTCCAGTAGAGCTGCTCCAGTATAATCACCCAAGACTAATTGCGAGCCTTTGTTTCCAGGAGCACACTCCACCCTTGCAGCTTGGTCCAGATATGCTGGTGTTCCTTTACGCATTCACTCGTTCCTGCTGTATTTATCTGGGGGTCTCTGAAGGCCTGCATGGCAGCTGTCCTTCACAGATATCACCTAAACAGATTTGCAATGCAATTTATCTTTCTCACTCCTATCAAAAACAGCATGAACAAATCATACTACATAATGGTCGGGTTAAATAGGGAGATTGCAGAGGATAATGGAGGCACCATGCCTGTTTGTTTCTACAATTACTCCTTTTCTGAAGGAAGAAAGGGAATCCACTTCTGACTTTCAGGGAAGATGCAACAGAGCAAAACCTGGGAAGCAGTCACCAGATGTGATTTTGCTGTGCTAACAGCATATGCAAACTCATCTCTGGTGTCCTTTTTGGGGGGAGCTGCAATACAGAGATCTGCCCTTTCACTGTATGTTGCACTGACACCAGGGTTCAAACCTTAGTGCCACAATAACTCCTGCTGGCTGATGCTGACATGACTTGGCTTGCATAAAGTGCAAGGTCAGCCAGCAATTGTACCTTTTGAATGTCATATGTTGCACAAGACACCCAAGATACCACATGGTAGAGATATGTCTAAGCTAGAGATATCACCAAGATATCTGCACGCTTCGGTGTAATTCATATTCCTGGATTTAGCAGTTAGCTAGTATCAATACAAGGGGGCAAACTGAATCCCTGTATCCTCAAACGATCTTGCTTTGAGAAAGTTCATCTCTGTTGCAAAACTAGACCATCATACTGGTGTCTGCCCAGATGCCAAGAGGAAGGAGAAACCGACAGCCATTCCACCTGCTGCATTTGTCCAACATTTCACCATGCTGCACGCTGTGGGAATCCTGTTTGGTACAAAGCCTTACTTGTTCAAGCAACTGTAGCATGGTGAGGTCCCCTTGCACTGAATGCTGAGCATAAACATGAAGGAGATTGACACTTGCCTCCTGAGCAGATAAAAAGCATTCAGAAGGGAAAGAGAGAAAACGGAGGCAAGGGAGCTTGTGTTTGTTGGTGGATAAAATTCAGGCCCCTTCTTCCCTAGGCCTTGACCCTTTAGAACAGGCCCATCCTACTTTTTGAAAGTAAAGGGCAAGAACTTGGTGCAGAGCATCTCATGGATGTCCCGGGAATGGAGAACATCTCTGCTGATCACAGATGCACAGAGACAGGAGCAGCATCTGTTTGCTCCATCGTGTATTCCCAGAGATGGACTTTTACATATATTCCCCAGAGCTCAGCCAGAACAATAAAACTTCCTCACAGCTGCTATCACTTTCTTCCACGCTTTTGTCCCTGGAAAAGGCAGCAGAGCTATTTATCTGCCATCCATTCGCCAGGTACACAAACTTGACCCATAAGAGGTATGGAAAACACATATACAGAATGAGCAGAATGGGAAGAAAAAAGCTTCTCTTGAGCAGCGGGGACTTTTCTCACCATAAATCTTAAACCTACAAATAGCAGCAGCTTCTCCCCAGCACATGCATGCGTACACACCAGGCAAAGCTAYGGAGTAAAAAGCATGCCAAGGAAACACATTCAGATGTCTGGGCCCAGGTTCACTGCTTTGGATAGACAACGATTAGAGTGAGGGTGCGTCTGTGAGCGAGGAGATCACTAGCATTAAACGTAGAGTTTAAACATAGACTTCTTCTCGGAAGGGTACAACACACCAATGACTTCTTCCTCTTTTCCCTTTGCAGTCCTGCCCCCCGTACGCTCCCCCAGACTTAGGCTCTGTGCACAGCTGAACAACTGTTTCAAAATACAGCACAGTTCAGTTCTGAAGCCCTTGTGTTATTTATGAGTTTGGAAATCAGAGCCATTCGGTTCACTGCCAGTAAATGGCAATGATTGGAAGGAGGGAGGGGTAGGCTTGTGTTCAGMTCTTCATTCTCTATTCATTGTGAAAAGGGGATCACTCCAGCTAACTGGCCCACGGAGATAAGGATTTCAGACAATCTGCATTAGCCTGATAAGCCAGGTTTGCATTGCAGAAAGATTATTTGTTAAGAACCTCAGTAAAATAAAATACAGTCAGAAGGCTTATCAGCACAACTCGTTTCCACTCATGCCCCTCTGCCCACCCCCACTGACATTTTTTTCTATAAATAAAGCCTCCTGCTTGTGTCTCAGCTATCCAGGACCGAGCATAGACGCAGGAGCAGTGGGGGAGGGCAGGGGAGGAAAAGCAAGAATAGCCTGGAACCCCCCAGCTGCAACTGGTCTGAACTGTGGTCCCCATCCCAAATATTTGGAAGGGTAGTAATGTCCACCTAGTAGGTGGTTTGACTTTGCCCCTTCTGGTGTGAACCAGCAAAGGTTGGCTGGAAGCAGCAGCCTTACATCTTTGCACCTGCTAAGGATCAGATCAGGAATAAGGAGTTAATACATGTTTCTCTCGGTTTCATGTTTTCCACTTTCCTCACATACAAAATCTGGTCTCTAATGTGCAAACCACTCTCTCACCACTACAAACCAGCACTGTCAGAAGGCTTCTCTTTAGTCAGGAGCTTTACTATAAACCAACCTTCCTGAATAATGGAAAACTGTTAGAACAGCCTCCTATAGCCCCCTCCTCCCCTTTCACCTCAACGGCTTCCACATGAGCTGGAAAGCACCAAATGCCACCTGATCTGTCAGATCCACGCCAGGACAATTCTGTTCAGATAGTACTAAGTTTCCAGAAGGTGTACACCAACTTCTATACAGACCATGGGCACTACTCAGATATCACGCAACTAATTCAAATTAAGTCCCTCTCCATTCCATCCACTATGGATAAAWCCATGTCACATCTGTCTATACGCTTGGGGTCCTGGTTCCAGGAGAAAGGCACCCACAAAATACGAATTATTAACACTCCATTACATTTTTCCAACCACAGTAACTACAAAGTCATTTAACATGTGTGACCTCTCATCTCCAGCTATCATTACTGCACACACTTTTTTTAGGGGACTAYGGGCAGAAAGACCCTAGCAAAACAGCAATTATACTAGCAGGGCTTAGCATTTCTCCCTTAATACTTGCTAACATCATTGAAATGCACCAGTTAGCACTACAAGTAGCTCTGTTTTATGCATTTAAGGACTCCAGACCCCTCTGCAAGCACTAGTGAACATGCACGCGAGTTGCATTAGCTCCATTTCACAAATGGACAAAGGCTCCTCCACTTCAGATCTGTGTGTATATGAAATCTGGTCTTATGTGGCCCCAGTGACAGAGCACTGGGTCTACTTCAATGTAAGTTCTGCTGGAAATCCTTATCTGAAGATGGGAAACAGTACATGCGGCAGTGTGGTCATCACTCCAGACAAAATTAAGTCCCTGTCAAAGCATCCAGCTCCACATCTCAACCAGCTCCATGTCAGTCTGTCCAGGTAAGATATTAGTAAGGGTTGGTTAGCACTCAGCTCTGAAACCAAACTAGGGAAAGTTTGGAAGATAGGGATGATCAAAAATGAGCAGGTGATGCTGTTTTGGGCCCTTCAGCAGCCTGCTCAGGAAATACAACTGACCGTTACTCTTACGTTTGAGCAGTTCTCCTGCACAAGGATGAAGTGCAGGTCTGAGGAAGGCCAAGGGGCAGCAGATTGATTGACTGGCTTCATTAGCTGCTTGTAATTAAGTGGCAGCAAAAGACCACTAATGAAGATATTAATGATGGTGCCAACATATAATCTCTTGGCAGCAATTTGCTCAGAGCAGGTACCTTTTTCGAGCAAAAGACCAACACACTACAAACATGCTGTTAACTAAGAGAAGGTGCTACAGCAGGCAGCCAGAGGGTGCTAAAGGCACCAGCAGTGCAAGAAGGTCACTGAAGATGGCTACAGGCTGAACTTCCAGAGAGGCCATTGCTGGAGACTGGCCCCAAGCTACAATACCAATGGCAACCCCGCGGTCCTGGGGATATGACGTCTTGGATAGGCTCACAGAGCAAACTCAGACACCCAAGAACACGGCAAATTCACCTCTGACTCCCAGGCAAAAATCCTACCCATACCCACTTCACTGTCTTTGCTAGGGTTACAGATCACAGAACTGTGCATTTTCTTTTGAGGTGGGGATCAGAAAGCTATGCGCTTTGGCTGGTGTGTCTGCTTGGAGTACAGGCTATATCTCACTGCTGCAGAACAAGCCAGCCCCTGTGGCTGAGAAGGGACTACSAAGAAAAACGCTTCCTCATCTCCAGAATAACCCATCCAAAGCCACTGTATCCCCTCATATTTCACAGCAGTATAACCTATACCAGTGTAACTCACCCACTGTAGCCAGGAATGTGAGTTCAGATTACCAGCATGTGCATGGTTTATTCCCTTTCCTGCTAAAGAACATCTGCTCCAGTATAAATGCCTACTATGACTGTAATTACACTGGCATGCAGGTATGCTTGGAAATATTGTTGCTTAGTTCAAGCAGTGCCTTTTCACCCATAGACAAGTCCTTGGGATTTCTGCGTGTTTGCTGTATGGATGCAGCTGGAAAGGAACATGTAAAAATAAGTTTACATGGAGTCCATGTTTATAAATAAAGAAAAACCATTTCCCCAAGAGATAAGGCACCATATTTCTGGTTAGTCATGGAGCCGAGCCTAGGGCCCTTCCCCTGTGCAACATACATATACTGGCTTCCCAAAATAAATTAAAAAAAAAAAAAAAAAGGTCTGGCCTGGCTTCTGTCTTCACCGGCTGTCACCTTTTTAATCTGCTCTCCCTTTCCATGTTTGTCCAGAAGCCCCTCTCTTTCAGTGCAGCTGGGAAGGTTGTTACTAACGGGTGACCAAGCCTGAATGCTGACAATGTGAGATGATTACAACTGTCCAAAGAGCAAACACACAGACTTTTCATCAGAAGATGCTCCTGCTGCCCTAACAGGATTCGGCGATACAGCTCCAGACAGAAGCAGTGATAAATGGGGGCTAGTGTCAACTCAAGATGAGAGGCCACGGAGTTCAACAGTAGCTCTATGGGGAGGCAGCTATACTCAAGAGTTTTGACTTTTCTGACTGAAGGTGACTGGGTAGAAGGAGCTGTAATTGGTTTATTTATGTCAAGACAGGCCATTTAGCTTATTTTTGAAGTGGTAACAACAGTAATCACTGAGCTAGTGAAAACTCTAAAGCGCGAAGCACCAGGACTTTTCAAAGGGTGTATTTTGTAGCATTCCAGGATAGCAGACCAGTCTAAGGGCCTAAAATAAATTGCAGCAAAATCATAAAACATCCTTGAACTGCAGCAGATTTTGGAACAGAAACTAAACCTATGGAACATGCCTTGCCACACGTGAGTATGAAGTTTCTCTCTTCTATGCAGTCACAGGTCTCAAGTTAGAAAGCCATACCTAACTGTAACCTTTTATCCTATTGCTACYTGGCAAACCTAGACTTCCTGAAATAAGTGCTATTAATCACTTTTAGGAGAGCAAACTAAGCTTCAAACAACAGCAAAGCCCAGCGTGTTAACACTATCCAGATCTCTTGAGATAAAGATGTTCTGCTGAGTATCTCAGCAGCCTGAATTGTGCCACAAGAATCAAAGAAAATAAGGCTGAAACAAATTTCCTAGATTCCTTGCTGGAATTTAAGCTTATAGTTTCTTGCACCATCAACCAAGTGAAMAGACAGAAGTTTTTGCCATATGCAAACAACCGCCTCAGTAGCCTGAACAACCTAAGTTCTTTCAACATTTCCTTGTAGATTGTTCTCCATATCCTACCATTTTCCTCGGGACTTTCTCCAACCAGTCGACCTCCTTCTAAACATGTGACCAGTGGCCCAGCACTCATCCCTATACTGCAGCTAAAATGCTGAGCACAACAAGTCCTGCAGATGCTAGTATTTTTTCTGCATCACAGCTCATTTGCTWTGGTCACAGCAAAATCCTATGTTAACATGTATTCAACTTGTTATTAATTATAACTGCTTTCAGTTTCAGAGCTAACCTGAATTTTTTGGCACAGTATAGTACTGTCAGATGTGTTACTGTCCTGAGTGATACCCACCATCATATACCCCTTCTGAAATGCAGTCTGAAATACAGGAAAGCCATGCCAAAACATGCAGCATACCAGCACTCGTGTTTGGTCTGTATTCATTAAGGATTATTAATACCATGGTTTTATTGGAAAAAGCACTCTCGTCTTGTTTTTCGCAGTTTCTAGATCACTGAATGTGCATAATTCAAATTTCAGACCAGGTTTAAGACCAACATGCATGCTATCTTCCACTCGTGTACACCAGCAATAAGCAGGACTATAGATGAAGTGCGATTGAGCCTGCAGGTGCCTGAATAACACATTGGTTTTTGTATTGTGCTTCTCTTAATAAGAAAGAACATTAAAAAAAAAATGCTACGCCAAATTTCCCAAGCAAGTGTTAACTATTCATATTTTGGTTATCTCTACATTGTGCTAGGCAGAAACAAATAGTAACATTAATTCTGAAGAATTTGTAATTTGGGTATTCCTAAGATGTATGGTCTGGACAAGTTCCAGCCCTGGTGAGCTCTCAAGTGAAACAATGAATTTTGCAAATAACATTCTCATACCCAAACGTCCCCCTCAGTTCCTATTGCAAAATTTCCTCATGAGGAGGCTTCTCGGACAACAAGGAAGGTGGTTGGGTACAGGCATAATGTGAGCATCCAAAAAGCCACAAGTTTTATCCAAAAAGACACAGTTACTATAGTAAAGTAACCCAGTCTCTCCTTCAAACAAACGCCCACAGGTATTTTACTCCACATCACTGAAGGGCAGTCATCTGTTTGCTTGGAGGTAGGTTCTGTTTGAAAAGGTAGGAAAACACCAGGAAAACCTTTGGGATGCAAAGTTCTCCCAAGAAGTTGTGTTTCATATGATTTTGACTGTGCTTCATAGAGCTACACTACCATGTACGAGATAGAAGAGACTGCTGGAGTACTAGTAGACCCTCTCAGGATTTCATCTTGGGACCGTTTCTAACATATTCTTACAAAATCCAGCCCTGTGGTCTCGCATACTGTGATTATCTTGGCAACAGTGTCTTGGGCAGGCATGTAGATCATGCTTATTTGCAATGTCTTCACAAACTACTGCAACTTGAGAAGTGTAATCTGCAGCACATTCTTAAAGCATTCACTCAGTTTTTTTTATTTTAAAATGATGCAACAGCTGCTAACTACTCAAGAAATACCACTTTGATGAGAGTAAGTTCATAAGACTACAATTCAGCATAGCCTAGTTTTCATTTGGAATTGTAAAGGTTTTGTTTTGAAATTTCAAATAAAAAGGTTTCTGCTCTACAGATACAGTAAGAGATATCCAGCACAACCCTGAAAACAGTAATTCAGTCACTGACCAAGTTGTCCTACAATCTCCAACACATTTTCTTTACATCATACCCATTAGCATTCAAGCTAATTATTATGATAATAGAAGGTATTCAGAAATTTTAAGGAGGGGAGGGGAACACTATGAGCATGTAATATGGTCTGCAAAGCACCAGCCGTGAAATTTCACATAGTAATTTCTGTATCAAATATTTAACTTCTGTTTTAAGCAGGAGGAGGGATTTATTTCAGGGAAACATGCACAGATGCAAGAGTGTTCATTTCCCTTCATCAAAAGCAAACCTTTCACTGACACTTCATTTTTTCAAGGAGAGAGCTTTCACCCACGCCCCTTAATTACAGCTCTGACTTGCATGATTCCACAATATTCATTCAGCTCATAACTCTTGTACTCTGCTACAGTCTAACCCAATAGGACTTTTGTGTATAAAGCTGAGCTTCAAGAGAGAACTGACACTATTAGGCAAACTAATACTATTAGACAAGATCATCAGCTGATGTAAATCAGCTGTTGCTGCATATTTACCATAGCTGGGCATCCAGATACTGAATGTGAGTGCTAGATAATGTTCTTATATGTGCTTGCATGCAGTTTGCCAGTCCTTGTATTTTATTTTGCAACTCACAGTGTAATATTATTACATAAACAGAAAATAACCCTACATATTGAGTCAGTTGCAATGGAATTTCTTGAGCTTAACTTACAGAATTCTGCAAATGAATAACAAAGGACAGAACTGAACTGCAGGAAATCATTACACCCTGACAAGCCAGTCTCTGGAATTAAGACATTTGTGTTACTATACTTATGTTGCTCCTTGATCATCTCATTCACCTGTAGAAAATAGGAGATTCCATTTTGTAACAGTGAAGAATGACACTCAAGAGCAGAAACTGTTTTTCTTCTGAGGTCACAGACTTAAGATATATGATCAGGACAGAGATTCTAAAGCAACAAACAATACAAACTGTTTGTTATAACACCAGGAACCAGCATCTCACAGACTGTTTCAAGGGAAAGTGCGTAACACATCACCTGCTACTTTTTCATTTGGACAACAAGAAAGATCTGGACRTATACTGATGATCCTTTCCTATCTGTATGGTCACACAGTTTTGTCTAGCATCCGTATCAGACTTTATAAGACGACTGGGGTAAACACACAGAGACTTCTGTCTATCGGAAGATTTCTTCTAGACAAATCAAAAGCTTCAGTATCTCCCTCAGAAGCTTATTGTCTTGCATGGCCAAGCCATCATCTATTCTACTCAGGCATTACAAGACTGTTGAACAGTCTCAGACATCCCCTTCAAAGGAGCTGCACACTTGCTGCAAATGATCAAATTTTCAAGTGTTCAAGATTGTGCACTTCCTACTATTTCCACAGCAGGGTAAGGATTCACCAACACTCTTAGTGGGAGCTAACTGGGTACTGAACTGCGGTATCTGCTTCTAGAAATACAACCTTTCTTAAGCTCATACACAAATGAGGATTGCAATTCCAATTCTGTAAAAGCAGAAATTTATTAAAAACTGCCGAAGAATCAAGGAAAACAGGAACACCCTCCAGTTGGAGGACGGGATCAACTACAGGTAGCCACTCKTAGCAGACATTTGTCTGGTATGTTCTCAGAGACCACCAAAGACGAAGGCATCACACACTTCCCTCTGTAACATACTCCAGTATACTAAGCACATGCCCAATCTCAATTTGCCTTCCTCCAATTTACCTTTATCTCCTACCAACCATGGAAAGAGAACAGAAAAGTCCATTCTTCTTTGTAACCATCTTTTATAGATTTTGAAAACACACCATAGCTCCTTATGGTTTCTTCTCTAAGCAACCCGATTTCTTCAGTCTTTAGTTGTAGTTATTCCAGAGCTTTGAACATAATGATACCTTCTTTCGGGCTCATGGGCATTCCTGAATAGGCTCATCTATCTTTAAGTTTGAGATAGCAAAGTACATATGTCTAAGTGCTCCACATATTGTAGGTTAAAGCCTTAAATGCATAAAATTAAAATAATTCAGACAGACTCTCCTTTCCATATGATTTTTCAAAACAAAGGTGGTTTGTAAACTACAAAGGCAAAACAGAACTAGAATTAGGAATGCTTTTGGGATTATGCAATTCAGGAAAACCTAACAGGAACCAAATATCTAAACCCAAGTGTTTCTTTGATGACATGGTACAGTGTGTGCCTTCTAACAGCGCCARGTTCTATGATGTTTACACCACTGCTTGAGATGCAATCCTACAAGAAGGAGACTTGCCACTGCACAAAGCATGACAGGAGACAGGCAAAAATGCAATGTGTTTGTGTAATTACAGGATCTTTTTTTTCCCCCACATATGGGCACCTGCTTTATTCCAAGTATCTTTGCTGTGTATTTTGATTACCTAGATTTTGAAACAAATAAAAACATAAACAGGAATATTCACAAGCCTGAACACCCTGTACTTCATCCTGAGAGTCTCTAAGGCAGCATCGTTTGTCATCTTGACCGCAGCAGCACATATGGGTCTGCACCAGAGAACTTGATTCCAGAACCACACGGTCAATGAACTGACAGACTAGTTCTGCGGTCACTGAGAAGTAACTGCAGAGCAACACGTAACATACAACAGATTGTACACAGCTGTATAACTTTCTCTTATTCTGCCTCATCCTTTGCAGTTACAAATACAATCTGGCATATCATCTTAGAATTATACAGGGCCAAAGATGTGTTCTGGCTTAAAAAGAACCAACAAATGTTGCAGAACGGGTGCATGCTACCTTTCACAGTTCAACTATTTAAGTGGCTTTTTTCTTTTTAAAGACCTTGTTCTGGTCCTGGTTTTCCATCTTCTCTTTCTGACCTCAGAGAAAGCTTACATTTTACTCTGTTGAAAAGTCAGGCAAGTAAACCAGGAATCTTCTCAACACACAAAACAAGGCCCAAGGATATTGCTGCTAAGCAGCAAGATTCTGGTAAATATGAAGATTCAAGTTTTATGCCATTTTGCATAAATGGCAAAAAACTATTGAAGGAAGGGGACACTGGAAAAGGAACTTCAAAGCAGAGCAGTTTAAACACATCAATGTCTTGAAGCACAGCTTTGCAACAGGAGCTGCAAGACTAGATGAATGTTAATGAAGATATAAAATGCTCCTCTAAAAGGAGAGTTTCCACAGTGAAGATACTGGGGAGCATTCCAATGCAAGTGGAATCAAAATATAATATAATAAAACATCACTTGTGCACACTAATTCACATCAAAACTTGGTATAACTGACATATTTCATCAAGTTTATTAAAAAATAAAAAGCTTAAGATAAACAGTCAATAAGCAGTATAAGAAACAGTTCAAAAAATTTCTTTGTGTTATTTTACAGTAACTGCAATGAAGTGTTAAATACTGCCCAAGATGAAAAAACAAAGGATGAATGAACATCTTGAGTTGCAAATTAGACTTTCATTCTTTTAATCCATGTTAAATATACATTTCTTTCTTCTGAAAAGAAAATATTTTAATCTGAAGAATAAGTTACACACAGTTATAGTCAAATATTTAAGACATCTTCTCTCTCAGGGGCATGCATTTTTTCTGTTAGTCTTTCCATCTACAAGTACAAAGTCAAATATTTGACAAGATTATAATTTTCTGACAGTATCCTCTCTTTCACTCAAACTTCTATCACATCTGCAAAACTTACAGGCTTATTGTACATTATTAAACAAAGAACTTAATGACAACAGAATTCTGAATACTAAAATAAGGACATTGGCTTTTGTCATTTTAAGGAAAAAATGTGAAAAKTTCTACCTGAGAAATTATCCCTTACGAGGCAAGGTTTACTTTATCAAGTAAAATGACATCAGCAGAATTTTACATCTCTTTCTTCTTAATTAGGGAAAACTAACAAAGTTATCATACCACTTGAAGAGCCAGCATGACAAGTCTTTACCAGAAGCTGAATAATTTACTCCAGTGTTTCAATGGCAGGAGAATTCTAGCACATAGGATTGGCAGGAAAACATACATGTCACTCCAGGAGGAAAACAGCAGGAAAGTCCCAGAGTGCACCTGGAATGGCACAGTAGTAAACCAGCCACATGGCAGTGGCCATTTCATCTCTTCAGAACTGTATAAATTCAAATACACAGTTGAAAACTGCAAATCAACAGAATGCAAACCATAGACTCACTCTATTTCTATCAAGTAACAGACAGAAAAGCTATGACTCAGCCTTTTTGCTCAAGCAAAGAATGGTTATAGATTTTTTGTAAGAAAACATGAGACACATTCAGTATCTTGACAGTGGTTCACAAGTACCCTTGGGTCTGTACCGTACATCTAGTAGTCTTAACTCACTAGCAACTCTAACACTCTTGTCTTCCCTGCACAGGGCTCTGGAACAAACTCAGACACGCAAGCTCACATGAAAGCTGTTACCTCTCAACAAAACACTGAACAGAAAAGCTTATTTCACTGACCAAAAGTGCAAGCAGTAACAAGAGGAGAGAGAGTTGTCAGGCTTCAGCTTCCTCTCCATACAAAGCCTAGTGTTATGCCAATACTTTACTTGCAATAAAGCTATTGCAGATTTGATGGAACAGTTAGTATTTGTACACACTTCTGCTTACACTTACAGAAGAGAGCCATGATCTCTGCTCTGTGATCCCAAGTTAAACAGAGAATTTTATCAATACCCCCATTTCTATCTGTTTGTAAGAAAGGATGTATAGCTATAATTTCCTAAAATCGACTCACAATTTGTACATTACAAACACTAATTGGGCCATCAAATCTAGAATATGTTTTTTCATGTGAAATACATCCCTGCTGCATACATCTTCATGTTCTTAAAAAAAGGAAGAAAAAAAAAAGCAGATAACATTCCCTGTCATATTTGCACGCAGTGGTTAGTTTATGAAAAGAATAACTGTTGTAAGAAAATCTCCGACATAGATAGGGCTTTCAGTTCCTCCTCCCATTCATTTAATATTACACTGTTTCCCAAAGTTCCCTACATCTAAAGCAGGTCACATAGGCTCTGTATAATTGAAAAAGGTTCCACTCCAAGAGCAACCTGTTACATATAGTAGGGGATAATTCTGTGTTTAAAAGCTGAAAATTGAAAACGCCTCCTCAGAAAAAAAAGGACTTGTCCATCCAAGGATTTGTCCATTCTATCTCCCTCTTGAGCCTGAGAAAATTTTGATGAACTCTGGAAAGTCTAAGCCATTTGGCCAAAGTTTTTATTTAAATATTCATCTGCCCATGAGTTTATTGCAATACTTCTTCTCTATATTCCCTTTGCACCTTTTTCCTTACAGCTTGCCTTCTCTTCAATTCCCACATCCAGCCTTTAATTTCTTCCTTTAACTGTCTGGAAGAACGCATGATGAAGGTAACTGTTAAGCAAAAAAAAAGGTAAATGTCTCCTCAGGAAACAGATGAGACCTTACAAAAGGAATGTATCTTGATACCTTAAGGAGAAGGGAAATTACAAACTGTTTCAAGGATACCAGATGATCAGTAGATTTGAATGACATCATCCCATTCATCAACAGGCCAGACACCATTGTCCTGAACGTTGGATGGTGAGCTCTTCCAGTCCCACATCTTCACAGGAACCCTCCAGTCTGGGCCATAGTTGGCTTCCACGTACTGGAGGGTTTCACAGGGCACATGTACCTTGAGTTCTACAAATTCAGTCCAACACAGAGTAAACTTTGGAAAGAGATACCTGCATCATAAGAGAATATGATCATTAGCAGAAGACCGAGATGCATATCTGTTTAAATCTATGCAGAAAGCAAGCAAGTGCAGCAAGTCACCATCTTTTACAGTTTCTCTCATTACATAACTTCCTGTCTATGAGATAGACACTTATTATTTACTTATTAGACAAGGGTGTTACCAACAATAACCAGTCAATATTTGTCATGTGTTCTTAGGGCATTCTTGATGCTATTGCCTTTTATCCGTATACTATTCTGTCACCTGTAGGAAATTACTTAGTCCRTATCTCTACTTTTCCACTTACAAACTGGGTTTAACAGTTACCTCATTTATGAGGGTGTCATGAGCTTCGATACGTGYAAATTTTGGAGGGGAAATTTTGGTAAAAGCAGCATGAAAGACAGTCAGGCCCAGAAATAAGAAAACTAACAGAAAAAAAAGAAACAGAAAAATAATTTGTTTTAAACACAAGTTTCCACCTTCCTTTGATCTGACCAAAGCAAGCATGTTTAAGCATGCTGCCAAACTCAGAGCAGCTGCCAAGTGTTAAGACACAGTTGCCACCCTATACTTTTTGAAACCTGTTCGGCTATTGAAATTAATAAAATAAGTTATTCTACCCAGCCCACTTTGTTCTGCATCTATTATTTTCCCTAGAAGGGTCAACAGGAGCCCTATCTGTATGCCACCAGTGGAAATGAACAGATAAATTTCACAATTTGATCAGAATGAGKTCCTGTAGGAGCCCAGGGTCAGAGTCCAGTTGTTAAACAAGAAAGTACCAAAGACTATGTCCTGCAGAGTATCACTCCCATTTCTGAAGCTGTGAAGTCTTGCAGAGAAAAAGTGATTTTAAAAATTTCCTTTAGAACTACCACAACTTAAAAAGAAATCACAAGCACTTAGCCCCTTTGAAAGGGAATAGAGTTAAAAGATTTGTACACTTGCATGAACTAAAAATCCAACATATTTCTTTAAGAATAAAGCTAACGTTATTTCTAAATAGTGAACAAACAGTTTCAGAACATAAAACTACCTTAGTTTTATGCCTTAAATGGAGGAAAAAGCGCAATCAGGCACTTTTAGATCTGTATTCAGGGAGTACTGATTAGCTCTAAACTAAACCGAGAGGCAAAAAATGCCAGGTACCAAGGTGAAGACGAGGTAAACAAACTTCATCYGTGGGCGTATAATCGTGAAATCAATATTTAGCTGTTATTAACCCAAGGAATCATTCATGTATCAAACAGAATTGAATTACAGTGGATGTGCACAAGCAAAAACTATCAGCAACCCCCTGAAATGATATATCCTCCAGAGACTGAACTCKGAATAATCGATTTTAAGGAGAACAAATGGGTATTTTAAATAAACCATCTCATCTGCAAATTAAAAACGCAGTGCAAAATTTCACCAAAATAATTACTGAGCTATGATTAAAATCAAGTATTTACATTCACTAAGGAGAAACACAGCTTCCCGTTGATACTTCTCACCACTGGCATCCTTGCCAATCATTTGCTCATTCCAAGTGGCTGGGATAAGGCTATATACACTCTTATGCATACACACTGGTCACTGTCTATTTTTCCAATTTCAGTCTTATCAATCTTTGGACCTAAAACTACTGAAAACATTTTTTGCTTACATAAAATCCTTTCTCTTCCAAATTACRGCTTTCCAGAATTTACTGTTTTTAAGGATTAAAGCAGACAGTGAGGTTTTCTTTCACAGATTTGATTTTTATAAATACTTATTCTCTGTGAAGAACACACCCAGCCAGCATAAATTCTGTAAATAAATGGAAGCTCTCAACTGTTGTTACTTCAAGACAAGATAACAGTATGCACATGTTTGCTTGTGTATCTGCAATGTGGAAGAAGTATTCAGATGCAGAGCTTTTAGCCAGACTTTGTGATTTAGAAACCAACTCTCCAAGGAAACAGAATAAAAATGGCTAGTGGAAAAATATTTAAGACTAAATAAAAAATATTTTCGTCCTTCAGACTTTTATCTAGTAAGATGCATAGAAAATATGCCGGTACAAATAYTTAACTTTCTGAATAAAATGTTTCTTTTACCCTTCATTTATTGAAAGCATAAATACCTTGGAACAGAGCTCCCATCCTCATCTGTGATGATATAATGACAATCAGTATCTCTTCTGGTACCATATTAACACCAAGTGAGATTCTTTTAGAATTATTCAAAAGTGGATTTAAGATTCAGCATACCCAAACAATCGCTTCTCTTTTGACTGACCTCCTCACCTTGCCTTCCCCCAAAATTTTGAAAGGGCTGAAGACTAAGCAGAATTGAAATCATGGCACTGAAATCAACCACACTGGATAACTGCACCTCACAGCTAAAGAGATGTGGGCTTTTTTCTCTTTTTGAGAAGACATTTAGAATGATACAGTAGGGATTTCAAACAGCCTTTTTCTGTCAGTGCTCAGGGCCTTTATAATGGAAAACAACCAGTTTTTCTTGCTCCTTTTCCGTACAAATTAATTACAGTGAAGTACACCTAAAAAACACCAATCCAGGATTACAAGTTTCCTTAAACTAAGCTACTTTTAAACAAATTTCTCATTGACCTAGAAAGCCATATTTTTCAACTTTGTTTGAAAAAAATTACCACCAAAAATAATTATTAAGCTAACAGAAAAAAAGTGACTGTTTAATGAATGCCGGAGTTTCATAACAGCTGCAACATCCCAGGATACAGGAGCTGTAACTGTAGCACRTGTACATGGATACAAATCCCCTTTCTGTTCTCATGCCTTGGACTGGTCACATCAAGAGAGGAAAAAAAAAACACCCAACTCTCAAGTACCCAATATCTGATGCTAGAATATAATTTTGTAAGAGGATGACAACTCTACCAGCATGGAAACAGATGTCACAATTTATATGCAACACATGAAAAGAAAATGGAAGGAATTTATTAGTCAACAGGCTTCTCAAAAAGATGTCACAAATAAAATCCTCCACAATCTTGTATGGAAAAACAGACATTAAGCCTGCTTTGGCGCGCTGCAAGAAACTGTTGTGGTATTCTAAGAAACAATTCTGCAACATGCCACCTTTTCTATTAAAAAAGTCTTCCTTTTGTCTATTTGTAAGTGTGCCTTTTGACTCTGGTCATTAAAACAACTTCCCCAATCTTTGTTTATCCTTTCAGAACAAAAATAACTAAGACAAGGAGCCAGATGTTATCACTGTCCGGGTGAGAGTGTTCACTAGGTTTCTGTTACCTAGACATAAGCAACCCACTTCAGACAAAATATGGAAGATAACGATATCCTACAAGAACTCATCAAGGTCCTCAGCTGGTCTGCAATTGTCTCTTTCTGCGTTAAGTTCAATGATGGAAACAATCTAATCATCAAAACCTACACTGAGTTTGCTGAGTAGACTAAAAAGCTGTTGTATTTATTTGCTGATTTAATACTGAAAGAAATGAAGAAATGTGGAATCCTATTTAAAATTCCATTTTCAGAATGGGAACAACAAACTTATCTGTGCAGCTGTCATAACATTACTGCAGAAGAAACACTCAAAATCATTACTGCAAAACCACGGGCTTTACTTTTGCAAGTGCAGTTAAGGCTTTCTGCCACAATGCTCTGTCATCAAGTCAGATGCCCAAGGGTTCATTTTTTACTGCAAAATCAGTATGTGCGACTAACAGTTTTGAAGACTTCTTTCTCATCTTATCTCTTTGACTTAGAGTTTGTCACACTCCCGATAACATCTGCTTGATATACTGACATGCCACCATTGCTTTAGATTTCACAAGAAAATTGACATTTGACAAGTCCAGCACCTTTCCAGTAAGGCATAGGCAGTACTGTTCTTTTCCARTTCTGCAGTTTCAAAGCACAGAATATCCACTGACTCCCCTCTGATGACTGCCCTTCCAGCAAGAGGTCAGGCTGCTGACTGCTGGCTCTAGAACTTCGCCAGACAACAACACACAACACAGGATGCCAACACTGACTTGTTCAACTCCTTTCCTACAAAAGGTACAAACACAATTCATACTTAAATTTCTTGCCCGATTTGGCCTGAGTTCCTCCATTCCATATGTGGTCATCCTCTTCATAGAAGAAAAAAATATCAAGTTTTATATCACCTTCTCCCTGGAAAGAGAGTTCCAAGCTGTCTTCTACCTGCAAGACAAACATATACACTGTACATACTCATAGAAATATAGAAAAAAATGCAAGGCTACTTATGCCAACAGGTTTCAAAGAAAAAAGTAATTCTGGTCAATGTTGCAGGATGTCTCCTATCCTAACTGAAGAAAATACACTAACTCAGCAATTTCTTTTTTTTGATGCCTTGAGAAAACTGGAAATTTTCTTCACCTCAGTGGAGACTACCTTCTCCTTCCTCACTAGCCCCAACATCTCTAGCACCAGCTCTTTTTTCTCTCCCACAAAACCRGGACAGAGCTATTTATTTGGGCTCAACTGTAAAGACCCTTTGTTTTGGCAGGAAAGCCAAGACCAGTGGTTTCTTCAGGAATTCTGGCAGACACCATAAGAGCTGTGTAAAGGAAGATGGTAGTCTAAAGCAAATAATCCTGATAGTACTGTCCACTTAACATCACAACAGTTCAGCCTCTACAGCTGCATTTGCTATAGTTTGAGCACCATGAATGGAAAGTGATCTACCTTAAGTTCCCACCTTTCTTTGCACAGCTCACACAGTATCTTACCACAATTCATGAAGGAAGTGCTAAATCTAAGACTGCAGTTTGATTAAAAAGTCCTCAKGTAAAAGAGCAGAATAACCTCAGTGAATAAACACACGATTAATAGGTGTCTTCATTTAAAACACTTCCTTTCTGGTAAAACACCCACTAGCACCAATCAATGATATATCTCCTGAACTGTGGCTGAACTGTCCTACCCCTGCAATTTTGCTTTTCCTCTTTACCCTTCAGATTCCACTCTACAGTCTGTGCTCTAGCAAAGCTAAGTACAGGTCCACATAAGCTAACAATGGACAAGCCCAATGCCCACCTCAAGCAATCTTTCCCTCTCTGCTAGCTTTGCATACGAGGCTCCACAATTTAAGTGCTATCACCATTTCTCCTCTATGATCAGGCCCATCCAATATCAAAGATTAAATTCTACCTTGATTTTTTTAGTTTCTCTAGCACCACTCAAACAAATTAGACCCCTTTAAAGTTAATTAAAAATTTCTTCTGAGGTAGAATTCAGACTCTCCAAACAGGGCTATGGCTATTAAGAAAAGTGTTCTGTATAGTCACACACTGCCCAAGAGAATACACAAAAGTCAATGAGATTATATGTTTAAGTAGATCACTCATGGGCAAATATGCAGGAGGAGATCTCAGACACCCAATTCAATGGAAATAATCTGCAGCTACACTCAGACTAATAAACCTACCAAAAAGATGCATGAAGCAAATCGTTCATTATCTGCATACCTTGCCAAATTTGTGCTTCAGTGGTAATCCTGCTTTCTGAAATGCTGGAATGATATCTGCTTTGTAGTCCCTTATAAAGACCCCCAAATCCACATCTTTGCTGTAAGGAATGATATTGCACTGTCTATACCAGCCTGAAGAAAAAAAGGAAAAAATGAATCAGTTAATTCAGAAACATGAGGAATATGCGGACAGAACTAAAGCAAGATAAGACTGATTTGACCTAAGGTCAACAGGCTGAGATCCTTGAAGGAGGCCATAAACAAGATTTCTGTCCTTCTGTAGTGTCAAACTGACCATATTGAAGAAAACAAATACTACTCTACTTATAGTTAGCTCCCTTCTCCAGAAAGCCAGGAATGAAAGAGAAATCACTAACAGTCTTAAAGATAAAATATCTTCAGTTTTCTAATCTAAATGTCTTTAAAGAAAAAATATTTTAGATCTGGGCCCAGATCTAGTCAGCAGTGAACAGTTACAGGGATACAACTATGCTTTCAATTTGAAACATTTCAAATAGCATCTGAGATATAAATCACCTTTTAATTACTAAAACAAAACAAGACAAGATGGACATCATTTCACCTATTTCATTAAAGCAGTTTTTTGGAACTGTCCATTCAGAAGGTGATTGTCCATAGGACTAAACAAATGCAAGTCAATGCTCACACATATGAACTTCTATAATCTGCTTCAGTTATGAAAAAGTCTTTCTCCTGTAATTAAGACATTACTTCCTATTTCCATAGAATTGAAAACCTGCAGTATCTACTCTAATAAGCTGATGCATAAAAGGCTGTGTTTTAAAATAAATGTAAACCACATTTAAAAAGTCAGTGATAAACACCAATTGGCATGCGAAGAAAATCAGGTGACAGTGTATAGGGACACCAGAAAAATGTGCCATCCTGTATTGTCCAGCTACCACTTCAATAAATTGTACACCACAATTTAGGGAACTGCTGATTGCCTTCTAAGCTGTGATAACACAACACAAGTAAGTGCTAAAAAACACTAARCACTTCACTCAAAGTTTGCTCAGCATCTCCAAGGGTCACAATTTTAAAGGAAAAGCATTTGGTCAAGAGCAAAAAAATTTTATTTTAATAGAGCTAATGTGGAGCACCTGCCTCACAGTTCACAGATATCACCTTCGAACCGTGTATGTTTAGCTGCTAACCTCAGCTTATATCATAAAAGCARTAGAGGATGAAATGTTTAAAACTTCAGATGAGCTAAAAATACAACATATCACAAATGCTTTACCAAGGCAGGTTCCACTGCTCAGCCAGAACTTTACTCCTAAGTTATTTAGTGTCAGGGCAGCCAGATGCAGCAAGGATTTTGCTTTTTTTCTGAACTCCACTGCATCAAGAGAGGCATCATCAGGGTACAGCTAGAAAGCAAAGGAAGAGTAAGTTATTTTCAGAGAGCAAACATGCCCCTTCGTTTTTCATTGTCCTAAGAAAAAACAACTTTTAAAATTTTTAGGTAAGTAATATCTGGGCATTATCTGTTCCCATGTATATAACTCAGTTTGACAACATGCACCGGAATGGCAAGTTAAACTTAAACTCTGAAAAATCACTCTTCAGTTTTTCCAAACCAGCAGAATGCAAAGTCAAACTACAATAGTGAAAGAATATGTGTATTAGGCACTGCGATCTCCAAGGGGACAACAGAGACAGAATTGGACGGACTGAGCGTATTACAAGTTTATTTGGCGCCACCAAGTGTTACAACTGAATACTGACAACTTCTGCCATTTAATAGTAACAACGTGAACAGAAAATAGTGCCTATCTTCAGCTACAAAAATCCTGCTGCAAGATCTTCTGTAACGCAAAGCCAAAAGTAGTATGGAAAAGCCTGGGCAAACATTACCCTGTCAAACACATGAATGATGCACCAATCACTCAGCATCACTAATGATTTCACTGGGAGCTCCTCAAACACAGCTGGAATGAGAACTTACTTATCAGAATAGATGCCAGCTCCTTGTTTCAATACTAAAGCTCCAAATTTCAATATACCTTCTGAGGCACAATTCCTCTGTATGAGGTGGTTAGTGCCGGSAGGTCTCAGAGCTGAAGTGCAGCGTGCTTACAGCTTCTGGACCTTACGAGTGAAGTGACACGACCCACGTACCCCTGGGTAAACACTCCTGTTACACGCATGGGGAGACAGATGGAGAAAGCATGGCTTTCACATGTAGAGATCAAAGGAGAAACCCTTGCCCTAAATTCTCAAACGTCTGAAGAATGGAAGCTCTGATGCCCTTTTTTTCCCTTCCCACAGAACTAGAGGTCACACAAATTCAGTGACCTGATTCTGACTCTGCAGCTTAATTGTGGTAACTCAATTTTATATCTCAATTCTTGTCAAGTTAGGACAAAAAGCTCCTCCTACCCCAGGAGGAAGTTTTCTACTATCTGCTAAATCAGATAACAATACTCTGAAAACACTGTTCTAAATAGTGACGAAACCATTAGCTTACATGGTCAAAAAGGAATAGAAAAAAGTAATGTCTGAATGAATATACCATTTCACAGAAACAGAGTTAGAATGGTGGAACTGCAGTGCACGGTTCAAACGAATAAAAAGCATTACTGAAAACTATGAGTATTTCCACAAGTAATATTTTCAACCACAAAGATACACAAAATCTTAGTCTTATTTACATGAAATCTATTCAACAGCACCAAATGTGAGAGAACTATGGATAGATTGGTTACCCTGTCTTTACACAGTTTTGGACCATGGAAAGAAATACCCTCACAAATCAAAAAGACAGATAATTTTTTCCCAGTTACTGAAAGTTTTCGTTTTATTACTATTTACTAATTTCTGTGGAGTAAGTCTCAGAGAGTGCATTTAACTTCATATTTGCAAACAGTCCCCTCCAAGTCAAACACAATGAAACATTTGTAGGTTTCAGCCTATCAATGAGTAATTTACATTACATCTCAGAGACACTACCTGATTACCACTAACCTGAAAGAAAGCCCGAGCTTCTCTGTACCTACATTCAAGAAATCTAGAGTGTGATATCTCCTCAAGAAAACTGGATGGATTTTTTGGAATTTGAACTTTTAAGTCATCAATGGAAGCAAGCAGAAGTTCAGGCCTGCAGGGAAAGAAAGATCACCCCATTCAATTCCTTTACAAGCCACAAGCCGTTTTCTTCTCTTGCTCAAGTTAAAAACTTAATGCCCAGTACTGCCAACAATTCCTCTGTCCGAACACACCTAAAACTGATTACAAAAGAAGAGCAACAAAAGCTTCAACATATTCCCCATGCATTTACAAACCTGAAATCATGTTTAAAAAAGATTAAATGCTTATAAACCTTTACTTGGCATTACAAATCACTGGTTCCATTACCGACTCAGGACTTGCACTGAATTTGTTCAAAGCTGTTATTCAGTGTATTTGAAGATTCAGGCTGTTTTTTTGGTTGTCTAAATACAGATGCACTTAAGAATCAAATTTCAGCCTCTACTTTGAGGTTATTTGCTTTAAAATATAAAAGCTGCTCAGCCTTCACAATGAATGAGATGCATATTTAATAGTTTACATAATTGACTTTAAATGTTCAGGCACATAACAAGTACAGATTCATGGTTGAAAAAGGAAGAAAGAATGGCCTCAATTTTAAGAAAAAACATAACTAGATTTATTTTGACCTGTGAAATGTTTGGCTGTTTCTCTCTGTTTTTTTATGATACATACACATATCCTATAAGAATACTATTCTTAAAGTTAGTGGTATGTGTCTGGCTTTGAAAATAGTGACAAGATTTGCTTTGTGGACAAGTAACACCACCAACTCTAACATTTGTGCAAATCAGGAGTCCTCTCAGTGCTTTAAGGGTACAGGTTAGATGGAATGGCTGGCACATACCTTTGTGTTACAAATATCACTTCTTTTTATTCATGTTCTTTAACACCAGTCACTATCATTAAACAGATTTCTGCTGCCTCCCCTTTTCCCTTGATGATCAGCATTGGAAAAACCTCTGTATTCAACTTTTGGCTACATATCATTACAGAAAGCTTTTTGATAATGGCTGCTACTTTAATCTCAAATATTAGTAACACAACCCATATCCTGTGCAACATTTATTTCAGAATATTTCATGCACAAGATGACAGTCATCAGATACTTTTAAATGTTAGTCAGGTATGTCTTTTGTATATCAAAATATCCTCATGCACACCAAATATGTATCTGCTATTACTAAATTTCTTGCTGCTTCTACTTCATCCCTTTGACTTTTTTGCATTTATAAATAGTAGGAAACTCTAGTTGCAGGTAAACAGAACTGAATTTATCTTTATGCATTTAATTTATCTACACTTTGAGAGCTGAATTATTCATGAGCTGAATTTTATAGCTTGATTTTTAGAAAAGAGTAATTTTACATACAGGAGAAAGGAGTTATCCTGGAAGGGCCATTACAGCTTTTTCTTCCTCTTTTGTGAACTCACTTTTCATATGCTCCAGGATAGCGACCAAAGTGGAGTTTCCGGAAAGGCACAAACTTTCTGTCCATATGTTGCTTGAGCCTCAAAGGGCCATGCCAGAGGTAGTGGCCACTCCTCTCATAAAAGACTACCAGGTGAATAGCATGAGATGCCAGCTTAAAGATGTAGTGCAAGGGAATTTCAGTGCCAGACAGGTCATCCATTCCGTCCAAGCGGGGGTCTTTGTTCAGAATCTTTAGCCATTGGAACCCCATTTTCTCAGCAGTTCTGAAAAGGTCCATCTAAAAAGGAGAGAGAGAAAAGCTAAAGAGAACAGAAACAAAAATTGAATGCTAAATGCTTATTACAGACTAACATWATTCCCAGGTTTCATCGTTTAGAGGTGAGCACAAACTACTCCAAAACAAGACCTTAAATACCAGCTATAACTACCTGAAACTGCTGTATTTCCTTTTCTTAACTTTTGTCCCTCAAATTATTCAATAAAACATCAAAACATCAAACAAAATCAATCAATAAAACATCAAAATAAATGCTGTCAGCTTTTTCTCAATCACTATGTTCTGCTTGCTTTTGTAGTGTCAAAAAAATACCCACTTGCTGAAACTCTTCAGTTGATACAAAGTAGAATCCAAGATCTTTCCCACAATTAAATTCTACTTTCAGTATTCTAAGAACACTATCCATGTGCACAGATAGCTATCAAGAGACTTCACTCAGATTCTTTAAATATATTAATGGTAAAGCCAGTGACTCACATTACTAGAGATTCTACTATTCAGTTACTCTGTACTTCTCTGAAAATCTCAAAGCCACAAGTTTTACAGTCTTTATGACTTTGGATATTCTGTTCTCTGCAGAAGTTTCTAAGCAGAGAAGTATATACTTTCTAAGAAGCATTCTAAGCAGAAGTTTCTCTCCTAGATCCAGCTTCAGTCATTACTTCTTTCAGCATACGTGCACTTCTCTTCCCTCCACTTTCTGCCTGCTTCAACCTGGCTATAAAGCAACTTCCTCTAAAACCGACCATTTCAAGAAACGAATTTCCTTGCACAGTTAAATGTGCTCTTTGTCCCAATACCTCTTCTTTTTAGCTCAGATTTTACATTTTTGAATCCAGGACCAAAATCAAGAGTTCCCATATTTGGACTAGGTCTGCTCCTTCACAGACTACCTGTAGCTTCAAACTGTTCTCAAAAGTTATTCTTGTATTGAACTTGGCATTCCTGAAGTCCTTGAATAATAATACCACTAATGCATACACAATTACTGAAAAATCTTATTTTATGCTTTACACAAATACTAGTCTAAATGTCATCAACCACCAAACATTAACATCAGGTAACAGGCAAGCCAACAGACCGGTATTTTCATAAAAAAGGTATTGCAGACAGCTTTTAAAAACTTTCGGTTATCTGAAATAACTCTTAATGTATCCACCTTGAAGTGTACTGCACAGGTCTATCAGCTTCTCCTCTGGATGCCACAGACAGGATCAATGAAGCACAAAGCAACAGGGAGGTGGCATTATAATAGTGTTCTATTATACACACAGCCTCCTTCTCAATTTAAATCCTTAACTGCTATGGGAAAAACAGCCGGTTGATCAGATCCTGAGGGCCACCACACTTCACTTGAGTGGGACTGCTTCAGTAAAATAACATTAGCCCATTTGAATGTTTCTTGCTTTAAAAAAAAAAAAGTTATCAGTGTCATCTCTAGTTTGTATATATTAATATACATTTCCAGATGACGCTTAGCTGATGAAGTAATCTCGGATTCCATTTTATCCTGCATCATATGCTATACATCTGTTTTTATCACATCCATTTAAAAATCTCAGAATACCAAAGTAAAGCATAGGTCCTAACACATTAAGTGACAAAATAAAATCCTGTAAGTACAGGGATGTACAAAATGAAATAGTCCTAAAAGAAATGTAAACCTGTGGCCTGTGTTAGTTTTTCCAGCCTTGTCACATCAATTTCATTTCTTTTGCTATGACAGATCCCCTAACTCAAGACTTACTATGGCTGCATCTCCATCACAGACTTAAGCTTTCCTTCTTCCTTTCTAACAGGCCACTTTATTTTTTATTTTTGAGGGTGGCCTCTTCTTACAACTGCTTATGAATATTGCTGACTGCCTTTAAAAACTTCTGGTTATCTGAAATGAGTCTTAAAGTACCCACCTTCTCAACACTTCTTTGATTTCCTTCAAAGCATCAGGGTTGCTATTCTCTTTTGATGACTCATGTGCTTCTAAAACCAAGCAGACTACTCCCTGAATACCTTTTACTCCAAAAAAACAATCAGCAAAAAAATCTCTCTCTGCTCTACTTTTTTACAAGATATCCACAGAATGTATTCGCAGTCCTTAATACAAACATGAGAGCATTATGTCACAAGATCCTACATTACAATACACAAATACGAACTGGAGAAGAAAAGGCACTTACTTCATGTTTCCACGTTTTGTCCAGTAGTGCAAATGTAGTAAAGTCTCTTGGAGCACAGAAATACTTGCATTCTGGGCTAGGGCCATCAGAAGAACTTCTGATCTGTTCAATGTCTTTATCAATCAGTCCCAGCACCAAGGGATCAATCAAATACACTGGTATATTTTGACTGGATATTAAACCTAGGAACTTCCTAACCACATGCTGTTTGATAGAGGAGAAAAACAGAAGTTAGAAACWTTTTTTTTTAAGTGCACAAAGGTTAATACTTTAAAAGTATAGACTCATTGGCACAAGGAACTCTTATCTCCCAATAAGACTCCGAACTCAGTTCTGAGTATGAGCTTTACTTCCACAAGCATTTGTAGATACAGAAATGTTCTCTTTCAGAAGAACAGTCTGGTCTCAGACCAAACCCAGGGAGCAGGCAATATGCTGGAGGGCAGGACTGCTCTTCAGAGGCACCTCAACAGGCTGGAGAAACAGGCAGACAGGAACAGTGCCAAGGGCAACACAGCCAAAAGCAAAGTCCTGCCTCTGCGACGGGAGAACCCCATCCCGCACCACTGGCTGGCGGATCCCCGAAGGAAGAGCAGCTCTGCAGAGCAGCAGCTGCGAGGCTGCTCAGCAAAAGTAGGGGCTGCAGCACGCCCCTACGGCGGCGACAGCCAGACACACACTGGGCTGCACCAGCAAGACAGCAACCACGAGGGCAACGAAGCCATCGTTCCTCTCGTTCTGGCCCCCGTCAGACCATATTCGGAGTCTTGTCTCCAGCTCTGGGCTCCCCACGACTAAATGGACACTGACGTGCTGGAGCAAGTCCAGCGGAGGGCCAACAGCCCTCCAGTTAAGGCACCAGAGCGCAGGAAAAGTCTGCGACTATTGGGTCTGTTCAGCCTCAGGAAGACAAGACAGGATGATCTGATATCCGATTTCTGCTTTCGACTACATAACAYGAGGGCACAGAGAAGATGGAGCTGGACTCTCCTCAGACTCTGACAGGTTGAGAGGCGCTTGTCATGAGCAGCAATACAGGAAATCTTTATCAGATGTTAGTAAAATTCTAGTGTCTGACCAGACACCAGAATAGGGGGCCAGAGAGTTTGTGAGATCTCCATCTTTGGAGATATTCAAAGTTTAGCTGGCAAAAGGCTGGAATAATCCAGTCTGCTCAGCTCTGCTCTACACAAAGGCTGGAATCTGCACAAATTAATGCATGACTCTAACAGTGGTATGGCACATACTGAATAAGGACCTCACAGAGCTTGAATAGACTTTACATGCAACAGATTGGTCATGGCAGATCCTTAAGGCAGACAAGTAAGAGCTCTCCTATCCGAACATTTTCTATACTGTTCACGCTTTAGRTTTTGTTAGGTTCAACAGAGACATCTGCTGGAGAGAAGGAGGTTAGACTTTCTGGAAAAAAGTAACTGCCTAACAACCATAAAAAGAGAGTGGTAAAGTGCAGAAAGAGGGGAAGCGTACAGTCTTTTCTCTTACGAAGTGGTTTAAAAATTACTACCACATCTTCAATTTATAGGAATAGTGCTAACTCTTCATTAAACTGCTCTCAACAATGACTATTTGAAACAGTCACTATACCATGAGGAGGCTGGGCATAYACTTAGCAAATAACATGTGGTAATACACTTAAGACTTACACTTACGCATCTTAAAAGTTTAAAAGCTTTGTATACATTTACAAATCAATTACTTTCTTGACAAAAACATATATGACTATTCTTATTTTTTTGATGCAGTGAATGAGTAGAATAAATGTTATCATAAAACATTCTTGGCTAGCAATATTCTTCCACAGCTTTTGCCAAGGGACAAGCAAAGTCAGCTGTGTGATTTATTATGATGCCAGAACGAGCAAGGAGAATTAGAAGATCAATTACAGAACAATCTTGAGCAATCAGTATCATTTGCTCCATTATATAGACAGAGGCTTCATGTTATTCACGCTGTATCAGCCATACCAACTTTGCTGCATATGAAGGGTGATTCAGTGAGAAGGTAGGAACTGAACGCCAAAGACTGCTATCCAGTCTTTTGATACCAGTATAGCCAGGGCACTCAACTATGGCCAGATTGCATAAAGCGCTAGAAGTGGTAGTAAGAAGATTCAGTGCCTGGTAAGAAGATTTATTACTCAGCTCAGTGGAGAATTTCAGTCAAGTACATTTAAATGTCCATGAAATACAAAAGATTTTCAACAGTCATAGCTGCCCTGTTATTAAAAACGTAACTGATGTATTCAAATGTGACAGCTACACTTAACGACTTAACTACAGTTCTAATGAAAAAAAAAAATTTTTGGTTACAATAGCACTGTGAAGCTTTACGTTTGTTACATCTCAAGGATTCTAGACCAAGCGTGATGAGGGAAAATGATGGCCAAGTGTCYACCTACCAGTCCAGCAACCTGATCCTGGCCTTCTAACTCAAGCTCTAATCTTCCTCCAGTCACACTCYAGTTTGTTTAACTAGACTCCATGGGCCAATTTCTGATTCTGGTACAAGGCTTTGGCTTTCAGAGGGGTGGAAAAGGGAAGTGAAGACAAAGCGGATCAACAAACAGAATTTAGGCTCTATGGAGCTGAAAGGTAAGTGATGTGCTAACCTTATTTCTGTGATTAAAACAAGCAGCTCCTGAAGAGCAGCAAGCAAATCCATGCAAAAGTATCTATTATTTTTTTCTGTCACTTCTCCAGGAAAATGGCTCCTTTAAGTTGGAACTTAAAGAATCAGTAGAAAGAGATGGTCATGATGTCAAGCATCTAAGAAGAAATCCACTCAAATAAAATATTTTGGACTTATCATGCAAGGATTTAAAGAAAGCTGGGAGTGGAACAGGTGCCTGGCAAGACTGAGGAGCACTCTGCTTTGTTACTAATAACCCTGTAAAATCAAGTTAAAGCTTAATGGGAACTCAGTCCACAGACTGGTACACTGGAAGCTCACTCTGGCCACTGCATGTCACATAACACCTTGCAGGCAGTCCCAAGGAGTTCCACTTCTAAGAGTGCTGAGAAATTCCCGGTGCCAGCAAGCAGTCCACGGAGCAGTCTGTTTGGATTATCCCCAAGTACAGCTCTTAACAAGAGCATCTTTCCTCCTACTCAGCACAAACAAGACTTTTAAATGGCTAACTAGCAACATATATCAGATTGCAGTTAAAGCAAAGTGCACACYGTTCTCCTTCACCATCTGTGCTCTTCTTGGGAGATCCATTGACAAAATGACTTCTGTAAAAGTGGCTCCCAACAAATGCTAACTACAAACGTTATAACTGAGCTTCTGATTCCGTGAGGCCAGCATGATGTTTTGGTTGCCCTCAATCTTGCAAACCTTAAATAAGTCGCAACAAAAGTTTCCGATGAGAGTATCTAATGGCACTTGTAACACTGCTCCTGAACGCTGGAATAAGGCAACTGCTAAATGCTGAAATTTAACATTTTTCTGCTTGTGAAGAGTTTTATGACTCAGAACAAGCAAGTAACATGAAATATGAGTAGCAGGTCAAACAACTGGAGCAAGCAAAGAGGTCTTTTGTGACCTGAGAACTGCAACTAATTTTGTTACCATGCTACCGCCTGTCAAACAAGCTGCAAGTCAAGTAAGTCAAGGTTTTCAATATTTAGTCAGAAAGACCACAAAAGCCTTGATCAAAACTTCTACATCAGAAAGAACGGGTTTTGCTTCTTAAAATACCAACACTGTTAAGGACTGCACAGGCAAAGGCTGCAAACCTGTAACCCTGTCTCGATGCCCTTTTAAACTGATCTTTACAAACAGTGCATAGCTTTATTCATTGAAGAAAATTATCTTTTAGACCTTAGTATTACAAAATGCCCAGTGAAGAGAAAAGAGAACTAGACCCATAGTTTGCAATTCTGCATGAGTTCTCTCAGATTTGCAGAGAAACCATATGAATCAATGATGTTGTACATACCCATCTAGTGCTGTCTTGACCCGACTGGCTTCCTCTGCCTTTTGAAAAAACTGCTGCATTCTATCAAGACCAAAGAAGGAAAGGGGGGGGGGGGGGGG